>NW_027507764.1:337782184-338177184 GCF_037356315.1 Lithobates pipiens | reverse complement strand
ATTTTCTATATATGGCCGCTGGTATGGCCAGATTGCCTTGCACCAAAAAAGAACTATACAAAAGAGGGGAAGGCGCACAGACCTAGTGCATTACCATAAAACAGCTTTATTTAAAATTAAATCAAATAGCAAAATGGCTACTCACAAACGAGTGTTGACACTCAACACTCGTTTGTGAGTAGCCATTTTGCTATTTGATTTAATTTACTCAACACTCGTTTGTGAGTAGCCATTTTGCTATTTGATTTAATTTTAAATAAAGCTGTTTTATGGTAATGCACTAGGTCTGTGCGCCTTCCCCTCTTTTGTATTGTTTTTCTCTAGTATCTGAACACCCAATGTTCTAAAGGAGGGCTGCAAGACCTTTTGACAACACCATCTTAAACTGTCTATATCACATTTCAAAGACCAAGACACCAGAGCGCAGGAGAATTTGTTGTTTTTGTACTAAAAAAGAACTACCATTGTGCACTTTGCCTCACCTGTTTGCAAGTATCTAAAGAGTTTATCATTCTTACTGTCAGCACTGTCATTATTATTGCTACATATTGTCACCATTGCCCATTTGTTGCCCACGTATTATAACAGTTACTTATTTGTGGTCCAGTTATCACCCAGAAGGCCATTTCTATGCCTTTGTATTGTTGAGCTACTCCCATTGTTAGGGACAATCTTACCATACCCATCATTCCCCCCAGAACTTGTTTCTGGATTCTATCCCAGGGTTCCCCATGTCTTTCATAATCCTAGACATGCTCACATTTTGTCACACTGTTTTGATGTTACTGTAAAATCAGTCCGATTACCCATATTGATTGAATTTGTATTCTAATTTTCTAGGTGTGGTGAAAAGTGGGCACGGTCAGTAGGGTGTCCGCAAATATGGTCATCTTAGTTTAGGCTGCGCTTGCCGTATTTGCCTTAGGCCTCTTAATTAGTTAAGACAGTAATGTAAATACGTTACTGCTTAAAAGATTAAGAAGTGTGGTAAATTTAGAAAATAAAATAGAAGAGGCTACAGTTATCTTCTACTGAACTTCATAAAGCTACATCAATAGAAATAATAATATATTCAACTGATTATTGAATCATTTTACAGGGAAAATGGAAGATATATACATGTCACATGTCATCTTATTTTAAAATGTGTATCTTTTACAAGTAGTAGCTGAAGGCATTCTTTACTGATTAAACACTTATATGTTTTTCTTTGATGATTCTTCAAAGTCCCAGAACTCTATACACGAATAGCTTAGATAGGCTCAAATAATAGCTCAGCATTTGCTGAAAGATATTTGTCATTTCATGTATGTCTGCCTTAAGGCATGATCGGCCTCAGTTCTCTGAAATTTCACAGTCCTAACAATTGTTAATATACTACTCTAATTTAGAATGTTAAACTGTTTTAGATCTAGACTGGTTTGTTGCTGTTTTATCTGTAAATAGTACTTTCCAAAGGTGTATCTTGAATTTGTGCAGTGTTTGCCAGACACACAGGCCCAAAGGGGAGTGGGGCCCACTGTGCTCTCACACATTGCACAATTCAAGGATTCCTGCCAATTTTCTTCTGTCCTCTGCAGTCTGAAGTGCGGGTTCCTCCTTATCATCTTCTGCCATCGTTGGTTGCTTGGACCGCTGGGATCCTAGCAATCAGTGACATGCTTTCCCAGGGTGCAGAGTAGGATTGACCTTCTTCTGTGCAGAGCTGCTCCGCTTCCCTGTTTTACAACCCAGCTCTGCCCCCCTGGCTTCTGCCTTGCTGCCATACTGTAAGTTATGGGGGGACTTCTTAGTAAGGGGGACTCTGATGTAATAGTGGACTGATCTAAGGGCAACTCTGATATAAGGGAGGATGCCAATGTAAGATGGGACTACCATGTAAGGGGTTCTCTGAAATAAATGACTCTAACGTACATTTAAAACTTAAATAGGGCTGTAATGTAAGGGGGACTCTTATGTAAAAGGAGATTATGATTTAAAGGGGACTCACTATATGAACAAAGTTCTTCTATACAAAGATAAGATATATAAGATATATAGTATATCTTATCACTTGCCTCTGTGGAAAAAATATGTGGGATGCACCATTAGAACCTTCTCGTGAGGGTCAATGAACATCTGGCCAGTATCAGGAAGGGTCGTACTAAGACCAGTGCACCTCTCCACTATTTGCAACATCATGATAAAAATCCCAGTGGCACACAATTTCATATCATTGATAAATTTGTTCCACATTGGAGAGGTGATTCGTGTCTATGTGGGGTATCCCGATTAGAGACTTACTGGATACATGAACTTAAGTCCTGTTCGCCGTTTGGTATCAATGTCGACTGGGACATGAACTGTTTCATTAATCAAGCATAATTCAGTCTCTTTGTAGTTAGCCTGCCTTTTTATTCATTTACCACGTGATATATGTTTATTATACATTTTTGTAATATTCACAATACCATCCATTTTAGTCTGCCTCATGGCAGGTAGGGGGAGGGGCAGCCTGGCATGCAGCGGATAATGCTAGATGTTATGCTAGTTGTTCAGGCTGTCCTCTCCTCTCCTCTCATCCAGCTGCATTTACGCCCAGTCTGAGAGCAGAGACCAGAGCTTCTCCCTGGCAGGGGGATCTGATCATACTGGATGATATGGTGACATTGTGCTGGGAGGACAGGAGGAGGGGGCGACAAGCTTCATTCACTGTACACTTATCTGTGCTGGATCAGAACACTGACAGGCAGATCTAAGATCCCCTGATAATTAAATATCTCCTTTCTCGCTGCATCCATCCACCCCATCCATCCACCCATCCACCCCATCCATCCACCCCATCCATCCACCCAATCCATCCATCCACCCATCCACCCCATCCATCCATACACCCATCCACCCCATCCATCCATCCACCCCATCCATCCACTCCATCCATCCACCCATCCACCCATCCACCCCATCCATCCAACCATCCACCCCATCCATCCATCCACCCCATCCATCCACCCAATCCATCCATCCACCCATCCCCCATCCATCCATACACCCATCCACCCCATCCATCCATCCACCCCACCCATCCACTCCATCCATCCACCCCATCCATCCACCCCATCCATACATCCATCCACCCACCCCATCCATCCACCCCATCCATCCATCCACCCCACCGCATCCATCCACCCATCCATCCCATCCATCCCATCCATCCATCCACACCATCCATCCACTGCATCCATCAATCCACCCACTCCATCCATCCATCCACGCCATCCATCCATCCATCCACCTATCCATCCACCCACAAATCTATCCATACATCCACCCACTTATCCATCCATCCATCCACCCACCTAATCATCACCTGTCCATCCATCCCTGCACACCCCTTCCTGCTGGTTGTGTTTATCCTGGCTACCCCTCCTCTTTTCTATATGAAATCAGTTTATTTCTTGGTATTGTCCTAAAGCTGACCATACTCTGTCCAATTCCTTTTTTCATCAGACCATACACAATACAGTCTGTGCAATCTCCTATAGATCTGCCATCTACTATGTAGTGCAAGATAGATCGGCCATCTACTATGTAGTGCAAGAGCCTGCCTGCCAGTTTTCTGCCCCCCCCCCCCCCCTCTAAAATTTATATTAGCCACCACTGATACAATTTTTCTCTTTGATTTTATTTTATGGGACATTTTGATCACTGTCTCTACATGTTATAAGTTAACTCTTTGTGTACAGGACATGTTGTGTTTTCACGGTTAATTCTACATTTGTTTGGTACACTATAGACGTGGGGGTTATTTACGAAAGGCAAATCCACTTTGCACTGCAAGTGCACTTAAAAGTGCACTTGGAAGTACAGTCGCTCTAAATCTAAGGGGTAGATCTGAAAAGAGTGGAAGCTCTGCTGATTTTATTATCCAATCATGTGCAAGCTAAAATGCTGTTTTTTATTTTCCTTACATGTCCCCCTCGGATCTAGAGCGACTTTACTTCCAAGTGCACTTTCAGTGCAAAGTATATTAGTAAATAACCCCCATAGTGTTCCATTGGTATATTTAGCGCTACACTTTGTTTATTATATTCACTAGGGACTTTGTTTGTTTTATTGTTAGCAGCTTCACAGAGAGCGGTTTAACACAGCAGTTTCCCCCTTTTTTTCATACTTCAGTCCCTGCTGCAGAGAAACATTCCCATAACCAGATATTACCATCTCCATGCTTTACAGTAGGAATGGTGTTATTTGGATGGTGAGCTGTATTGGGTTTTCACTAGACATATCGTTTGATGTTGAGGCCAAATAATACAATTTTAGTCTCATCTGACCGTGACATCTTTTTCCCATGTGGCCTCAGAATTGTCAAGGTGTTTTTTTGCAGAACTTAGTCTTGCATGCGTGTGGCCTTTCTCGAGGAGTGGCTTTTTTCATGCAATCCTCCCATACAAGCCACATTTGTAGAGAATTTGTGATATTGCTGTCACATACACAATAACCACTCTTTGTCATAAATTCTTACAACTGCTTCAGAGTTGCTGTAGGCCTCTTGGTAGCCTCTCTAACCAGTTTCTTCCTGGTTCTTTCATCCAGTTTGGAGCAATGTCCTGATCCAGAGACGGTCTGTGTTATACCAAATACCTTTCACTTCTTAACCAGTTCCCGACCAGTGCACACCGATGTACGTCGGCAGAATGGCACGGGCAGGCATATTGGCTTACAGGTACGTCCAATCTTTAATGCCGCCCTGCTATCGCGAGCGCGCCACCGGCGGCATTCTCGCGTGCTGGTCGGGGCCCCCATGAGTCCGGTCGCGGGTCCCGTGGACTTGATCGCCGCAGGCATACCTATCGCTCATCTTCCCCCTGGCCGGCTGAACGGAGAGATGCCGTTGTAATAGCATCTCCCCGTTCTGCCTAGCAACTAGTGACGCTGATCTCTGCTCCATGTGATTGGAGCAGAGATCAGTGTTCACCACATGAAAGCCCAACCCCCAACAGTTAGTAACACACCTCTAGGAACACTTAAACCCTACACTGCCACCCACTGGTTAACCCCTTCACTGCCAGTGTCATTTACACAGGAATCACTGCATTTATATAGCAGTGATTGCTGTATAAATGGCAATGGTCCCAAAAATGTGTCAAAAATGTCCGATGTGTCTGCCATAATGTCGCAGTCACAATAAAAATCGCTGATCGCCACCATTACTAGTAAAAAAAATTATTAAGAAAAATGCCATAAAAATCTCCCCTATTTGTAAACGCTATAACTTTTACGCAAACCAATCAATAATCGCTTATTGTGATTTATTTTTACCAAAAATATGTAGAAGAATACGTATTGGCCTAAACTGAGGGAAACATTTTTTTTGATATTTTTGGGGGATATTTATTATAACAAAAAGTCAAAAATAATGCGTTTTTTTCAAATTGTCTCTCTATTTTTGTTTATAGCGCAAAAAATAAAACCGCAGGGGTGATCAAATACCACCAAAAGAAAGTTCTATTTGTGGGAAAAAAAGGACGTCAATTTTGTTTGGGAGCCACGTGGCACAATCGCGCAATTGTCAGTTAAAGCGACGCAGTGCCGAATCGCAAAACGTGGTCTGGTCTTTGGCCGGAAAATGGTCCAGGGCTGAAGTGGCTAATAATAGACTTCACTGTGCTCCTAGGCATTAAATGAAATTTGAAATTTTCAAGTACTAATCTCCTGACTTGTGCCTGTCCACAACTTTATCCCAGAGATCTTTTGACAGTGCCTTGCCACTCATAGTTTATTGTTTACTTCAGTTGCACTATCAGGGGCTCAAATGCTCCATGAAAGTTTTTTTAATGATAAACCTATCAAAATGACCACAGCTGATCACAGTTGAAAGTCAAATGGCTTTGTGTACCATTGAAAAGGTGATTACCTACACCCAATTGAGTTTACAATTGAGGGGGTGATCCTTTTTTCAACTCAGTCATTCTGTTTTTGATTTTGTTTCAATTTTTTCTGACATGTTGGTGTTATATCTTTCACTTGGATGTTATAAGTCGCACTGAGTAAATACAGCTGGATAAAACAAAAACTGTCTGTCTTAATTTCAGGCTGCAAAGCAACACAATGTGATTATTTTAAAGGGGGTGATTATTTCATATGCACACTGTAGAATTTATAGCAGCAGTGCTGCCATTACTGGATATCTGTTTGGCTCATGCGGGAGAATCAGAACTCTGAGACACTTGCTGCTCACTCAGATTATCTCTAAGTATGTATTGAACCCATGGTTAGGCTCTCCACTATCTTTGGGGCCAGGACATAGCCAATTTCAATCAGGTTGTAGAACCAGTGGAATGGACATTATGTGAGGCTTATCTGCATTAATACTTTGTGCTGGAAAATGTTTGATACTGTTTAAGAACTAAGCTTCATTTGTAAAAAAAAAAAATTATGTATTAGCTGCACACCATCCTCTGTGCCTTATGTCTCTTCTGAAAACCATATTATACTTAAAGTGCTGATCTATAACAAATTTGAGGTGGATTTGTAATTTCATTATACCCATTCTGTATAAATGTTTCTTTGTACAGCCATTAGGGGCTAATTTACTAAAAAGCGGAGAATCCTGCTAACTTAGCCCAGTGACGCGGCATTGACATCAGAATACAATCATGTGCAAGGAAACATCGTATTTTTTTTAAATTCCCCTTAATTTAATTGATTATTCAAAATGAATAGAGTTTCCTTGAGCTACAAAGCCTGTCTTTACTTCTAATATTCAATAATGTGCAGGATTTTTTTTTTTTTTTACTTAGCATACATATCAGGAATAGATAGTGCCCCTGGAAGATGTTACTTTTAACGAAACGGCATAGGGAGGAGCGGCATACTGACATCACCGTGATTCTGCGCTGATCCCAGAAGCGGCGGGCAACGAGTGTATAGCCAAACGGCTGGAGTTTTTATAGGCGCTTTTATATCTGAGGACATGTAAGTGCAATATTACCTTTGTTTTAATAAAATAAGTGACAATATTACACAATGGTGGTTCCTTTTTCTTGTATGTGGGAAACGAGCGGTGTGACCATAGGAGTCTAATATTGCCTGAGTGGGGCGTTCTTAACTATTCACCTTCCCTGCTACCTATACCCTGGCTGGGTGTTAAGCCATTGGCGTTATCTGGTCTCATTTAGGGATCAAAGCAGCTGGTAAGCGGCAGTATTGCTTGTGGTGGAGGACCCTCACTCTCTCTTTGGCACTTTCTCGCTGGTGTTGTGTTTCATGTCACAGTGGAGATCTTACATTATGAAGAATTGCTGTATTTGGAAATGGTCTAATAACCTTTCACATTTGGCTAAGCCCTTGTACACACGGTAGGACATTCCGACAACCAAATCTGTCGGATTTTGTCCGTCGGATTTTGTCCGAAACTGTTGCATACACACAGTCGGACAAAGTTGTCAGAAAATCAGATCGTACTTAACGTGATGACGTTATTTCATTAGGACGGGACTACGTTCAGGCTAGTAGCCAATAGCTTTGGTCTAGGAATTTGAACTGAGCATGCGTGGCACTTTGTCCGATCAGTATTCTCTACACATGATCAGACAAAGTCCGATCGGATCATCTTGTCGGAAAATTTTATAGCCCAGCTGGAAAACTAGGTCCGTCGGATACTCTGACGGAAACAGTCCGATGGAGCCCACACAATGTCGGATTATCAGACAACACGGTCCTATCGGACATTGTCCATTGGAATGTCCGACCGTGTGTACAAGGGCTAAGACTATGCCTCTAATTTAGTGGTTATGGTGTATAGATCATATATATGATAGTATTTACTATTGTATGCAATATTTGTGTATAGGATTTATCACATTTTTTTTTTTCACAGTATGCATTTGATATCATATAGCCGTTCACTCATTGTAGCGCAGCTTTTTTGTACAAATAGAAATAGATACTTGCCACATGAAATATTAGACTTATGCTACAATTTAAATAGAACATTTACATTTTACTGCAATTGTCGTCAGTCTCTTTTTTAAAAAAGGATCAAGAAGAGTTCACCTAAGAAAGACTCTATAAAGGACCGCTTAAAACAAATCTCAGCTGTGCTGTATAAAAAGAAAATGTTGTTTTAAGTCCAAGGTTTAAATATGCTTGAACAAGTTATTTAGAACTCCTGGCAGATCTGAAAAATGCATTGTCATTACGAAATTCTTAACAGTATCTAACAAAACTGTTTGACAAAAACAAATATACGTCAGAGTGCTAATGACATGCCTGGAAGCGATGGTTAGCATGAGAAGTAATGCATTGAAAAGCAAGCCTTACATGTAACTGTTTTGAATGTTTTTTTCTTTCTTTTAAACAATAGTGAGCCATGTCTGTACTTGACATACCAACCCTCAGTTTACAGAACCATTACAAATTGTGTGAAGAGCTATTTTTAAATAACATCACTTAAGTGGACAACTTGCACCTGTGTTAAAATGATCGAACTGAACGAACCACAGATCACTCTGTAATGCACCAATTTTCCCTTGAATCTGAAATTATTTTGGAATCTCCCAGTGTTGGTGATCGTTCTGTAAACTGCCACCTAATTTTCCGTAAAATAGGCAAAACTTTATTTTTCATTTTGGATAGAGTAAGGTCTACGCTACGCTATAACCTCTGTCAGATTTTTTTTTTTCCATATGTGTCCCATTGCAGAGATTTCCCTTTACTTCCTGTCCCGTAGCCAAACAGGAAGTGAGAGGAAATCCCTGTAAATTAAGGGAAGTCCTTGGGGACCCACAGGTCACCGGAACTAGTGTCCTCATTGGAAGAGTTTCCCTCTATTACTTTTCTGGAGATAACACAAAATTTGGGATTTTCTTTTACTTTCACTTTCAATGATAATGGTAAACAGGACAAATAGTGAGGATGACTCTCTTAGCCACCTCAATAAAGGGCACTTACACCCCTTCCTGACCAGACCAATTTTCAGCTTTCAGCACTCTCACATTTTGAATGACAATTACTCATGCAATACTGTACCCATATGAAATTTGTATCCTTTTTTCCCACAAATTTAGCTTTCTTTTGGTGGTATTTAATCACTAGTGGGTTTTTTATTTTTTGTGCTATAAATAAAAAAAGTCTACATTTTGTGAAAAAAAACTTTTTTCTTTGTTTCTGTCATAAAATTTTGCAAATTAACATTTCTTCTTCATAAATTTTGACTAAAGCCGCGTACACACGGGTGGACTGTATGGCCTACTTAGTCCGTCATACAATCCGACGGACAGTCCGTCATACTTTCGAATGAACGGACTTGACCACACACGGATGCACAAACAGTCCGTCGAAAGCTTGCGCGATGACGTGTACAGCACGTATGACGGGACTAGAAATAGGAAGTCCAATACACAGCAATGCACCCTTCCGCCGTGTAAATCCTTTCTGAGCATGCGCCATTCTTAGTCCGTCGAACTAGCCTACTCACGAGCGGATTGTCCGCTGAAACCAAAGTATGACGGACAGAATTTCGAAAAATCCGAAATACTTAGTACACCAGACTGCACGCTGAAAAAGTCCGCTGAAGCCCACACACGAGCGGACTGTCCACTGAAATGTGTTTCGACGGACTAAGTAGGCCATACAGTCCGCCCGTGTGTACGCAGCATCAAATGTATACTGCTACTGCTTTGGTAAAAATAACCCAAATTAGTGTATATTATTTGGTCTTTGTAAAAGTTATAGAGTCTACAAACTATGGTGCCAATCACTGAAAATTGATCATATCTCACCAGGCCTTCAGCACATCAGGTGTATCTAATTTCTTGAGGCACTAACAAGTCAGGAAAGTACAAATACCCCCAAATGACCCCCTTTTAGAAAGTAGACATTCCAAGGTATTAAGGAAGTAGCATGGTGAGCTTTTTTAAGTTGTTTCCACACAATTCTTTGCAAAATGAAGATTATTTATTTATTTATTTATTTATTTTACAAAATTGTCATATTATCAGGTTATTTTTCACACACAGCATATGCATACAACAAATTACACCCCAAAATACCTTCTGCTACTCCTTCCGAGTATGGCGATACTACATGTGTGAGACTTTTACACAGCCTGGCCACATACAAAGGCCCAACATTGAAGTAGCAACTTCAGGCATTCTACGAGCATAAACGACACATCTCATTTCTCAACCACCTATTACATTTTGAAGGCCCTTGAGCACCAGGACAATGGAATTGCTCACAAAATGACCCCAATGGAAAGCAAACACCCCAATGTATAGTCTATGAGGCATAATGAGTTTTTTGAACGGTTCATTTTTTTCAAGAAGTTTTTGGAAAATGTGTACAAAAAAATTAAAACGCATTTTTTTTACACAATGTTGTCAATTTCCAAGATATTTCTAACACATAGCATGTATATAGCAAACATTTAAAGAAAATAAACCGCGCTTGAGTAAAACAATAAAAAATGCACAATAATCTAAAATGAAGGCCGCAGCTATAAGTGAGATACACACACCCAAAAGCAATAGAAAAATTTCAAAAGCTGCGCCAACAAAAAAAAACTATTTATATTAGCTACCCTAATAAAATATAAAAAATGAAAAATTGTGAAAGTTATAAATAAATATCACTAATACATTCAATGACAAAGACTAAAGAATATTGTGATTTCTTAACTAAAGAGGAAGGAACGAACAAAGTTCATCAAAAGTTCATAAGAAATCCTCAGTTGCGATCCTTATCAGAACACCACGGTGATTCCACTCAAAAAATTGCACACAAGTGCCCGTCACCAAGAAGTGAGTGCGCTTACCAGATGGAAGCTTAATCAAAGCCTTGTATGCAAATCCTCAGTATCCTCCTCCTTACAGCTTGTGTTCATAGATCAGCTAACCACAGTGAAAGGCAGCGTTCACACAAATATATGTCTCGTTCAGCGATCCCAAAAAAATGCTATCAGTGGCTCCAAAAAAAAGAGGAAAATTACACCCCAAAATACATTCTGCTACTCTTTCTGAGTATGGCGACACCACATATGTGAGACTGTTACACAGCCTGCCTACATACAGAGGCCCAACATTAAAGCAGTACCTTCAGGCATTCTAGGAGCATAAATTACACAAATTTATCTCATTTCATTCCTACCTATCACAATTTTGAAGGCCCTGAAGCACCAGGACAGTGGAATCACCCACAAAATGAACCCATTTTGGAAAGCAAACACCCCAATGTATATTCTATGAGGCACAGGCTGCAGATAGGTACTTGGGTACTCTGATGGGTTGCAGATATGAACTCAGGTACTCTGATGGGCTGGAGACAGGTACTCTGGTAACTTGATGAGCTGCAGACAGGTACTCGGGTAGTCTGATGGGCTGGTGACAGATACTCGGTTACTCTGATGGGCTGGTGACAGCTACTCGGGTACTCTGATGGGCTGGTGACAGGTACTCGGGTACTCTGATGGGCTGGTGACAGGTACTCAGGTACTCTGATGGGCTGGTGACAGGTACTCAGGTACTCTGATGGGCTACAGATAGGTACTTGGGTATGCTGATGGGCTGGTGACTGGTATTTGGGTACTCTGAAGGGCGGTGAGTGGTACTCGGTACTCATATGAACTGTGACAGGTACTCAGGTACTCAGATGGACTGTGACAGGTACTCGGATACTCAGATGAACTGTGACAGGTACTCGAGTACTCAGATGGACTGAACAGGTAATCGTGTACTCAGATGAACTGTGACAGATACTCGGGTACTCAGATGAACTGACAGGTACTCGGGTACTCAGATGAACTGTGACAGGTAATCGGGTACTCAGATGAACTGTGACAGGTACTCAGGTACTCAGATGAACTGTAACAGGTACTCGGGTAATCAGATGGACTGTGACAGGTACTCAGATGACCTGTGCCAGATACTCAGGTACTCAGATGAGCTGTGACAGGTACTCGGGTACTCAGATGGACTGTGACAGGTACTCAGGTACCCGGGTACTCAGATGAACTGTGACAGGTACTTTGATGGGTGGTAACAGGTCCTCTTTACTGGGGGGCAATCAGTGTGTGTTGGTGTACACTGTAAGTGGTAACGAGATGTTACCGCAAAATTTCCTTCTCACAAATGATCGGTGTGTGAGGATGAGAACCCGGTAACATCTCGTTTCTGCTCTATGTATACATTTAGTGATCGGCTGTGAAAAGATCACAGCCGATCATGTGGTAAACAGCAGCCAGCCAATGGCTGTTTACCAGCGTTGGTGATGAGCCATGCTCCCGGGAACGCGCCACCACTGCCACGCACGCGCAGCGCGCTTGCGTGCATGCGCCGTGCAAAGTGGGGAGGTACCATTTGTGTTCGGCCGTGACTTTATCATGGCCAATCATGTGGTAAACAGCCCCCTCGGTGGCGAGCGGTGTCTCCATGACACGTCGCCAGTCGCCACCAAAGGAACAGGGCTGCGTGCACATGATCAGGCGCATGCCCTGTTTAAATAGACGGATGTCATATGACGCCAGCCCAGAACAAGAGCCATGCCACCTGGCCATCATATGATGGCCGGCAGGTGGTAAACGGTTAATGGGGGTACAGACATCACTAAAAACCTGACAGGGGTTCTCTGCACTCCACTCTCTTCAAAATGAATAAAAAAAGTTTTTCCTTTAGTTATGCTTTAGTGCTGTGTTTAGAATCTAGCTAGTTACAATTATTTCTAAATTCTGCAGTCCATTGCTGCCAATATTATACTAAAGCAGCCCATAGATGAGTCAGGTTTTTTTTTTTAGTTCAATCAGCGTGTTGAACAAAAAAAAACTGACTTCCCCCATTCCCTACTTGATGTGGATGGGGGAATCCTCCTCACTGACCTATTGTATTCTGACAGTGGGATGAATTCCCTGCCATCAGAATATACTGATCAGAGTTGCAGGCTATACCCTGCAGCGCTGAATGAGCAGGGAAAACCAGAAAGGGTTGTTGTACAGAAGTGGATCGAATTCTGTACAGCCACAGTGCCCATACATGGATCGAAATTTGGGCAGTCCCTGCTGTCTATACCTTGTCCCTGATCCAGCCTACTCAGTTATGAACAGCCACTTGTTAGCATCTTCTCTGCTAGACCTGGGCATGTATTCTGCTATCTCCATTCAGCCATTTACAGGGCCTTTTCCATAGTCCTGAATAGGAGTTCTTGGTAAGATTACCTGGAGATCCCAGAGCTGTGTGTATTTCAGTCTTTAAAAACCAACTGTCGAGGATTTGCAGAGACAGTTATGCTTTTTGGTAAGTTGTCCTGCATCGGCTGTGCCCCAGGCTGTGTCCTGGGATCACAGCATAAGGGGCTCTGCTGTAATTTTCACCACGCTCACTCCACTCTGCTGTAACTGGAGACAGATACACAGCTTGAAAACCAATCAGAAGGGAGAATACAGGCAACAGTGAGGAAGAATCACCTCCAGCAAATGAACAAATTATTTATATGCTGATACTGCACATCTTAAAGGAAGTGCTATATCGTGCAGGATTGGCTGTCTGTGCATTGAAGGACAATGGTGTGCATCATCCGCTGTTCCTTGTCACACGGGTCATTAAGACATGTGCAGTACAGGAGCACAGATTGAGAGATATGATTATCCCTCTCATTTATCAGAACTCCTCTGGTTTGACAGTTGCAGAATGTGAGCTCTGCCGATGTTAAGGCAATTTGAAAGTAAAGCAGCCCATACATACATGGGTCAGTTTTTTTTCATTCAACTAGTTTGTTGAATAAAAATAAAATGATTAGATTCCCCCATCCACACACTCAATGTGGATGGGGGAATCCTCCTGCTGAGCTATTGTATTCTGATAGTGGGGAGACTTCCCCATCATCATAATACATTGATCAGTGCTGCTAGCTATAGTCTGCTAATCAAGTGGAGAAAACCTGAGTGGTTTTGCAGAAGTCAGTTGGTAGGTAGACTTCTGCACAACCACAATGGTCATATATGGATCAACATTTGGTCAGTGCCTCCTGAACTTTCCGATTTTCCATCTATGTGAGGCCTGCTTAATACTGTGGATTGCCACCATTTTAGTGACATTACAAGGAAATAAATTTGGCACAGGCTGCAGCATCATTAACGTGTACTTTACAGAAAAATCTGTGAGGTGAACTTACACAGGAACCCCCCTCCCCAAAAACCCACCACCCCCCCCCTCGGGTCCCACTGACCTGGACCACGGCAATCTCCCATTCTGAGCCCTGTTATATCCGCGTCAGGAGTCCAAGGCTTAGAAAAAACCCTCAGCTGAATGTCCAGAACGTACCCCATCAGGAGGGACATTTCAGAGCATTCTAACTGGTCAGCGCCATCACATGGGCAGCACCGACCAATCAGAAGCCGCATAACCTGTCCTGTCAGCCAGGAAGAAGATGAGTTGATGCTGAGGGGATTTCTAAGCCCTGGACACCTGGCATGGATATACCGGGGGTTAGAATGGGAGATTGCTGCGGTCCAGGTCAGCAAGACCGAGGGGGGGGGGGGGGGTGAGGAGGGGGTCCTGTGTAAGTTCACTTTACAGATTTACAGATTTTTCTGTAAAGGTGAACTACCCTTTAAACGAAGACCTTGATAGAAAAGGGAACTCTACAATATTTATTAATTCAGTATTAAGAATGTAAAGTTCTGTGAAAAAAAACACATACAAAGTACACTTTAGGAAGGGCTCTCCTGGGAGAGTCATTTATGGAAAAGGATATGGAGTGCTTCTAGATCACAGGAAAAGCTTGTAATGCCAAGCACAGCTAGCAAAACTAGCAAAATACTGTAAAGCTTTAAAAAGAGCATACATTTAAGAAATAAATCAATAATTCTATCTGTTCAGATCTTGAATATGCAGTTCAGTTTTGGTCACCAATCCTCAGGAAAGATGTCGTTGAATTATAAAGAGTTCAGTGAAGGGCAACACAATTAATGAGGGAGAAGGAGTACCTCAGCTATGAGCATCAGTTTTGTAGATTAAAGTTATTCACTTTGATGCCCAAACACAAATAAGGTCGAACTGCATGTGCCTGTGTCCTTTTTCAACCTTTTAAACTACTGATCTTACTTACTTACTACTTAGCCCTGCATTCTGCGTTACTTACTATTGACATCTGAACTTTGCATTAGTTACTACTAAATTCTCCACTCTAAGTTATTTACTCCTGACACCTGCATTGTGTATTAAGTACAGGACCGCTGATAAGGCAGTACAACTGGTCCTGTAGTACTGGGCCCAGGGTCATCATCAGCATTCAGACTTTATAGAGAATGCAACAAGAAATGTAAGGGTGCAATTAGGGTGGCTAAGATAGAACACATATTGGAAGATAGCAAAAAAAAATACCAAGAAATTCTTTACGTATATAAACAGTAAAAAAGGGAGGATAGACCATATTGGCCCCATAAAGAATGAGGAAGGACATCTGGTTACAAAGGATGGGGAGATGGTGAGGGTATTGAATTTATTCTTCTCTTAAGTCTTCACGAGGGAATTGGGGGGCTTTAGTAACCAAAACTGCAGTGTTTAACCTCATGACACAGCACAGAAAGCACCCTCATGGCTAACAGAGGACTGAATTAAAATTAGACCTGGGAAACTTAACATTAATAAATTACTGGGACCGGATGACTTGCACCCGAGGGTACTTAGGGAACTCAGTCAAATAATTGCCAGACCATTGTTCCTAATTTTTACTGACAGTCTATTTACTGGAACAGTACCAACGGATTGGAGAAAAGCCAATGTAGCACCAATATTTAAAAAGAGCGCAAAATACATCCCTGGGAATTACAGACCATTTAGTATTACATTAATAGTATGCAAGCTCTTGGAGGGGATGATAAGGGACTATATACAAGATTTTAGTAATGAAAATTGTATCATTAGCAGTAATCAGCATGGATTCATGAAGAATCATTCTTGTCAAACCAATCTATTAACCTTCTATGAGGAGGTGAGTTGCCATCTAGATAAAAGAAGACCTGTAAACGTGGTGTATCTGTATTTTGCAAAAGCATTTGACACATGCTTTTAAATGTTTACTGTACAAAATAAGGTCAGTTGGTATGGACCATAGGGTGAGTACATGGATTGAAACCTGGCTACAAGGGCGAGTTCAGAGGGTGGTGATAAATGGGGAATACTCAGAATGGTCAGGGGTGGGTAGTGGGGTCCCACAGGGTTCTGTGCTGGGACCAAACCTATTTAATTTGTTCATAAATGACCTGGAGGATGGGGTGAACAGTTCAATGTCTGTATTTGCGGACAATACTAAGCTAAGCAGGGCAATAACGTCTCCGCAGGATGTGGAAACCTTGCAAGAAGATATGAACAAATTAATAGAATGGGCAACTACATGCCAAATGAGGTTTAATGTAGAAAAATTTTAAATAATGCATTTAGGTGGCAAAAATATGAATGCAATCTATACACTAGGGGGAGAACCTCTGGGGGAATCTAGGATGGAAAAGGACCTGCTGCTAACAACGCAAACAGAATATTGGCATGCGTTAAAAAAGAGATTAACTCCAGGGATAAAGTGATAATTCTCCTGCTCTACAAGACTCTGGTCCGGCACTTGTACTGGTACTTTACTGTAAGAGCGGCAAGGATGTGAAATTTTTTTTTTAAGAGGAATCCCATCATAATGCATTAATAAGAAAAATAAAGTATGTATAGATGTTTGCTAGTGGCTAAGACTTCTATTCTTTTTTTCTACTTACGATTTATAAAATCCTCTTCTGGCCGTTGCCATGATGATTGTGGGTATGTGAAGCCAAATCACCAGAATGCACCTCTCAAACTCGCACATGCGCGATGCGCCGGCGGCCGTAGCCCCAATTGTTTACCAAGTTGTCACAACAATGGGTAGTGACGGATTTCCTGTTGGGAAATAACATGATTTTTTGACACACTCCTGCCCACTGACTCCTGGGAAATTATGATTTACATTTCCCAGGAGCACAGGCAAAGCAGGAAGTGATGCGGAGTTCCGCAGACCCAGAAGTGGCAGATTAGGAGCCATCACATAGCAACAGGGCATTTCTGGTGAGTACAATTTATTTTTCAATCCAAATGTTTTTTATTACTAGTAAAGGACTGTGAAAATGTAAAAATGTTTTTCAGGGTGGAACTCTGCTTTAATTTCATTTGTATGAAAATATAGTTTAGCAGAATATGGAGCAGAAACAGGCATTTTGGAAAAAAGGAAAAAAAGTAAGAACTGTTGTATTGCTCTTATTACATAATTTGTTTAATGTGTTAAAAATAGACATGCAACAGTCCAAATGGCACAATAACATAGTAAGAAGTTCAACAGTTGTAACAGCAGTAGTGTTTGGCATGATGTTTGGCTCCCATCCAGATCCTAGCAAGGAACTCATATTACCGGGAGTCTGGCATACCTAAATTACACATGTCATCACCGGACACACAAGCACATCATTACTTTGTTATCTGAAGTAATAAACTTTATCGTTGAATCAATAGGCCCATTTTGTAAATGCAAATATTGCTTTGGTCCATACAGGTGCAGCAACTAAGATGGTTAATTCTGCCTGCCTCTTAAGTTCCCAGTACCTTTGGACCAATTATTACATTTAACAATCAGGCTTTTTCTGCACGTGCACATATGTAATGGAAACAGAGGAAAAAATATGTTAAGCAGTATTAGGGGTGTATCTTGGCATATGGCCTTATTTATGTGTGTTGCTTAAGGCATCAGATGATTTGTGCCTTGGGATGTACATCCAGAGATTATTTTTTCACATTTTTTTTACTTTTTTAGGCATGAACATGCAACATGCAAGCAAGGTAATGCAGCAAAACATATTCTGGCATATACAGTCAGGTCCATAAATATTGGGACATCAACACAATTCTAATCTTTTTGTCTATATACACCACCACAAGGGATTTGAAATGAAACAAACAAGATGTGCTTTAACTGCAGACTTTCAGATTTAATTTGAGGGTATTTACATCCACATCAGGTGAACGGTGTAGGAATTACAACAGTTTGTATATGTGCCTCACACTTTTTAAGGGACCAAAAGTAATGGGACAATTGGCTGTTCAGCTGTTCCATGGCCAGGTGTGTGTTAATCCCTCATTATCCCATTTACAAGGAGCAGATAAAAGATCCAGAGTTAATTTCAAGTGTGCTATTTGCATTTGGAATCTGTTGCTGTCAACTCTCAATATGAGATTCAAAGAGCTGTCACTATCAGTGAAGCAAGCCAGCATTAGGCTGAAAAAACAAAACAAACCCATCAGAGAGATAGCAAAAACATTAGGTGTGGCCAAATCAACTGTTTGGAACATCCTTAAAAAGAAAGAACACTCCGGTGAGTTCAGCAACACCAAAAGACCCAGAAGACCATGGAAAACAACTGTGGTGGATGACCGAAGAATTCTTTCCCTGGTAAAGAAAACACCCTTCACAACAGTTGGCCAGATCAAGAACACTCTCCAGGAGGTAGGTGTATGTGTGTCAAAGTCAACAATCAAGGGAAGACTTCACCAGAGTGAATACAGAGGGTTCACCACAAGATGTAAACCATTGGTGAGCCTCAAAAACAGAAAGTCCAGATTAGAGTTTGCCAAACAACATCTAAAAAAGCCTTCACAGTTCTGGAACAACATCCTATGGACAGATGAGACCAAGATCAACTTGTACCAGGCTGATGGGAAGAGAAGAGAATGGAGAAGGAAAGGAACTACTCATGATCCAAAGCATACCACCTCATCAGTGAAGCATGGTGGTGGTAATGTCATGGCGTGGGCATGTATGGCTGCCAATGGAACTGGTTCTCTTGTATTTATTGATGATGTGACTGCTGACAAGAGCAGCAGGATGAATTCTGAAGTGTTTTGGGCAATATTATCTGCTCATATTCAGCAAAATGATTGAGAACTCATTGGACTGTGCTTCACAGTGCAGATGGACAATGACTTGAAGCATACTGCGAAAGCAACCAAAGAGTTTTTTAAGGGAAAGAAGTGGAATGTTATGCAATGGCCAAGTCAATCACCTGACCTGAATCCGATTGAGCATGCATTTCACTTGTTGAAGACAAAACTGAAGGCAGAATGCCCCAAGATCAAGCAGGAACTGAAGACAGTTGCAGTAGAGGCCTTGCAGAGCATCATCAGGGATGAAACCCAGTGCCTGGTGATGTCTATGCGTTCCAGACTTCAGGCTGTAATTGACTGCAAAGGATTTGCAACCAAGTATTAAAAAGTGAAAGTTTGATGGATGATTGTTAATCTGTCCCATTACTTTTGGTCCCTTAAAAAGTGTGAGGCACATATACAAACTGTTGTAATTCCTACACCGTTCACCTTATTTGGATGTAAATACCCTCAAAATAAAGCTGAAAGTCTGCAGTTAAGGCGAATCTTGTTAGTTTCATTTCAAATCCATTGTGGTGGTGTATAGAGCCAAAAATATTAGAATTGTGTTGATGTCCCAATATTTATGGACCTGACTGTATACAAAGCCACATGAGAATGCACACCATAATGTGCATTTGAAAAGTGCATAAAACTGCATGCATTTTTACACCACAAAGTGAGAGTCAAGTCTGGGGCCATTTTAAGGGTCATGAATATCTCATTTTTCAGGATATCCATATTAAAGAAATCAGCCTAATGTAAATAATTTAATCAATATGTGCTAAATGTTTTGAAAACTTTTTTTCGGTATATAGTGAGTAACTATATAGGTAAATGGGGTAACCATATTTACCCTTGGTCCGAATGTAGGATTGGCCTGAACACTGGCTGTTCATTAAGGATAGGCAGAACACCCCCCTATTCGGTTCACAGCAGAACTCCTGAACAGGGAAAATGTTTTAACCTGAACAGCAAACCCCATTGAAGTCTATGGGAGCCGAACAGGAAAAATCAAAAGTGCAAGTAATTGGCCATAAAAGGGATATGGGGGCCCGGGTACTGCCCTTGGGAACATGTATCAATAAAAAAAAAATTTAAAACGATTGTTTTTGCAGGAGCAGCGATTTTAATTATGCTTAAAGTGCAACAATAAAAATGATAAATTCCTTTAAAGATAGTGCCTGAGGGGTCCCCTTAATGTGCATGTAAAGTGGCATATCTGTATGCCTTAAATATGCTGTAGCAAAAATGACATTTCTAAAGAAAAAAAACAAGTAATCTTATTTAAATGACTCGCCGTTGCAATTGCTGGCACCCAGCTATTAAAAAAAATAAAGAAAAAATCTATGTGGGACCCCCCAGTCCATACCAGACCCTTTGGGATCTGGAGGGAAAGCCCACATCAAAGTGTAAAAAAAAAAGCTGTGAGGCGTCCTCCAAAATCCATACCAGACCTTTATTCGGGCATGCAGCCTGGTAGGTCAGGAAAGGGGGGGTAACGGGGGAGCACACCCCTCCTGAACCATACCAGGCCACATGCCCTCAACATGGAAGGTTGGAACAAGGGCATCTTCCTGACAATCCTGGTTGCCAGGGTCTGCGGACGGGGGGGCTTATCGAAATCTGGAAGCCCCCTTTAGCAAAGGGGCCCCAAATCCTGCCCTCCCCCATGTGAATGAGTTTTGGATACATAGTACCTCTACCAATTCACCCAAAAAAGTGTAAAAAAGTAATAAGCACAAGAGATAGTTTTTGACCTTTATTAAAAAAAATTAAAAATTGTGTCCCTCAATGTAAATCTATCGTCAATCATGATGCCCACTGACTCTAAAAATAAAACAAATCAAAAACACTCTGCCTCCCGCCGAATGGCTGCTCTGCGCTTTGACATTTCTTATATAGGTAAGGAGCAGGGCCACCTAGCTACGTCACCCGGTGACATGCTGGGCATGTGAAGTCACATAAGGGGTGGGGTCACCAGGCGACATAGCTAGGTAGCCCTGCCCCTTACCTATATAAGAATGCCAAAGCAGAGAGGAGGCATTCGGCAGGAGCGTTTTTAATTTTTTTAATTTTTCGGGTTGGCATGATTGACAATGAATTTACATTTAAAGTTATGCACTTGGGTGGTAAGAATATGCATGCATCATACATTCTAGGGGGAGTACAACTGGGGGAATCCATAGTGAAGAAGGATCTGGGAGTTTTGATAGATCATAAGCTCGATAATAGAATGCAATGCCAATCTGCAGTTTCCAAAGCGAGCAAAGTTCCAAATCATTAGTAAGACCTCATCTGGAATATGCAGTTCAGTTTTGGGCACCAGTTCTGAAAAAGGATATCGGAGAACTGGAGAAAGTGCAGAGAAGGGCAACCAAATTGATAAGAGAATGGAGGAGCTCAGCTATGAGGAAAGATTAGAGGAACTGTATTTATTCTCTCTTGAGAAGAGAAATGATCAACATGTACAAATATATAAGGGGTACATATAGTGAACTTGGTGTTGGTAAAGTGAAAAAACTTTACGGGGAACACAGAGGACAATGAGGCACTCCTACGCCTAGAGGAAAAGAGATTTAATCTCCAAATATGGAAAGGTTTCCATATTTCCAGAGGTGGTTCTGGCCAGCTCAGTAGATTGCTTTAAGAAAGGCCTGGATTCTTTCCTAAATGCACACATAACTGGTTACTAACATTTATAGGTAAAGTTGATCCAGGGAAAATCCGATTGCCCCTTGGGGGTCGGCAAGGAATTTTTTCCCCTGCTGTAGCAAATTGGATCATGCTTTGCTGGGGTTTTTCGCCTTCCTTTGGATCAACTGTGTGTATAGGATTGGGTATATAGGATTTTTTGATATTATTTTTTATTTATTTATTTTTATGGTTGAACTAGATGACCTTGTGTCTTTTTTCAACCTGACTAACTATGTAACCATGTAACATTGAGGGACACAATTTTTTAATAAAGGATTTGTCAAAAACTGTCTCTTGTGTTTATTACTTTTTGACACTTTTTTGGTGAATGGGTAAGGGTACTATATCCCCATTACTCATTCACATGAGGGGCGGGATCTGGGGGAACCCCCAGTCCAGAGACCTGGATAACCACAGCCCATGGTTGTTGGGAAGAGGCCCTTGTCCCCAGACCCCCCTTGCCCCCCATGTTGAGGGAATGTGGCCTGGTATAGTTCAGGAGGGGGAAGGGCACTCGCTCATCCACCCCTTCACTGACCTGCCAGGCTGCATGCCCAGATAAGGGTCTAGTATGGATTTTGGGGGGGGGGGCCACACCGTTTATTTTTTAAATTATTATTATATTTATTTTTTAACCGCCACTTTTTTTTATTGTTCAGCTGTCAGCTGGGAAACCCATTAACAGCTGATGACTCATCAGTTATTAAGGATCCCTTGCCCCAATCCTTAACAACCAGCATACACTGCGCCATGATTGGGCAGCGCTCAGTGCATTGCAGGGTGTTCATCAGGGTGAACACCCTGCAAATTCGGCTGTTCGGCACATGGCAGAAAGGGCAAATGTTTGGCCAAAACTAATTCTGGGGACAAACCGTTTGTCCATCCCTACTGTTAAAATGTTTATTGAAACATTTAGGGTGTTTGGCATAGACAGATTCCAGCTTTCAATGGTTGATAAGGTAGCAACAGGAACTGCAATCCCTGGCCATGTAAGCAAATAGGCAGGGATCGGAGGGGCTACATAAGGGGCTACATAATTGATTAAATATATATATATATATATATATATATATATATATATATATATATATATATATATATATTTTTTTTTTAATAGAGGACTTGTCAAATGTTTGGATGTCTTGTTTCCAGGCTACATCTTTTTTTGTAGATTACATCTAATCTACCCTGCCTCAGCACTTCTCTCATAACCCTCAGCATAATGTAAGCATTGGGGTGGCTCTTGGGAGGAGATATGCAAATATCAAAATGCTTAATAAGTTGGTGGTCATCTGGAGGAGTGGGAAATCCTCCGCAGGCTTCATTTTGACACCATAAGTATCACTCACATATGATACTGAGCTTTTATGATTAAAATATTGAAATCAAAGGAATGAAAGGGACTGCCAGGCTGGAGAGGAAAGGGTTAGATGATTATGGACAACCATGAGCCAGGAAAGGAAGGGGACTCTATCTGACGTGCTGTACTTTCTACTGCATTCTGTAATAAGCTCACAATTAAATCAGAGTAATTTTCAGTACAGAAGAAGAATCCATATATCTGCGCAAGACTAAAGAGAAGGTAAAATTCGGCTTTAAATCTCTGTTCACTTTGAGTGCTCATGCACATGGACGTTTTAAAAAACTGGCTGCAAAGCTAGCTCTGACACCTGGAAAAATAGGCATTAAAAACTCGATTTTTGCCACGTTTTGCATTGGCGTTTTTGGGCGTTTTTTAGCGTTAGCGTTAAGTAGCGTTTTTTTTAAAGAAACATCTCTTGGCTATAGCACTCCCAAATTTCCCACAATGCCACAGAAAACAAAGAAAATATGTTACGTGTTTATGCGCGTTTTTGTGCGTTTTTCCGCTATTCGCGTTTTTACGGCTCTAGCTCCACGCCACGGAACGCACTGGTCCTGGGTTTTTTTTACAGCTTAAAAACGCCTATGCAATTTGCAGCTCAAAAACGCCTAGGTGGGCATGAAGCCATAGACTAACATGGACAGCCATTTTTAAGCTGCAAAAAAAGCTCAAAAAAGCGGCTGTAAAAACGTCCGTGTGCATGAGGCTTTAAAACCAAATCATGTGCAAAAGAAAAAAAGAAATGTATTTTTCTTGCACATAATTAGAAGAGATTTTCTTTGTCTTCGACAACCTAACTTTTTAATATATTAGTCCCAAGAAGTAGGAAAAATTCACTAAAGCTGTTTCAATCACTAAATCATTTGCAAGTAAAAATCCTGTTATTTTAAATTATTTTCCTCTTTTTTCACAGTTTAGATATTCAAAGTGAACTTTACCAAACCTTGGCATCACTTTTTTCACTGAGCTTAGTGAGGGTATGGTGGTTGATTAAGGCCACAGATAGGTCGAAAGTACCTAGGTGGTCAGGACCACTGGAGAAGCAAATGGGACCAGAATATGTATTTGGTCAATGTAGGAAAGATAAGTTCTCCCCAGGGAAGCCTAGATAGAGAATGTAAAAGCTGAATGATCTGCCGTTTCAATGTGAGAGATACAAGTGGAATTCCCAGGAAACTAGTCCTAGTGACAATTTGTGGTGGATCTAGAGGAGAGCTCAGGTGAATAGTTGCATGAAGTCTATTGAGCTCCTGTACATGATGAAGCAAAACACATGCAGCCATAAGATGAGTGTGGCCCAACAGTTTCCAAAACCTGAGAGGTGCAGCAGTTTTCAGAGAAGCATCTGAATAATAGTTACTACCTTCTCTCTGCTTATGGCCACACCCTATTAACCATAGGTGATGTGTATTAGACTCTTTTTACTAATATTATGTAAGATAAAGTAAGGTGGCGTATTGTTATGAGCAGAGGTGGGAGGGGGGTGATAGTGTAAGATGATAGGAATACATGAATTGGAGGCAGGACCAATATGGAGGCCAGATAAAGAAACTACGAGATCAAGCAAAGGCAAAATGACAAAGATAACATATAAATAAGAGTATAGGAGGCAGAGTTAGCACACTGCAACAGATTCCACACAGGGTCTTTGCTCTTTTGTTTTTAGAATCTGCTTCTTCATTGAATGGTATGTCTAAACTTGGATGTCCTTAAGATTTAACTGAAGGCCCACTTCTAAAATCAGGAGAGTGTAGGTACCAGGATCAGTGTCAAAGCACAGACAAGTCATAACCATCAGCATCAGACAGGATAGATATGAATAGTACACAGGTCCACATTAGAAATTAGTAAATATTAAAAAATCTGCTTTGCTGTTGATTCGGTTCAACTCTTCTCTTGGTGTTAGTGAACTGGTAAAAAGAAGCCCAAAGAACAAAAATTATCAGGTTATTTATAGCATTTCAGAAACACAGTGGTCCTCCCCCTTCCCCAAGAAAAAGTGTGTGACACCTACTCCACTTTTTCTCGGTTGACCTCTGGTCACTTCAACAAAGAGCCTACTAATAAGACTTAAGTGAGCTATGTTGTAAATACTCCAACCCCCTATCATATTAGAGTCCTAATAAGGAAGTAATAAATTAAATTATTAGAATTAGAAAATTAGAAGACAAAATGTGGAAATGCTGCACACTGGAACCCAGCCACTATACAGAAAGGTGAAGATTCGGCTTCAGCCTAAGCTCCTCCTGACTGCATTCCTCTGACATGTTTTGCCCCACCCATGAGGCTTAATCATTGAGGTTCACTGTAATTTAGCCCCAGGGTCTTAATCAAAGAGTTAGAAACATAAATACTCTACTAATAAACACCATTTTGTTAACCTGGGCACCAGAGAAAATCAACCAAAACATATTTAGCACCCCATAGTATTGCTAGAGTGCTAGTGATAGTTTTTTTGTTGTAATAGTGTAGATACATTTTCAGTCTTGGGTGGCAGCCAAACCTGTGTATTTTTATGAGTCAAGTGAGTTACTTGGGTAGGCTGGGTGACCCATCAGCAGCTTCTCTGGTGACTCCCTCTGCTAACTGGAAACTGGGAGAAGATTCTAGAAGCAGTTATAAGGGGTCTAGGAGGAGCTAGCTGGAGTGTTCTGAAGGCACTGACCAATCCCCAACAGAAGGGTTAGTAGGGGGCAGGCCCCCTCAAATACTCAGCGTCAGCCCAGCAGGGGCAGTGTGGAATTTGGTTGGAAGATGGAGTGTTAGGCTGTCGGGGCCTTTGAGAGTAGCTCCTGAGTCAGAACTCCGAACTCAGGCCTGGGCTCAGTTGCGAAAGTGACCCCTCTTCATCACACACAGGGGGATCCTCACCAGGAGGCACAGGAGCAAGGAGAGGACAGCAGGAGAACACTGTTGGCCAAGTCTCCAGGGAGGAAGACAGCCATGTGGGCTGGTGAGTGATACAGTCAGAGAACTGAGAGGCATGCCTGAAGGGACTGGATGCAAGCAGTGTGGGATGGATGCAGAGTCAGTCTGGAAGTACTGTGGAGAAGTAGCCAGGAGGCCTAGCGAAAGGAGCAGCTGCAGCCAGGTGAGCTGGCACTGCCTGAAGAGGTAGTACTGGGAGCAGTAGCCACAGGAATAGGACAGCTAGCACCAAAGACCTCTATTTTTTGCAACACAAAAAGGGGCCCGCGCTCCCAGCCTGCAAAGGGCTTTCACAAGGATCTGACTGAGTCAGTGTTGGATCAAGACCAAATTGCTAGCTGATCCTGGGAATTGTAGTTCTACAAGCAGGTGTGTGCTGGAGGTAGAAGAAAGGTGTGTGTATATACCAGATGTACAGTATATAGGTTGAGTCCCTGAAGAGTTCTGTTGATCAAATGGACATCCCTTATTACCCCTTCCCATTTCAAGTTCAAATCCCCTTAAACAATAAAAAAAAGCAAAGCTGCAAGGACTGCTTCTTGTCTCTGAAATGAATGGAAAATGCATGTGCCTGGCTGTGCGGGGGGGGGGGGGGGTGGAGGTGCTAACCAACATTCCTGACCCTATAGCATTTACATGTACGGGCCTCAAAAAGAAGATACGCGTTTTATGTCTAAAACAGTGCTGCCTCAATGCTACTACTTTCCACTGCGAGATATTTGATTTCATTCAGTAATGTCTTATGCAATAAGCAAGTACATTGTATAAGTACTTGAACCATACTTTAGTGAGTGGACACATACTGTATGTGTGCTGGATTTACTGTTCAGTCAGGCAATGAGTATGACAGATATTATTTACCGGTTGACTGATAATGCAAAATTATAACTCTGGTTTAAACAAGTATCAACAAATCTACAGTATGATCCAACCACAAACTACAGTATTTAATTTTGGGTGGAGATTAGGTGGTCACTAAGATTACCTGAAGCTGTTTGTGTGAGACACGTTATATATAATTTATAGCATTGTTAATCCTTATCAAACATATCTACAGATAAACCAGTGTGGAACAATCAATAAATTGAGAATGCTTAAATTACATAGAAATTAAATAGAAACACTTGTGTGGATATATACGCCAGACAATATTTCTACATAGGTTTTGTAAAAGTAAAAGAAAAACTACCGAATGGCAGAGGTTTTGAAGTGGCTCATACCTAAGCTTAAGATTGACATATTAACATATGTGTATCTTGTACAAACATGAATTGAAACACTGGAGCAAATTTTATTGGCAAAGGAATGATCGTAATGCTCTAATGTCAGACTGGAGGAATAATGTCATTAGGAATGTCTTGTTTGGAGATCTGAGAAGATAAAAAAAATAGAAATAGTATCCTTGCCTCTTTAAAAGCTCGTTCATACCATATGTGCATGAAAACCTTGCATATTTAATTTGCAGAGACATCAGTTTCACATCAATTTTACATCAGTTTTCATGCACGTCAGTTATGTGGCCTATTCACACCAATCTTGATGTTATGTAAAAAAAAAATCCTGTAGAAAACTGCATACACGTTGAAGATTCCTGTGCAAAAAACAATCCACACAGGGCACATAGAGAAGCATTGTTTTTGTTGTGCCCTTACAGAAAGCATGCAGAAAAACTGACGTCTCAGCACCATAGTGTGAACGAGGCCTAAGCTTTAGATTCAATCTATAGGAAAGCTGGTAAAATTTAATTATAGGTTTGATGGAACATTTTTATAGGGCTTCCAGATAGCAAGCAATTATGTGGCAAGTTTAAAAAGGACTTGCTAAGCTTTTGCTAGACTTGCCATGCTTCACAAGTTTGTTGCACAATTGCAGGAAAAAGTCCGCATTGCATGACTCCAGATCAACTTTCTTTGCAAACATTCTGCAAGTCTGCTGCAAGTTCTGGTTCAGTTATTTTTTGCAATAGTCATCCCACCACAGGGGTCACTGTGGCTCAATTTTCATGCTGTAGACTTGATGTAGACTTACCACTGCAACTTTGCTCTTGCTAGAGACTTGTCACGCAAATTTGCTTCAAATTGGAAAAGTGTCAACTAGAACTTATGCTTCAAGTGCTCTGCAAGTGTACAACTTACCAGTGAAAGTGTGCAGCAAGTTAACAGACTTACAATTTAACACAGCCACAAATTGGTGGCAAGTTATCCCTGCTCTCTGGGTTTGTCCTTTCAAGCCTTGGACCCCCAATACTCTTGCATTTAGTAGCAGCCTCAAAGCAGTAAGTTTCAAATTGGCTGCTGTAGTAACAATATTTTTACATGGTAGATTTTGTAATAGCTATAAATTAGTCAAGGTGGGTATGTCTGTTTACTATAGAGAATAATGAATTTATGTGTAAAAGAGTACTCCAGGCCAGACACCATAAATTATAAAAAAAAACAGCTTTCAAGTGTCAGAGATTTGATGTAGTGTTAGGCCCCTTTCACGTGGCAACCCCACTCGATTCCACCTGTCTGTTTTTCATGCTGATCCGAGCAGGCCATCCATTGACTCCTATGGGGAGATGGATGTCAGCGGAGATGTGTCCACTGACATTCTGTCTGCCATCCGAT
The DNA here is from genome assembly GCF_037356315.1 of Lithobates pipiens. NCBI lineage: Eukaryota > Metazoa > Chordata > Amphibia > Anura > Ranidae > Lithobates > Lithobates pipiens. Next base: position 338,148,682 of record NW_027507764.1, on the reverse strand, counting down.
ACGCTAAAATCAGACGTATGGCAATACATTCGCCATCCATCTGGGGGGTTCGGATTAGATCTAATGAAAACAGACATGCTGTCCGTTTTTGTCCGATCCCTCCATAAGAATCAGTGGCGCTCTGACTAGCCCTTCCCCACTCAGTGAGCAGAGACGGACCTGTCATCCGCTGACTCAGTGGAGTTCAACAGAGCAATCTCGTGCTGAGCTGGCGGACTCCGCTAAACAAATCCACCTCATGTGACTGAGGCCTTAGGCAAAACAGCTTCAGTTAACCTAAATCAAGAACTCTAGGGACATTTATATGTTTGTTGGCGCCTCCATGACTCTGGATAATGCTTCCCAGCCAAGCCTGCTTGCTGTAGAGTTGATAACCTTGAAATGGATTTTTTTTTTTTCTCCCCTGGGGATCAGTATGCATATCAATCAGGTGAAATGGCAGTGTTTTGGCAATCAGCAGTGACACACCCCGGGAGTAGGGAGTGTGGGTCGCGTGATACGCCCGTCCAACCCAGGGTCGCCTAAGAGCCAACTGAAGTTGGCCAGTAACATGTGTTTCTATCAGCGCTATTATGTCGGCCCTATATGTCTTAAGACAAGTAAAAACTGCCGTGCGCTTAAGCTTATCCCAGAGTCCCCTGACGTTCCAAGTCAAGAATTTAACTGGAGCCATACAGCAATAAGGAACAGTCTATTCACTGGGAGGGGCAGGCTAAGTACCAATAGCGGTCCCACCCCACACCCCCCCCACAATAATAAGTGCGTTCCTAGCAATGCAGGAAGTGACATTTCTCGTTGTACCATAAACTCAGTTACCATAAACTCACAACCGAACTCAAACTCAGAATCCCCCCCAACCCCCCCCCCCCCCCCCACCCAGCTCTCAGCACCCCCAACTTTGCCGGAGCATTCATCCCCAATTAGCCATGCAGATGTCCGCACCCCCTGCAGCAACAGCGTCCAGCGCAGCTTCACTCCGCCGCCCGAATCAGCTGTCTCTCCAGGAGGGCAGACACGACATGGCGCAACACACAAGGCGAACACTCGCTGTATCCGGCCCCAGGAGCAGCCGCAAAAACCAGAGCTGCGGTCCCCGCCCCCGGTGCCAGGAAAACAGGCAAACAAGCATCTGCGAGCAGCAGTAGAAACAGCAGTAATAATAATAATAAATTGATTAAAGAAATAAATTGGGAAAGTACATGAAGAAAAAAAAAAAAAAGAAAAAAAAGATTTTGAAAAAAAAGGGGGGGAACAGAAGGCAGAAGCAGTCGTCCCAGCAAAGTACACCGCAGTAAAGGGAGATCAGAGTGCAAAAGGGGCTGGAGTCCGCCATCTCGGGGGAGGAAGGCCAACAGGGACAGAACCACACGTGCCAGGATGGACCAAGTCAGTGTCAGCATGCAAAATGGGGGGGCAGACAAGTGAGCATCGTGACATCCGAGGGTAAAGTGGACAGTACCAGCCCCCCGGAAAGTATCTTCCGTAGAAGGCAGGCAGGGTTGTAGGGACCATCAGTTCACAGCAAGCAGAGCCACTATAGTAAGCAGTAGTCAGAGCAAGAAAGAACATAGGTCCCGGGCCTCATACAAACAGCCAATAAATTGCGGTCCAAGCAGAAACCGTAATCCGGTGTATCACCACAGAGAGCCCACTCCAGTCCGCACACTAGGCCCGGCGGTTCCGGTCAGCCTCTTGTCGGTCCAGCCACTCCATCGCCTGCGCCGGGTCATCAAAAAAGTGAGCGCGGTCCTCTCCCAGAACACGCAGCTTCGCCGGATACATCATGGCATACTTCAGGTGATTAACCCTCAGCCTCCGCTTGACCTCAGTGAAGCGAGCCCGTTGCTTCTGGACCTCCGCAGAGAAGTCCGGGAAGGCCATAACGTGTCCTGCACGGTACGGGATGTTACCCTTCTCCCTGCTCAGGCGCAAGACGGCATCACGATCCCTAAAGTTCAGCAATTTGGCAATTAGTGTCCTGGGCGGTGCACCCTCCGGAGGGCGCCCTTTTGCCGGCATACGGTGTGCCCGTTCCACGATAAAGTGGTAGAGAAAGCTTCCCTACCGTAGGTCTGGGCCAGGAGGTTCTCGAGAAAAGCAGGTGGATCAGGGCCCTCCGCTCCCTCCGGAAGGCCGATGAAATGAAGGTTCGACCTGCGGGATCGATTCTCGAGGTCGTCGTGCTTCTGAGAGAGAAGATGAAGTTGGCGCCTCAGCTCTTCATGGGATTGCTGTAACGGATGGAGCACGTCCTCCGCCTGGCTAATCCTCTCCTCCGTCTCCTTCACACGATCCTTAAGCTTGGACATGTCCTGCCTGATGAGGGATACGTCCACCCGAATCTCCTCGATTTTAGTAGTGAGGGAGGACTGGCAAGCCGAGATAGCCTCCAGTACCTTCTCAGTGTCGTTCGTCGCTGGCGGAGGAGAGGATGCCGTGGAGGCGCCATCTTGAGCTGCCTCCCGCTCCTGTCTGCGGTATTTGTCCAAGGAGGACATCGCCGTGCTGTTCTTCTTGGAAGGAGACATGGCAGACTGAATGCTGGGGTCTTAATCCAACGATTCCCGTTAGTATTTAGCTGTCGCTGATGCACAGGATAGATATGCAGGATAGACCGAGAGCGGAGCACAACTCACGTGCAACCTACTCCATCACCGTCCAGGCCACGCCCCCCTTGAAATGGATTTTAATGGCAAATCACTATTGTTTCTTTCAAAAGAACTGCTACCGCATGGGACCAAAAATGCAACTTTGCTTGACACAATTTTCCTAAACTTACTCTGCCAGATGCAATTTTGTTGAAAGGCCTTTTTCTAAATCTTTTATTGGTTTGGTCATGTATGGCTAACTGCTATTTAGTGCCTGTAGGCAGATTAACAAAAATGTGATTATGATTCAAATGTTTCTGTGTATTCAGAAAATACAACTCAAAATTATTGTAGATGCCATGTTATAAACCAACACACTCCCAGGCTGAGTAAAGTTAATTAGTACAGGGACTACCATATTTGGCGTCACATATAAGACGACCCCCTCATTATCGATTTAAAATGTTGGTTTTGTGCTATACTCACTGTATAAGATGACCCCCTTTTGCTGTAATATCGTATGTTCAGAAACTACATTGGTACCGGGTGACATGTTGTCTCAGTATACATACAGTATACCACCCTGAACCAATCACGGTGAGCTATGCATTCTATTATTGAATACAATGCCTTCTCGGATTGGCAGAGGCTGTGAAATCATCAACCCATGCCTCTGACTCTCACAGCTAATCTGAGCAGGCTACTGTATTCATTAATAGAATACATCGCTCACCGGGATTGGCTCAGCGGTGTATACTGTATGTATACAGTATTACTGCACACTCAGCGATCATCTGGAGGGCTTAACATCCAGCGGGCGGCTGACATATGACAACCCCAGCTTTATACCCGGCGTATAAGATGACCCCCGCTTTTTGCCTGTTTTTTTTTTTTTACTGTAAAAGGTTGTCTTATACACCGGAACATACGGTATTTTAGATTTACATGTGAAAATAATCAGTTTCATGCAGAGCCTTCTTTTTTTTTTTTGTGTAAGAAAGAGGTACTCTTTTGTTAAAAAAAATAATTGACACCATCCTATTGATTTATATTAATCATAAATTGTAAAGCCAGCCCTCTTTAGGTAGGTATAGCATACTAGGTACTTCTTGTGCTTTATTAGTCTTAACTAAAATTCTAATGTAGATATTGTTAGTCATCTGAAGAAAGAAGTCACTAGACCAGTATAAAGCCTTTATAAATATATCATAAATTACAGCTCAAGAGTCTGGGTAGGGCAGCTTCTTACAGAAGCTCCTGAAAAAGAATGTCTTAGTTTAAGACAAGCTCCCTTCATGTGAAAATAATGTCTCCATTTTTTATTAGATTTCTTTTTTTTAATTAAAGGAGAAGTATGACCATAGCTTTTTTAGTGATACTTCTATAGATCACAGGAGTGCAGTTCATTCTGCACTCCTCTGAATCATTTTCAGCTGGCAGCTGAACTCACTGTCGGCTGACGTCACTCAGTCAATCCAGGCTCGAAAAAGATCCCGGATCCCAGAAGCCTGGATCGGCACCTGGCTCAGCCTTTCAGAGATTCCCTGAGAGCCTGAGTCAGCCCCTCCCACTCACTCCACAGCCCAGCACTTTAGTGAGCGCTAGAGAGGAGAGCAGAGAGCTGCTGACTGACAGTCATGGCTTTCTGCTCAGAGCCAAGGGGGAGAATTGAGCAAACAGCTGTGTTTGATTGCTCAGTTCTCGCTGTAGAAATGGCGTGGAACAACATTCCAATGCTGCACCCATCTAGGTGAGTATAAATGTTTGATTTTTTACAATCCCAAACTTCTCTTTTAATGCATGCTTGATCAGATATTTGTTAGATAATGCTAGTATACTGAAACAGATAGTCTTCATTGTTGGTTTGTTCCACATACACTGCGTTGGATGTTCATTTGACAATGTGTATATTTATTTTTCAAAATTAAAGCTATTAAATACTGAAAACCTGCAATCATGTTCAATTCCAGATAAATCTGCTATTTTATTTCCACTCACACCTGATTGGATATTCAATGTGAGAACATTTGCTTTTTATTTCACAACATTTTTTTTGAAAAGTGAACATACACTTTAGAAAACTCATCTTCACTTTGCTTAGCGATAACTGCACCCTCCATTCCTAAAGCTATACTACTGTCTACTTACCACATATAGTTTTTAAATCTATCATATCGCTATCAAATATTCTATGTGTATGGTCTACATAAAAATCTAAATGTTGTCACTAAGTAGTTTATGTTTGACAGGTAGATCCATCATTGTCATTGCTTTAAATCAGTCATGTATAACCCCACACACTATAAAGACATGATAAAAAATGAAATTGTAAATTCTTGGTTGAGCTTTTATTTCCTGTGTGTTCATTTAGTTTGTTTTTCCCTTTGTTTCCTAATATACACTAAATTTTATTAGTCAGTCCTAAAGAATGCTTAACAGACAAGAGAGTATAGTGAAAAGACAGAAAGAAAATACCTGTCATTTCACCACCTGAGTTTAATGTCTCGAAAACATACATTGCATTCAGATGTGTGGGCGTTTCGTGCAAAGGGAGAGCTTCTAAAGGTTAATTTACAGGGAGTAGCTTCTGGTATTATCACGCATAGCCTTTTCTGGTTCTTCTTCGATGTTATTGAAAATAACCCAAACATGTTGTGTAGTAACTGTGATATTATCTAGTTGAATTTCACCTAAGGGAATTCCATCAAAGCCAAAAAATGTTTTACTCTGTCTGCACGAATGTTGCTCAAGGATGGCTTGTATAAGCAAACAATCTAAACACTGAGGAAAGTGAGGAGCGGAGAATAAATTTATTCATACATTCATTGCATCACACTGCCTAAGCTAAAAATATAAAGGAATACGTGGAACTCAGAAATATAGCTAAAATTCACCATATAATAAAATTAGGCTTAAATAAAGCAATGCTTTATTTGGTAACCTGCTACCTTTTTGGTACCCCTAAAACGGACTAAAAAAATAATTATGTTCATATTTACGATAAACATATGCTTTGTTTGCTTTCCAAATAAGTTTTCAATTTTAACATAGATGCTTGAAGTTAAGGATTATGATGATCTAGCTTGAATAATATTCTGTAGAACTTTATATTAGATTAATTTCTCTAAAATACCTCCTCTTTCTCTTTTCTTTGTGTTTTTTTCAATCTATCAATTTTAAGTTAAAGGATTATGTTTGCAATTTTACATTTGTATTGACTATTCAACATTTTAATATAATATTAATTAGCAAAAAATATTATCACTACTGTTTTGTAGTAATCCTTTTATGCATGCATGTATTTACTTCTTAACATTATTATGAATATATATATATATATATATATATATATATATATATATATATATATATATATATATATATATATATATATATATAATTTATATGTACAGTATATATTATTATTATGTATTTATTTGTATATAATTTAATTCCAAATCTGTTGGAACGTAATTGTAACGTTGTAACGTGTAACATTGAAACGTGTAATATAAGATGAACAGGTGGGCACCAGGCGCTTTTTGAATGCAAAGAGATTTATAGTCTCTTAAACAGAACTGTGGGAGAGAGGATATTTGAGCTCTTAAGCATGCTTTTAAAATTTGGTGGATAACTTTGCATAGAGAACCTACTGATTTTATATACTACATCGCTCATCTACAAAAGCTAGTCATTGCAGAAAAAATATCATAGTTGTTACAAATTCTGTATATAGCCCGACAGAACAGACAGTGCACAGTCCACATGGGCTTTGCTGCTTAACTGCAGACAGGAAACAGGAAACTTTATTACAGAGAAAAGACATAACCATAGAGCAGCTACAGACTTATAAACACTGCCATCTACTGGTTGAAGAATATACCTCTACTAAATGCGGATACACAGTAGTTGTTCCCCAAATGCAATTCTGTATTCCAACAACAGTGCATAGCTAGACTTACTTAAAAAATTTTTTATTATTGTTGTTTATGAACCGAAAACAGAGATGAGTAACTCCAGTGACAAACTGGGAAGGTTTGTGTGCCTAATTTTTTCCCCTCGGCAAGCCACAACTGTTGGTTTGCCTGGATATGTGTATGCTATTTTTTCAGTTTACAGTGAATAATGCAATGCATTAAAGAGGACGTAAACTCTCCCACTATGATGCTTCTTTTAATTTAGTCCATTATAATAAGTAATTATCAAACTATAGCCACTGTAATTCAGCCCAACTTGCATATTACTTACTGTTTAAAAAACTTGTTTCCAGGGGTTAGGCAGCGCCATCTTAAGTATTGTTTTCTGAGTCCACAGTGGAGTGTATTTCCACCCTTACATTGAGCACTTTCTGTACTGTTAACCAAGCCTCCTTCTCAATCCAACATTTCTATGGCAACCCTGCTGACTTGTTTTATTTCATAGTATTTACTTCTGCCGATTGTCTAATGTTTGCCTGTGTCAGTCTAATCAGCTTCAGCTGATAAGACTGCAGTAATGGCCAGGTTTACACTACATGTGATGTCACATGGGGTGTAGGAGGAAGCTCTGAGTGATTATGCAGCCTCCTGGAATTTCAGTGGTGTGCCGTAGGAAGTCCTGATAACAGATAGACAAGCACATAGAGAGTGTGCCGTAAATCAGGGGAGATCTGGGCATGCTCAGTGACGTCATTCTAAAGATTAAAAAGAATTACAGCAATACTAAGCAAGTAAGGAGATATCTACAAGCAGTGTTCATTAGGGTTTTTTATGCAGATTTACATGGGACAAAGTTGTGGGGGAGGGTTTACAACCATTTTAATCTTGACTGCTGTGAATAGCAGACAAGGCCAATCGCACATATTGAAGAGAAATGAGAATGTACAATTCAACGAAAAATATGAGATTCACCTGCAATTCACTTCTCTTTAATATACTGGAGTGAGCAAATTTGTAATCTGTTTGTGCAGATAGTATGTGTGATAATTACAGTTAAAATTATTGAAATGTTGAGGTATATCATCCATGGAAGTATCACTAGCCATTAACATTCGATTGTGAACAGACACTGAGACAGGATACTATCATCATAAAATCTTTTACCACACTATTGTATCATGACCATACCAATTCATTTAGCAAAGAAGAATGAACAGACAACAGTTGTCAAGCTTACAGGGCAAAATAAAGGTGACTAGCATGAAAAAAAACAAATTGGTTAATTCCTCAAGCTTAACTCCATGTTGTGTTTCATTACTTTGCTTTCTGCTTCTGTAAGAAAGTTTTCATTGTTGAATTGATATCACTGTGCAATGTATAGAACCTAACTGGCTAAAAATGCTTGAGACAAAAGGAGGCTAATATATTGTAAGATGAAAGTGTATGTAAATCCAGAAAGCTAAAATTTGAAATATTAATGCTTGTGCACCTTGTTAAATAGCTGTTATATTTTTTTCTGTACCTTCATTTAATAAAACTTTAATCGCTTTCACTTCCATTATCAAGAAGACATCATTCACCCACTGCCTTCTAATTCAGAAAATGTTTGTCACCCTGCCATGCATGCTCCTCATATAGATGTAGAAACTGCTGGGAAGGAGGGAAAAGAGTTGGACTCTAGGACCAGAGCGTGATATCACTAGAAGAAATGCCTTTGTAAGGAATCTTGGTGTCCACCACCCCAACCAGTAGAGCTAGTAGATCCTAAAAAGCAGTTATATGTTAGTTAAAGTGTCTCTAAAGGTTCAATTTTTTTCTTTAAATAATAAATGTGTCATACTTGCCTGCTCTCTGCAATGGTTTTGCACAGAGCAACCCCAATCCTCCTTTTCTCAGGTCCCTGGCCAGTGCTTCCGGTGCCTCCCCCTTGCTGAGTGCTCCCCTGCTTTCTCTGGGGGTACTCATGCGTGCTTGCTCTGTGTGTTTATGGGACACACAGAATGTGGCTCAGTCCTGCCCACAGCTATCTCCTTAGTAGCTGTGTTTGATGGCTCCCACTGCTGTGTTTCAGCCAATGAGGAGTCAGAGACCCCGGAGAGCTGCTGCTCTCGTGCAAATTGCTGGATCAGGATCAAGTTTGGGTAAGTATTGGGGGGCTGAGGGGGGACATGCACAATGAAGGTTTTTACCTTCATGCATAGAATGAATTAAATAGGAATCCTTATATATTTTCTAACAATTAAATGATTTTCAAAAACTGGAAAAAAATGCAAAAGTCTCTTCATCAAGCCATGGTAATAGTTCTTTTGTACGTTTTTTCTATATTCCCTACTCCTCTACTGTAGTAACTGGTTCATTCTCTTTTCCAGCAGCTTGCACAGGACTCAAGGTCAAATTATAGGCATTCCTTTCAGCGTCCTTAGATAAACTACACTGCAGAAGATTGTTTTTCCTCGACTACACTAAAATTTTACAAGGGATTTATCATTTCACTCACCATGCTATTTTACTGCATTTTATTTTGTGTATAGCTAATAGTATATATACATATGATCTGAGACAAATTAATGCCTTAAAAATTGGAAGCCTACTAAATGACAACAAAAGTGAGGTGAAAGGAGTTTCAGCTATGTAGTTCCCTTCAAAACAGCAGGACTGCTATCTTACAGTTGTATATTATGTTGCTCAGTCTAGGTGGTCTTTAAGGAAAACAAATAACAATGATATGTTTTAGATAGGCGACTCCAGCACATAGGTGAGCTATCACAGATCAGAAGACCTCATCTGTCAGGAATACACACTAGTTGGACTTGAAAACAAAGAGGTAATAGTTGTAGATCATTGGAGAGACATGCTATGATAATCTTTAGTAAAGTATCTTATATTTTCAGTCAGCATATAGTTGATTTATTCTTGGAGCAGTTTAAATCAGCTGAATACATGGCAGGTTCTTCAAAGCAAAATATGTGCAAAGTCTTACAGTTTGTTTTGTTAAAGGGTAACTCACTTTTGTGGGAAAAATAAAACAAATAAAACAAATAATAATAATATAACATATACAATTCACATTGTAATTTCATATTATTAAAAAACACGTCTCCTTTTCAATCTGCAGCTCTGTAATTTTCTGTAAAGTGCAATACCTGAAAGTGGGTGTACAGAAGCCCCCCCCCCCCCCCCAGCTGTAGGAAACTGTTTCATATGCCTGTCCCTATACAATAAAAAAAAGAAAAAAAGATCAAATGTTGATAACATTATTTACTTCAAGCTTATACATTCCCCTTTAAAACCCTCCAGGCTGGGTTCACACCTATGCACAGGGGTCAAGTCCTGGGGAAAAAAGTGTGGGAACTCCCACCCAAGTTCCACTCCCCCCCAAAAAATTATACGCTCATATGCACAAACGCTTCAAAAGTTGTATTTTTCATCCAATTTTTGTATTGTGTGTATGAAGCTTAACTGTTAGTACATAAAAAAAACAATCCTCAATAAACATAAATACGGTAATTCTCTGAATAATCAGTATTCATTCAATTGTACTTCCATGCAAATGTGAACCTCATGTTCTGATCTTTATTGGGGAATGTTATTTTGTATATAGAGTGTTTATGTGGTGAGTTTACACTTTTCATTGAACAGAGTTTGGATAACACAGGGTTAAACGGAAAGGTCATAAATTAACTGCACATTATCTGGACAGAATGCTTGGGGAGATAGTGATGTGTTCCTGCTTAGGAGATATATGTTAGTGTGGAGGGCTGCAAACTCTGCAGGGCTCTAACACACACTTGCTGCTATTCCAACCCTTCACATATTTCCACATAAACTTCCCTCCTGGCATTAAACTTTGCCAGGTATTGGGCTCAGCTTACCACCCCAAACTGATGTTCCTCGCTCAGCTCACCTCTCTCCCTGTATGTCCTGTGAGAAGAATAGCTGTGCTCCTCCTCTGGGATCTCTCATCATATGACACTGAAGATAGAGGAGGGGGGATTCAGCGGGACACACAGAGCAAGTATGCAGGAGATTGGGGGGGAGGATGAGGAGACAGAAAATCAGGAGGGGCCAGCGGGGAGCAGAGTGTCATGAGAGGTCTGACTAAATACAATCTCTTAGCAGCAGGGACCTGATCTACCCGACAGCTAGCTGTGACTGACAGGTAGATCGAAGCAGAAGCTGTCATGGAGCCCCCTACTGGCAATGCCTGAATGGTCAGTCCACCCCTGGTGTGCAGCACTTACTATTGCGAGCTGTGTCGGCAGCTGCTGGTGTAGCACCTGCCACACAGCTCACATACTTCAAAGTCTTACAGGATACGGCTGCTAACGGGAACTGAGTTTCTGTTGTGGAAAAAATACAGGAACTCCATTCCCATGAGTCCCCGCAGGACTTGAGCCCTGCCTATGCAAATAGGTTTTCCCACATCCAATTTACATAGCAGCAGATTGTGACCGGTTCACACATGTCCGCAGCGGATCCAGTGCGAATTGCACAGGAGTCCTGTGCGTCTTTCGGTCCATTTCAGGTCCGAACTCAGCCAAAAATTTGGGCTGAAATCGGACCTGAAACTGTGACTGGAGACGCACCGGACTCCTGCTGTGAGGCGGAGCGTACGGTGATGTAAACTCAGCCTAAAACTGAAGTAAAACACATCACAGAGTTTTCTGTATTTAAGAGAAAAAATGGTTAGTTGCTTTGCCTTGAACAGCTATGGCATGACACTTTGGGGAATTTACTAACACTGTTGCAGCTGTGCGTGGTAGTCAATCAGCTTCTACCTTCAGCTTGTTCAATTTAGGCTTTGACTATAAGCTGGAAGCTGATAGGTTTCTATGCATAGCTGCATTAGATTTTGCATGCTCCATTTTTAGTATCTAACCCTGTTTATGTTACCCTATTAAATAACCCTGAAATGTATGCATTGTAATATCTATTATAAAATGTACAATGGGGACAATATTTGTAAAAACAAAGCCATGTTAGGGTGATAAAATTGAACATTATTGGTCATTCAGGTGACACAGCTATCCTTGAATTAAAGATAATAAAATACAAAATCTGGAGTTGGGCTTTAATATACTTTACATTATTCATAATAAAACACAATTTTATCATAGTTCAGTGTAACTGAATATGTTGTTATTTTCATACTGTATATCTAGTAGTGTTCCATGTCAAATTTGGCACTGAAAAGTGTTTAAAGTATTCAGATTATAATGCTAAAGGTTTGATATCCATGAAAACAAGATGGGTGGTATTTCTAAAACCTGGTACATTCTACAATATTTTCAAGATGTATCAACACCTTAAACACCATACAACTTAATTATCAAATAGGGCTTGTCTTTAATCTTTAATTTGCTACTTAATATTGTGATAGTTTAAATGGTTACTTTTTTCTTTCACCTTGTTTTTACTGAAAATTTAACAAGGGGGAGAGTGCATCAGCATAAAAGGTATCTCTGAAAAGACATGAGTACAAAATCTCAATCTGCTGTACAGAACAACAGAAAAGTTATGACAGCAGAATATGACCTGAATACATAGTTGGAGATGTCACACAAAAATGTATGGCTCTATAGCCTGCAGTGGATCAAATAAAGCCTATAATACAGGGACGTGTCCTAATTGGTTAAAGAAAGAAGTATCCCCTTGCGTGGGGAGAATTTCTGTGGAGAGGGAGAGTGAGAACGTTTAATGGACTGATAATAAAAAAAGAAAAAGAGGGAGAGTAGAAAATAACCAACTAAGGTCAGGACAGGGCATAGGCATGTGTAGGGGGTGTGATCAGTGTACCGTGGACAGAGCTCTTAACCTTTTCAAAGCTAAGAGTAGGTGTTTTCCATGCCCTTGTGATTTTTTGCTTCATTACCATAAAAATGTGGGTAATGAGTATACGTTCCTGTCATGTGTGTTTATGTAGAAGTGTTTCCCAAGGGTCCTTGTTTAAGTTAACTTGGAGGACCATATTGACCAGTGTGTAGACCTGTATCCAAATTTTCTGCACTTAAATATCCACGTCCGGGCAGCCATGAAAGCATTTGGACAGATATGTGGACGCAAAGTGGCAGACAGACATGACCTTAAAAGAATTTCGAGGGAAACCACATTTTTAGATGACTTAAATGACACCTCCCACACCTTGTGCCAATCCTCAGGGGCAAAAACAGTGTTAAAGTCGTGTTCTCATCTTGAGCAGTATGAAGGAATTTGTGCACTAGTTTTTCCCTGGATAGAAGAGTGTAACAAAGAGACAAAGTCATGGGTTGGACATCTGATGTCAAAGGCTGTCAATAGCAAGGGGTGGTCATGATTTTTAATCAACAATTCTAGAAACGAACATATCCCCGGTTAATAAGAAACGGACTGTCCTTTAGCTGCCACCTGCGAAAGCTCTGGGGGTCCTCCAAGCCCAGGGGAAACAAAGGCAATTAAAGAGTAGCAAGAGCAGGAGATGTGGGGAGAGTAAACATGAGGAATATTTGATTGAGTCCCATACAGTAAGATTATGGGACAGCACAGGATTTAAGGGCTTTGGACAAAGCGCAGGGGGAAATCAAAGTATAGAAGAAAGGAGGATTGGGTCGGTATCTAGAATATCAATGCAAGTCCATAAAGGCACTGGTTTGCCCACATGGAACTAGGAGATATTTGGGCAGCCTTAGGGACTCCTAATCCTCTCCCGCTCTTAGGTGCATATAGCAGATATATACTGAGTCTTGGTCAAGTGGGGCCCCAAATACATTTAGGAACAAGTCTTAATGGTTAATTTTTTTCTGTCTCTGCACTATAAAGTGGCAAAATATTTTCAAAATATTTTCATACCCAGAATATTCACATATCTAAGTACGTTAACAAATTTTTCTTTGATTTTGAGCCAGTGATATTAATCAGCAATGTGGCTGGAGGGCGAGTGGGGGAGGTACACGGAGTGACATACACTCATTCCTTGTCAACCTTCTTGTAATGCAGACAAAGCATTCTTAAAAATGTATTACATCTAACATACAAAAAAAACAATCAAAACTTTGGCACACAATTTCATAGTTTTTACTGTTTATTTTTATGTTTGCTGTACTGAACTCAGATACATTCCTATACAGCACACACCTCCTTGCCGTTTGTTTATTTTTTATATTTAATGGATAAAGTTTATCACTTAATGTAAAACCTTTGTAGGTGATTTTTTTTAGTACAGATGAAACAAAAAAGCTTGCAGAACAGTAAAGTCACAATGTGATTATAAGCAGTCATGGTGTTGTACACTACAAATTTCGAATAAAACTCATTTTAGGAAAACATGCAAAGTTTCAGAGTTGGATATCATGCGAAGGAACAGATCACCACATATTATATATGAAACTTGATGGATTGAATGCTTCATTTTGGGTGGGTCTAATTAACCTTAACAGCATTTTTTTCTGAAGGGCACATAAAAGCATGTTGATACTCGAATTTTATGATTGTGGTTTCTGCTTGCTCAGGTTCTCAAACAACTGTCAGTTAATGAAATCAAACATGAAATTAATTTGAATAAAACGAATTTGTTCTTTGGCTAATTCTAAACCACATGTCAGTTTACTTAAAATAAAATAAAATATGATGATAACTTTCCTTGTGAACTGTCCAAATTGCTGTATTTTTAGAAGTGTATGTAATGATATCAGTACGTATCAGATAAGTATTATTAACTACTCCCAGCCTGCCTGCCTGTAATGTACTGCAGATGGGCATACAGGCACAGCGACATATTGGTATCTGGGTTTAGGGCACTTAAATGTGAACCCCCCCCCCCCCGGTCCCTGCTGATCAGCTGTGTCCAATCACAGCCCAGAGCCCAGTTTTGACAATCAACAAAGAGCTTTGTACAGAGGGAATGATCTCTCTGTTTCTTCTCCCTGCAAAGGGAGAAGAAACAAATAGATCTTTAGTAAAAAGTAGCACACATTACCCAACTTAACAGTTGTTAGGCACACATTTAACCCCTTGATTAGCTGAGATGTTAATCCCTTCCCAGCCAGTGTCATTGGTACAGTGATAGTGTATTGTATTATCACTGATCACTGTATTAGTGTCACTGGTGATGTCAATGGCAGTTAGTCAGTTCCCACTCAGTGTCAGTAGCTGGAAAAGTTAAGATCCCTAGTCACGCTACCATCATACTTTTCTAGAGCCCCTCAACCTCTCCCGTAAGTGTTGTACTGGATATGCTTGTTCTATATATACTACAGAGTTTACACGTATATACATCCACATATGCATCTGCACTATGTGTTTTTATACGGATAAATAATATATTGTTTTATGCACCACCTACCAAGCTGTACCTTCATATCTGCCTACGGGGAGTCATGCTTACCATAGGCTCTGTCACTCGCTCTACCTGATTCACGCATGTTTTCTGTAAGTATTTATGGTTATCTACCTCTTATGAAATATGTACCGGCATACCCCACTTTTAAGTACACAATGGGGTTTATTTACTAAAGCTAGAAAGTGCAAAATCAGGCTCACTTCTGCATAGAAACCAATGAGCTTCCAGGTTTTATTACCAAAGCTTAATTGAACAAGCTGGAGTTAGAAGCTCATTGGTTTCTATGCAGAAGTGAGCCTGATTTTGCACTTTCTAGCTTTAGTAAATAAACCCCATTGTGTACTTAAAAGTGGGGTATGCCTGTATGTAATGTATATTATATTTGAAATTTGTTATACTAAAACTCTGTTTGTGTTTACCCCTGAACAGGGTTTTAAACCTTAATTAACCCCTCACACTCCTGGAAAAGCGTTATTTGTCCATGAAAAACATGTTGAGCCTAGTTTATTCCATCTAGCATGAAGCTACTCACCTCTCTACAGATACAGCTCCATATGCTCACTACCAATGTTTGGTGATGTCTGTCATTATGTTACAGATTCACTACTGTTTACATTTTGGAGGCTCCTTACCTATGTTTAGGGGGCGAGTACATCTAAAATCGGGGTTATTATTGTTGATCTTTGATGATGTTCTTAACATTATTCTTTAATAAATTACTATATTAAATTTTTACATATGTCTACTCATTGATAGGGTGCCCATAAAGTCCCATATTTTTGGTCTTTCTTGTTCTCTTAAAAATTTAATAAAGCAATATAGAACAATACAAATGATAGAATGCAGTGACATATTCATTGCAGTTTAAAAATGGTATAGTATTATTTTTTCATATCACCTACAAGATTCTTGAAGAAGTTTTTAATTTTCATTAGGAAAGTTGGAATTACCTTCATTGCTGAAGTAGAGCTGAGCAATACCCCTCTGTTTTAGATTTAACGGTTCTACCTTTTCTAGCACGCGTTATGCAGGTCAAGCCATAGAGTTCACAGTGACTAAAGAATAAGGCTTTAGACCTGTAATAATCAATAGGAAAACTCATGATGATCACCAATGATCTGAGAAAAAGTTTAAAGATTTACTTTTTCCTTCCCATAACATCCTTTATGGCAAGAGAGAAGTGTTCATTATTTGCTTACATCTGTCAATCTCTCATTTGTACAGACGGTCAATAAGGTGAATTATGCATGAATAACAGTAAAGTACATACTGTTTTCGTTTTACTTGTTCTGTATGTAAAATACACTCAGAGATTTCATGCATGCATGATTTTAAGTGAGATGCTAGTATTAAATGTCAGCGAATATTAAAAGGAACAAATGAAATCTCTATGACGCCAGTTAAGCAAATATTAAATATTACCATTTAATTAATTTTTACAGTGTAACAGAGTAGCTCTATTTACTGGATACATTTGGTAAATATTTAGCTCAGATATCAGTCCACAAATAACATATTTTACTGATCAATACTTAGCTGAAAAATAATTAAGCTAACATTTGTATTTGATTTTAGAGTATCCAAGTATGTAAAACAGGCCCAGTTAGGCAGTAATCAATAGAGAGCACATGTTCATTTCCTTCGTGTCTGTGGAATCATCTGATAATAATGTACTTTGCTGCATGTTACCAGGAGAGTTCTGAGACATATACTTATATTGTATTTGAAAGCAGATTGCAGTGAAGAACAATTGCATAAAATCATATTTAAAGATCTGCAGATCAAAGAGGCATAATGTATTTATTTTGCTTCTCAAGTGTTTGATCATTTATTTTAAAATGGTATTTACCTTCATTTCTCTTTATCAATGTTCTGTTCAATATTTTCTTTAACATTTGTAGCATATACCCCCTCTTAATGAGCTGCTGGATTTATGAGCCCCTGTAGCTTTTCTACTGGTGATTTATTTTGTAGCTGCACCGCCGACCCACCAAAAAGCAACCAAAAGACAGACCTCTACTCAGTCATTCTTCTTTTTACATATTTTATAGGCTCAAACATATAGGGGGTAGGGTTTGGAAACACAGGATACTGATAACAGCAGCAACTAGAAGTAGATACTTCTAGTATCCTTTGCCTCTGCTATGGGTTAACAGGTAGGCCAGACAGCTGCCTTTAAAACTTAAGCTTAGGTATAGTCTTTTTTGCATGTTTACACCTACCCAGATTGGACCAATGTAAGTATGCTATACCTGTGAGCAGAGCAGGACTTGGTGGTGGGGGCCCCTGGGCTTGAGTCACTTTCGGGCCCTACCTTCTATACATTACCGTATTTATCGGCGTATAACATGCGCCGGCATATAAAACGGCACCCCAAGTTTAGGAGGGAATTTTAAGGAAAAAAACTTTTAGGAGAGAAGTTTAAGGAAAAAACTTACATTTAAATGCCCATTAATGCAGCCTTATCAGTGTCCATATGCAGCCTTGCCCATCTATCTGCAGCCTTGTCCAGTGTCATTGCAGCCTTGTCAGTGTCATTTGCAACCTTGTCAGTGTAGCCTTGTCATTTGAAGCCTTGCCCCAGTGTCATTTACACCCCTGTCATTTGCAGCCTTGTCATTGCAGTCTTGAAGTTTAAAATTGGCGCTGCCGAGTTACAGAGTCCTCTGTATCTCGGCGACTCTCAGGCCCTCTCGGCTGCTCTCGGGTCCTTTCGGCGGCTCTCAGTGGCTCTCGGGTCCTCTTGGCGGCTCTCAGGTCCTCTTGGTGGCTCTCGGGTCCTCTCGCAGTCCCGAGCGGAGCCAAGAGTAGCTGAGTGTACTCGGCTCGACTCACAGTCATGCCCAGTCCTTGTGTTATGTCCATCATAGGGCGGGACTGGGCATGACTGTGAGCGGAGCCGAGCCGAGTGCACTTGGTATCTCGGCAGGGCCCGTGGGGCCTCCTATTGGGCGGGGCCCATGGCCTTGAGCCCAGTCAAGCCCAATGGTAAGTCCAGCCCTGCCTGTGGGATACCTGTGAAAGCTGAAAATCACTATAATAAACATCACTAATAAAGTGATTGTTGCTAGCTTCTGTATGGCAGATCCATAAATATTATTATATGCAATTGTTCTGCACTGCAATCTGTTTGCAAATATAATATATGTATATGGGACTATTGGGACTTATTTACGGAGCATTTTGCATTTCCTCAATGAACACAAAGCAATCTGTGATTGAATGAGGTGGAGATCATGATGAGACCAACCTGCTTCTACCTCTCGTTCAGGCTAGGTTCACATTGCTGCGATGCGGGAACGCCGCGAATTCGCGGCGTTTTCCCGCATCGCATACCTCCCGCCGGCAGTTCACACTGCCCTATGCGGACGGCTGGGGGTGTCAATGTTATGTTAATGACACCCCCAGATCCGTCGGCATATCGCAGTGCGATCTGCCGACTCGCACAGGAATCGGATCGCATGGTGTGAACCCCCATGCGATCCGATTCCGTTGCGGACCCCAAAAAGGGTCCCGTGCGAGTTTGCTGCGGGACCGCTGCGAGTTCAGCCATACTATCTGTATGGCTGAACTCGCAGCGCTACGGAGATCGGATGTGATTTGCTGTGCGAATCACATCCGGTTCTCCCCCCGCAGCGGTGTGAACCCAGCCTCAATCAGAGAATGTCTCACATTTATTAAGAAACAACAAAGTGTTCTCCGAATTGTGCCTTTGCTTAGCAAGCGATCCCTTGTTCACTGTGCAGCAGGTTAGCTACTTGGCATGGAACCCAGAAGCTAGAGTCATAACTGTAGTAGCAGTTTCTACTACAGTGATTTCCAGCTTCCATAGTATTTGGCCAGTATTAGTATTTTGCATCTTGCAGAGGGTATAATACATTAGTACAATTATTGTTAAATAAGGTTAATATTTGGCCTTGGGCATTTATTAATTAATGCAGTTTAACATTTAGTGCTGCACCCTGCAGAGGGTGTAATACACTTTTGCACTAGTCACTTTTTTAACCCATTCCCGCCGACCGTACGCAGATGTGCATACTCGGCTTTCGGGGGTTATACCGGGATGATGCCCACAGCTGTAGGCATCAACCTAGTACTATTGTTTAGAGCGGGCGATCGGCTTTCCGAGGATAACAACCAATGCAGCTAAAAGCCGCTCGGTTGTTATCCCGGAGGAGCAGGAGAGGACGTCCCCCCCTCCCACTGCTCTTTCCGGGGCTCCCATTGGCAGGGGAGAGCCGATCGAGGATCCGGCTCTTCCGGTGGCTAGTGACAGAGCAGAACAAAGCCAGAAATGGCCTTGTTCCAGTCTCCTTGATGTAAACACGGAAGCGACGTCACAATGTCACTTCCTGTTTACTCGGCTGCCAATGGCGCCGGATTTAAAAAAAATATACAGTATTCAGATACACCATTTTCAGTGATCTGAATACTTTGAAGTGCAAAGGAGGGATTTGGGGTCTTTTAGATCCCTGATCCCTCCATAAAGAGTACCTGTCACCACCTATTACTCTCACAAGGGATGTTTCCATTCCTTGTGACAGCAATAAAAGTGATCAAATTTTGTATTTTTTTTTTAAAGCACAATTTAATAATATAAAAATAAAATAAATAAGAAAAAAAATATTCAATCCGCCCCATCACCGCGAGCTCGCGCAGCAAAGACGCATACGGAAGTCAAGGCCGCATATGTAAACAGTGTTCAAATCACAAATGTGAGGTATCACCACAATGATCATCAGAGAGCAATAATTCTAACACTAGACCTCCTCTGTAACCTGGTAACCATAAAAAATGTAAATCTTCGCTTATGGAGATTTTTAGGTACCAAAGTTTGTCGCCATTCCATGAGTGTGTGCAATTATAAAGCGTGACATGTTTGGTATCTATTTACTCAGTGTAACATCATCTTTTACATTATACAAGAAAATTGGGATAACTATGCTTTTTTTTTTTTTTTTTTTATTCATGAAAGTGTCCCTTTTCCCAAAAAAATAAGTTTCAAAACACCACTGCACAAATACCATGTGACATAAAGTATTGCAGCAATCACCATTTTATTCTCTAGATTCTCTACTAAAAAATATATACATAATGTTTGGGGGTTCTAAGTAATTTTCTAGCAAAAAATAGAGATTTTAACTTGTAAACAGGAAATGTCAGAAATAGGCTTAATCATAAAAGGGTTAAGTTGGCAAACACTTATCATCTATTGACTGAAGACAAACATCAGTGTTATACTCTGCAGAGGGTCTAACACACTATTCATAGTTACTTCAAATCAGAACAGTGCTACACCTACATCACTCCCAATCTAACTTACCAGATATGGCATATGCATACTTACATTGATCCAAGCTGGACCAATGTAACTATGCAAAATAGTGCATACCTAAACTTCAACTTTTAGTATCTTTGTCTCCCTCTCACTGGCTAGTTGTTGACCTTTACACTGAGGTGGGCAATCTGTAGCAGTGGACCTTTAAGCCAAAACCAGAAATGGATTGAGCAGAACTCTTCTGAGTAGCCATCTTCCTGTGTTCTTAGGCCCTAGCATGGACTAACTTTCAATCCTTGTGTGTTGGCTCTAGAACTGTGTCAACAGGCCTATGAAGCAAAGACTGCACCTTTTACATTAAAAATCTGTTCGGGGAAAGCCTGGGAGGGAAAGACCCTTATATAAAGTCTCCCCATAATATTTGTCCATTTTCCCAGCTTCCCCAGCCCAGTTTAGCATAAACCTCTCGGTGACTGGCCAGGACAGAAGACATATTGATAACCCAGAGCACTGTAATTTCTTAGTCTGCTGAAGAACACTTCCTAAAAGCAGGCAGTAGCAAACAATGCCTTGTGCGATATAGATAATGTGAATACCGTATTTATCGGCGTATAAAACACGCACCCCAAGTTTAAGAGGCAATTTAAAAGAAGCAAACTTTTAGGAGGGAAGTTTAAGGAAAAAAATTTAAATTTAAATGCCCATCAATGCAGCCTTGTCAGTGTCATTTGCAGCCTTGCATTGCAGCCTTTTCAGTCATTTGCAGCCTTGTCAGTCATTTTCAGCCTTTGCATTTGCAGCCTTGTCAGTCATTTGCCGTTTAACCACTTACAGACCGGACCATTTTGCTGGCTTAAGACCAGACCACTTTTTGCGATTCGGCACTGCGTCGGTTTAACTAACAATTGCACGGTCGCACGGCGTGGCTCTCAAACAAAATTGACGTGCTTTTTTTTCCACAAATAGAGCTTTCTTTTGGTGGTATTTGATCACCCCTGCAATTTTTATTATAAACAAAATATAGCGACAATTTTGAAAAAAACACATTTTTTTTACTTTTTGTTATAATAAATATCCCCCAAAAATATATAAAAAAACATTTTTTTCCTCAGTTTAGGCCGATACGTATTCTTCTACATATTTTTGGTAAAAAAATCGCAATAAACGATTATTGATTGGTTTGCGCAAACGTTATAGCGTTTACAAAATAGGGGATAGTTTTATGGCATTTTTATTATTTATTTTTTTACTAGTAATGGCGGCGATCAGCGATTTTTATTGTGACTGCGACATTGTGGCGGACACATCGGACATTTTTGACACATTTTTGGGACCATTGTCATTTATACAGCAATCAGTGCTATACAAATCCAGTGATTCCTGTGTAAATGACACTGGCAGTGAAGGGGTTAATCAGTTGGTGGCAGTGTAGGGGTTAAGTGTTCCTAGGGGCGTGTTACTAACTGTGGGAGGCTATAATTTCTTTTAGTGAACACTGATCTCTGCTCCAATCACATGGAGCAGAGATCAGTGTCACTTGTTGCTAGGCAGAATGAGGAGATGCTGTTTACAACGGCATCTCCCAGTTCAGCCAGCCCCGTGAGACGATCGCGGGTATGCCCGCGGCGATCGAGTCCGCGGGACCCGCGACCGGACTCACGGGGGCCCCTGACCGGCACGCGTGCATGCTCGCGATGGCAGCCTTTAAGATTGGACGTACCTGTACGCCAATATGCCTGCCCGTGCCATTCTGCCAACGTACATCGGTGTGCGCTGGTTGCGAAGTGGTTAAAATGTACGCCGGTAGTTCTCGGCCGTTCTCGGCGGCTTTCGGGTATTTTCGGCCGTTCCCGGCTATTTTCGGCCACACTCTGACGTTCTCGGCTATCTTTGGACGTTCTCGGCTATCTTCGGCCGCCGAAGTATAAAATAAAATATAAATATAAAATATAATAACATTTCAAGTGCATGTCTCCCCATCCCCCAACCATCTACCCCAGATCTGCTCATATTTAAGTGGACATCCTCTATGTGTATAGATCAATTTCTTATACGGGAGGGTATCGTTAACTTCTTTCTTCCAGCATTGGACCGTGGGGGGGAGGGCCTGCATCCAGCCACGAGCAATCACTTTTCTCCCTAGGAACAGCGTTTCATGTAAAAAGGGATTTGTCAGTGTCTAATTCTGGCAACAGACCAAGTAGGCACAGCTTTGGGTCAAGGCTAGCAGGAGAGCCCATCTGGTCATGGAGAAAGCGAATCACCTGTATCCAGTATGTTTGGATAACTGGACAGGACCATATGAGGTGCTAGAAGGAGCCTGGAGTGTGGTCGCATAAGAGGCATCCTGGATTATACATGGGTTTGAACCGTGCTATCTTCTGGGGGGTCAGGTATGTCCTATGTATAATGTACA
This sequence comes from Lithobates pipiens, assembly GCF_037356315.1. NCBI lineage: Eukaryota > Metazoa > Chordata > Amphibia > Anura > Ranidae > Lithobates > Lithobates pipiens. Next base: position 338,126,169 of record NW_027507764.1, on the reverse strand, counting down.
GCTGTGTGAGGTGGTCCGACAGCCTGGGGGAGACTCTCTTCACATCCCCCAAGACTTCATCCCACTCCTCATCCTCAATTATTCCAACATCCACCTCCCATCTGGCCTTAGCAACATAAGCCAATGCCACGGTGCCTGGGAGACGGATGGGGGAGTAGAGGGTGGAGATCAACTTGGTTGGCTCAGCACCTGTGATTATATCAACTATAGGAGGGACTGTCAGAGTGGGGTTGGAACCAGCAAATTGAGTCTGTAAAGCATGTCGGAGCTGTAAATATCTAAAGAAGAGATGGTTAGGGAGTGTAAATTCTTCCTTTAGTGTTTGAAAGGATGTGAGCCCAGTGTTAGTCATAATTTGGTGCATGTGCAGGATCCCATAACGTATCCAAGCTGCGGGGTCCGGAACGGACACCAGTTCGGGCAAATGAGTGTTGAACCAGAGAGGAGTATAAGAATGAACCTGTGGGGTCCCACGTTTTTTAAGGGCCGTCCGCCATATCCTCCGGTGGTCTGTCAGCATGTCTACTTTGTGATGGGGGGAACGTCTTGACAATGGGGCCCTAAGGACTGACTGAAGTGGGGTGTGGGCTGGGTTGTCAGGGCGTTTACAAAGTAATGTCTGGTATCTTGGTAGCTCGCTCTTGTCAAAGTGATAAAAATGGGACAATTGGGAGGCAAGATAATAATTCTGGAAATCTGGAAGAGCAGCCCCTCCCATTGTCATTGGGTTCTTCAGAATTCTCCAAGACAATTTGTGTCTGCTGTGACCCCATATAAATGAATTAAGAATTGATTCAATCGTCTTGAAAAATTTTTGTGGTATATACAGGGGTGCATGCCACACCAAATAAAGTATCTTGGGTAGGAGTATCATTTTGACCAGATTGATGCGTCCCATAACACCCAGAGGTAGTCTGGCCCAGGTTTGTGTCTTGTTCTTGATCAGGGTGTAAAGGGGTTCAATGTTTAGGGGTACATAGTCTGTCAGCGATCTAGTGACCTGCACTCCTAAATACTTGGGATCTACAGCGACTTTACTTGCAAGTGCACTCTCAGTGCAAAATGGATTTTCCTTCAGTAAATAACCTCCAATGTGCTTAAGCAGATAATAAACAAAAAAATCTACAACATAATTTCTCATGTCTTTATTAAACACACCCATTAAACATTAACAGTACTGGAGGAAAAAATGAACGCTTGGAGTTAAAAGTTGGTTGAACCTCCTTTTGGCAGAAATTACTTCAAGAAAGCGCTTTCAGTAGCTCTGGATCAGGCCTTCAAGGCCTGCAAGACATTCAGTAGGAGTTTTATGAACATTCCTTTTTGCAAAACTGTTTCACCTCAGACACCTTTGTAGGATGTCTGGAGTAAACAGCTGGTTTGAGTTCATTCCACATCATCTCTATGGGGTTAAGATCTGGTCTCTGACTGGGTCACTCCAAAAGGCACGTTTTCTTTTTCTGAAGCCAGTCTGTGGTGGATTTACTTCAATGGTTAGGGTCATTGTCTTGCAGCATCGCCCAACTTCTACTAAGCTTCAAATGATGAACAGCCACCCTGACATTATCCTGTAGGATATTTTGGTACTCTTGGGAATGTATTTCCCCCTCAATGATGTCAAGTGGTCCAGGCACCGAGGCAGTGAAGCAAACCCAAATCATGATGTTCCCTCCACCATACATCACCACTGGGATGATGTTTTGATATGAGCTGTGTCCTTTTTGCACCATACAGTACATTGTGGTGAGTATTCTTCCTGAACAATTCAACTTTTATTGCAGTGGTTTCCTCCATGGTATTCTGTCATTGACACGTTGCCTGTTCATAGATTTATGTATGATAGATGCCAGTTCCAGTGATGCATTCAAGCCTTTAGCTGTTTGTTACTCATGGGTTCTTTTTAACCTCATTTAGGTTTCTGTGTTGTGTCTTGAGAGTCATCTTGGGTGAGCCTCCACTTCTAGAAAGAGTAGCAGTACTAAACTGTTTCCATTTTCAGACAATTTGGGGGAGATTTAATAAAACTGGTGCACACAGAATCTGGTGCAGCTGTGCAGAGTAAGCAATCAGCTTCTAGGTTTTATTGTCAAAGCCTAACTGAAGTTTGAATCTGATTGGGTACTATGCACATTTGCACCAGATGTTGTGTGCACCAGTTTTAGTACATCTCCCTCTTTGTCTGTCAACTGATGGGTGCCTAAACACTTTGAGATTGCTTTGTATCCCTTCCCAGCTGTATGCAGATCAACTACTCTTGATTGTATCCCTTTTAGATAGCTCCTTTTTGTGAGGAAAGGTTTACATCAGGTGATGCTTCTTATTAATAGCAATTCAAAGTAACTTTTATCGATCAAATTAGCTCTAAATTATACCTCCAAACTTATTTACTGGTAATTAATTGGACTCCAGGTGCAAACTATTGACTCAAATTAGTTTTTGTTGAAGTAATTTGTTTTGTAAGATGCCAACCCACCATAGTTCATATACTGTGGAAGGTCGGCACATGCAGGTACAATCATGGACATGTACATCATACACTTGCACCAGGTTTAGGGGACAATGTCAACAAAGCTGTTATGAATTAAATCATTCATAACAGCTGTGTTGACTAAGCTGTGATTGGCTCACAGCTCTTAGATGTTTCCTGGGCCAATCATAGCACAGTGTACCGTGTCTTAGCTGTAGCCGATCACAGATCACTAGTTGTCACAGCTGTCATGAATGGTTAGCCTATTCATGACAGTTGAAAACTTTGCTGATAAAATGATAAAAAATAATCCCATATCACTCCCCCAGAGTAGTACAGTGTTACTATGGTGACACTGAACTACTCTGGTGACAGGATGTTGAAAAAATGTTAACAAATGAAAAAAAAAATAATAAAAAATTATTCATTTTTTTTAAGATACTGTCACAGTTAGTGTCCCTGATAACCACCACATCAGTCATATGATGATGCTGTACTGCACAGGTTACAGTATATAAAAAAATGTGATTTTTTTTTTTTTTATTACATTTCTTTATTTTACAAAAAATGAAGACAAAAAATTACAACTTCCAAAAGCTCACCATGCCTCTTACTAAATGCCGCAGACTGTCTACTTTTTTTGGGAGAATTTGAACTGTCCTAGTATTTTAGGGCCTTAACAAAATTAGGTAGGCAGTCAGATCAGAATTGATCAATTTTCATATATACTGTGTGTATGTATATATATATATATATATATATATATATATATATATATATATATATATATATATATATATATATATATATATATATATATAGATATAGATATATATATATATATATAGATATATATATATATATCTATATATATATATATATATAGATATATATATATATATATATATACCATCGTTTGTAGATGGTATAGCTTTCACACAAACCAATTAATATACGCTTATTGGTATTTTGTTATCAAAGACATGTAGCAAAACATATTTTGATATTTTGGCCTAAATTTATGATGAAGCTTAATTGTATTGAATATGTTTATTACATTTTAATACATGTTTATTGAAATATATACAAGAAACACATAGAAATGCTTCCATATCATGTGGTACAACAGTCAAAGAAAGAAAATTATATAGTTACCAAAGGATATTATAGCAGTTGGCACCAACAAGACTAAATGTGACTAAAATAGATACTCATAACATGGTTGCAAAAAATAGCAAATACGAATAATAAATCCAAAAAATCTAATAACAGTCAATTAAGTTTCAATCTTAAAACAGGGTATAAAAAGGGGACAGAGTGAGCAAATAGATACGGGGGGGAACTAAGCGCTATGCTCAAGGAAGATATTCCAACTAGGTACATGAGATAAAGATAACAATTATTAAGCATTAATCCCATAAAATTATTAGGAACTCACAGAATTGTCAGAGGCCACAACCACTGCATACCGGGAAGTGGTCTTGAATGCAAGCCAACAAGCACAGATTTTGGTAAAGGTGGACTGTGAGTTACGCAACACGTACATAAGGTCTTTAATTTCATAGATAAGCTCTGTAGTTTGGAACCAATGTTATAAGGGTGGCACCTGTTTTCTTTTCTAATATAAGTTGATTAATTTTGCTGTATTAAGTAGCTAGGGGCAACAGAGCCTTTGTGTGGGCCTATAGATTCAGAGAAGCAGTGAAATAGAAATAGAACTACCCAGGGATCATCAGGAACTGAATAGCCTTGTATGGATAATATTAAACACTGAATGAAAGATCAATAGGGGTGTACAAGAGAACATGTCCACCATATATGAGCATGTATGGGTATTGGATATGAATTATGACAGAAAGTAGAAAATATTTGGGGGTGTTTTCAAAATTTTCAGATTTTTTTTGTTTGTATCGTGAAAAAATAAAAATCCCAGTGGTGATCAAATACCACCAAAAGACAGCTCTATTTGTGTAAAAAAAAAGGATAAAAACGTAATTTGCGTACAGTATTGCATGACCGTGCAATTGCCAGTTAAAGTAGCGGAATAGCAAAAAAATGGCCTGGTCATGTAAGAGTTAAAACCTTCCGGAGCTCAAGTGGTTAATGGGTGTGTTTAATAAAGACATGAAAATTTTGAATTTAAATCAGCTTAAACACAGCTTAAACAGGTTTAAGCTGAAACCAATCAGCTTTCAGTTTTTTTGACAAGGCTTAATTGAACAAGCTGAAGTTAGAAGCTGATTGGCTACCATGCACAGCTGCCCCAGATTTTGCACTTTTGCAGTTTTAGTAAATCAACCCCATAGTGTTTGTCTATTATTCTGATTTAGATGTGAATCAGGTCGTATTTTATGGCACATTACTGCAGAAAACCATTTAATTCCAAGGGGTTCACATACTGTATATATAGATATATATATATCTATAGATAGATAGGTAGATAAATAGATATAGATATATATATAGTCATCCCTAAGTGTGTCATCCCTAATTGTGATGAGCTTAGCACTAACATACATGTTAAATCAGCAATATAAATGGTATACTATACCTTTTTCAACATCAACTAAGATTTTGCCATTGTCAGTCAAAATTAACTTTGGGTGCAGTTATAAAGAGTTGCTACACATCAAAAGAATGGCATTGATGCTGTGCCAGTAGATCATGCCAGTGACTGTCACTAATGAGGTTCCTGTTTGGGAAGCAAGACCAAGTGCAAGCAATTTAAATACAAGAACCATGGACAAAGAAGCCATGAACTGGATAATCTAACACCAATAATATCTTCAATACTGGAATTAGATAGCTCTTATTTGCTACTGCTTGGGTTTAGTAATCTCTCCAGAGGGCATTATGAAATACTGCAAACACACAAACCATGTAGAAGCTAATTCATAACATGAGCCGTCATTAGCAGCATCCCCGGTTAAAGGATATTACTCTTGCAAAGGGAGGCCTGACAGTCACAACAGGTGCACATGACACCTGAACAAGTGGTAGCAGTCTGTTGAGATAAGTTTATAATGCTGGGATTTCATTTTTTATGTATAATTAAGCATACTGTATATGTGTTTTCATTTAAACTGAAGCGTCCATAGCCATTTAAAAAAAAAAGCATTGTTCAGAGACCTAGAGAAGAAAAAAATGTCAAGGGTAGGCAGCCCTGATACATGCATTTACTGTATAGGCCTGTCTCAGTAAAAGACCTTAAAGAATAGGCTTGGTGAGTTATTCCAGCAACAAGGTTGATGTTCTAAGGCTTTACTCACATTTATTTTATTTATTTTTTGTGCATTGATGTGTTAAGGCAGCCTTTTCACGTTTTAATGGGTCCTTTTTGAGCCTCGACGCAAAAAAAAAGGTGCCTGCAGCTCCTTTGGGCAACATAGGGCCATGGCAATGCACAGTGAACTCACAACAATGAGTTATGGTATCCTGAAGAGCAGGTGCGTTGCTTTATACTGAATATGCGCATCTCTCTGCCATTCAGAATAAATAGCAATGCAATACAAACAAACAGACCCACAGTGTGTAGCATAATGCACAGGCATGCGCACAAAGCTGTGACGCTAAGTAGAGGCTATTTACTTAGTAAAATAGATGTTCATTTTTCAGAATGTGGGGTTGATTTACTAAAACCCAGATTGCTAATTCTGGTGCAGCTGTGCATAGGTAGCCAATCACCTTCTAACTTCAGCTTGTTCAATTAGGATTTGACAAAAACCTGGAAGCTGATTCCTATGCAACAGATTTTGCACTCTCCAGTTTTAGTAAATCAATCCCCGTATGTCTACTTTTCAAAATGAATGCCAACTGCATTTAATAATGAAGCAACCTTGATTGTCCATTTATGTGCCAAGGAACATGGTGTAGCACCAGTTTATGTATTGTAATAATAGCAAATCAACTAGATGACACATTTTTATAAGCTAAGAGGCATCCTATAATTATTTAAGCAGGTATGCCAATGGCCTTGAACTAGAAAATCACTGTTCAGTCTTCAATCAAAGTGAAATTCTGCAGAGCTAAACAAATCCTGGAACACTCTGCTTATTTATTGTTTATTAGGTGTTATCATAAACTAATTTACACAATTACATCGCCTTTTAACTTTCAGGTTCTAATATAGCTATATGTTATGGCCTCTGACCCATTTTGTAAATAATGCTTATTATGAATTTTTGATTCCTCACTACTTTAAGCCCGTGCCTCTTTTTTAGATGTAGTGTTTACAAGTTAAAAACATTTCCTTTTGCTAGAAAATTACTTAGAAACCCCAAACATTATACATTTTTTTCTAACATCCTAGAGAATAAAATGGCGGTCGTTGCAATACTTTCTGTCGCAAGAAAAATAATGATTGCTGAGCCCTCGGGTGGCAATCAAAAAACACCCTTACTTTCTGTCACACCGTATTTGAACAGCGGTCTTACGAGCACACTTTTTTTTTAACCTCCCTGGTGGTACGATTATTTCGGATTTTAGGTGCTAAAAGCGGTACCATTATTTTGCATGAAAATTTGGCGTTTTATATTGTAGTCCTGTAATTCTTAGGAATAACTCTCTTAAATCTGTCCAAACCAGAGTCTAGCAGACATCCCGGGTATGATAAAGTTTGAAAAATGAAATCATAAATTATAATATAATAAATAACTATAAATAATTGTACCAAATAATAATATAACAATAATAAAAATTATTCAATAATGTAAGCAAATCAAAAACACTGAAATTTGCTCAGTTGCAGAATTGTCACTGTCATTACTTTTCAGTATTTGATGAAGGATCTCCCCACAAATCGCTATCGATCAATTCTGCGAGTGATTCCAATTTATTATCGCTGTTTTCTAGCTGGTCTAAAACCATTTTTGATGTAAAGTGACAGTTTGGTTGCTATGGACAATCTCCAGTTTCCAGGCAGAAAGAACAGTTTTTATTATATAAAATTGCATGCAGGACACTGGGCAGACCACTAGGGACAAAGGGGAGGTGAAATATTTACATACAGCAATGTAATCTGTAAGATTACATTATACTGTATGTATACTGTGTGTTTCACTTTTTGAATTTGGCGCCGATCCCCGTCCCCGTGCGTCGCAGCGCTCGCAGGGAACGGAGATCGGGTCCATGATAGATCGAGCGAGACACGGCTCGCTCGTACAGCGGGGAGACAACGCTGGATCCGAGGGAGAAGGTAAGTAAACCTCCTCCTGGATCCAGCGATGCAGTCCCGAGTCTGGCTCGGGGATACCGCTTTTGGTATAAAAATTCCACCCCGAGCCAGACTCGGGAATACCATCAGGGGGGTTAAAAAATACACTTTTTTAAATAAAAAATTTAAATATAAAAAATAAGACAACAGTAAAGTTAGCCTAATTTTTTTAAGTAAATTGATACCCAATTGATACCCAACCTGTCACGCTTCAAAATTGCGCCCGCTCGCGCATTGGCGACAAACTTTTACCCTTAAAAATCTCCTTAGGCGACATTTAATAAAATCTACCGGTTGCATGTTTTGCGTTACAGAGGAGGTCTAGAGCTAGGATTATTGCTCTCACTCTACTGATCGCGCGATACCTCACATATGTGGTTTGAATACTGTTTTCATATGCGGGCGCTACTCACGTATGCGTACGCTTCTGCATGAGAGCTCATCGGGACAGTGCGCGTTTAAAAAAAAATCTTATTTATTTTGCCTTTTATTTTTTATTTTTACACTGTTTTTTAAAAAAATTTGACACTTTTAATGTAAACATCCCTTGTAATAGAAAAAAAGCATGACAGGACCTCTTAAACATGAGACCTGGGGTCAAAAAGACCTCAGATCTCATACTTACACTAAAATGTAATAAAAAAAAAGGTGGGGGTCATCTTCCCCTTAGGCCGCGTACACACGGGCGGACTGTTCGCCCAACTTTGTCCGCTGAACAGTGTTTCAGCGGACAGTCCGCTCGTGTGTGGGCTTCAGCGGACAGTTTCAGCGGACAGTCTCACGAACAAAGTTTTTCGGAATTTCCGTAAAAGTGTCCGCTGAAACTTGGTTTGAGCGGACAGTCCGCTCGTGTGTAGGCTTGTTCGTCAAACTAAGTTCCGCGCATGCTCAGAAAGGATTTACACGCCGAAGGTTGCATTGCAGTGTATAGGACATCGTTTTTCTAGTCCCGTCGTACGTGCCGTTCACGTCATCGCGCACGGTTTCAGCGGACTGTTCGTTCATCGTGTGTGGTCAAGTCCGCTCATGCTAATTTTGAGCGGACTGTTTGTCAAACTGTTTGACGAACAAGGTTGGGCGAATAGTCCGCGCGTGTGTACGCGGCCTTACTCATCTCCATGTCAGCCCAGGGGACAGACGCAATCGCCACTGCCGATGGCTCCAGTTAGCGGAAGGGGGCACCGGATCGCGGTGGGAGGGAGGCCCCTCTCCCGCCGCTGGTAAAAGTGAATCCACCACAGAGACTACTTTTATCTTGTACCAGACCGCCGGCCGAACACAGGGATACCCAGGTTATGGCAGCTAGCTGTTGCCATAACAATGATATCCATCTCCAAAGTAGGGATGTACATTGGCATGTGGGGGGTCCGGAAGTGGTTCAAAACGAAAGAAGATGGTTTTGGATATAGATACATAGATGCAGTGGAGAAAAGTCAGGATGGCTGTGCCATCTGGCATGGCCGTGTAAATCTCAGGAATGAATAGGCAAAAATGTAAATCCATTGGAAGGCAAAACAGCTGTCCTATATGTATTTGGTATCTGTGCTTAGCTGCTTGCCTGGAGCTCAGCTTCAGGTAGAACTAAAGGCACAAGCTTTTTGTAGTTTTGGATAGAGTGGAGAGGGATTAGTGCACCTGTCCATTTCTATTGCTGTCTGTGCCCCCGTTAGGGAGATTCATGCTCTCTTTTTGTCCTGTTTATCACTAATATTGAAAGTTAAAGTAAAAGAAAATCTCACATTTTGAGTTGTCCCCAAAAAAGTAGAGAGGAAATCTTCCAATGAGGACATTAGTTCTGGTGACCCTGGGGGTCCCCAAGGAATTCCTTGAATTTGTATGGATTTCCTCTCCCTTCATGTTTAGTTATGGAGCAGGAAGTGAATGGAAATCTCCGCAATGGGACACAAATGGCGAAAAAAATCTGACATGTTATACCCCTCCTTTAAGCCTTGTACACTGGGTACGATTGTTGGCCAACTGAGTGTCTGATTTTTGTCAAAAAGGCATGTGCCAGGATCTTGTCTTGCATACTAACGGTAGACAATTACCGTGCCACAAACACAAACGTAGTGATGTACTACAAGGAATTTCAGCTCTTGCCACCCTTTGGGCCCCTTCTGCTAAATTTGTGTTTGGTGAGCATTGATTCTGAGCATGCGTTTTTGCACTTTCGACTTTTGTGTCACGGACTTGTGTACTGACCAAACGAAAATTTGTTGTTAAACCGTTGTTCGCCGAAAATTTACTAGCCTGTCATCAAACATTTGTTGGAGGAAAATTGGACAATAATTGTCAATGGGAGTGTACTAACGGTAACATTTTTGGACAGCGGTCTGTCAACAGAAAATCCCCTGCCAACAATCGTACCGTGTGTACAAGGCTTTACTCTATCCCCCAAAAAAAGTTTTGCTTATAGTTCTACTTTAAGGCTCAGTGGTAATGACCTTTTTTTACTTGAACTAATTACTAACAAAACAAAGCAGCTGTCTCTTTTTGCAGAAATAATATAATTTAATTGTTTTAAATTTTGAGTTAGTTTTCAATCAGATCTCTTTGGCTGGAGGGAGAAAAGCTGTATGAAGATGCCAGGTTGGTGGGAGGCTGCTAGTTATAGAGCAAGAAAAGGTCCTGGAGAAAAATACTTGCTCAGTATATTCATAGGAATTTCATATGGTCCAGGAAATCCTCTTTAACCACTACAATACAGGGCACTTTCGCCCCCTTCCTTCCCAGCCCAATTTTCAGCTTTCATCGCTCTAGCGCTTTCAGTGACAATTGCGCGGTCATGCTACACTGTACCCAAATGAAATTTTTATCATTTTGTTCGCACAAATAGAGATTTATTTTGGTGGTATTTGATCACCTCTACGGTTTTTATTTTTTGCGATATAAGCGCAAAAAAGCGGAAATTTGGAAAAAAAACAATATTTTCTTTTTTCTATTTTAAAAGAAATCCAATAAAATCAAATTTTGTCATAAATTTAAGCCAAAATGTATTCTGCTACATGTTTTTGGTAAAAAAAATTCCGTTAAGTGTATAATAATTGGTTTGTGTGATCACGGACATATGTACGCAAATGATCATGTACATATGTGTGCAGGTGATCACGTACATATGTGTGCACATAATCATTGGGACAAGTGATTTTAGTGGGACATATGTGGGGGACATGTTTTTATTATTAGGGACATGTGTTTTTATTTTTTGGGGACATGTATGTTTTGGGGACATGTGTGTTATGGGGACATATGTGGGGACTGTGTTTACACTGTGTGGTGTGTTGTGTGTTTACACTAGACTGAAGATCAGTGAGTAAAAAGCTGTAAAAAACAGCTCATACTCACTGATCATCAGCCGGCTGCAGCAATCTGCTCTCCTCTCCTCAGCGATGACTTCTGTGTGAGTGCCTAGCAACCGGCTGTTTGTTTACATCACATGACGGCCGTGATTGGACACGGCCGTCATGTGATCAGGAGGGCCAATCACAGAGCCCTCCTACCGATCTGAGATGCGCCGTGTCCCGGTGACACGGGCGCATCGGGATCGCGCCGCTGCGCGGGCACGCGCGCGCGCGATCCCGCTCCTCCTGATGGACGTTCCTGAACGTCCTATCAGGAGTAGACGGCTCCCACCCGGCCGTTTATGTGCATTGGCCGGGTGGGAAGTGGTTAAGAACAGATAGCTATATAAAGGCTTTATAGAGATCCATGCCTTCCAACTTTCTGAAATGATAAAAACACCTTTTAATGCAGAATATGTAGACATTTCCCTTTCAAGGTCCTGGAGAAAAATACTTGCTAAGTATATGCATAGGAATTTCAAATGAACAAGGAAATCCTCATTAAGAACAGATAGCTATGTAAAGGCTTTCTAGAGCTCCATACCTCCCAACTTTCTGGATCGGTAAGAAGGTACACCTTTCAACACTGAAAATGTATGCAAAGGACATGTCCTTTTCAAGGTCCTGGAGAAAAATACTTGCTCAGTATATTCATAGGAATTTCATATGGACCAGAAAATCCTCTTCAAGAACAGATAGCTAGGTAAAGGCTTTCTATAGATCCATGCCTCCCAACTTTCTGAAATGATAAAAAGATACACCTTTCAATGCAGAATATGTAGACAAAGAACATGTCCCTTTCAAGGTCCTGGAGAAAAATACTTGCTCAGTATATTCAAAAAACCTCTTCAAGAACAGATAGCTATGTAAAGGCAATGTAGAGATCCATACCTACCAACTTTATGAAATGATAAAAAGGTACACCTTTCAACAGAGAATATGTATGCAAAGGACATGCAAAGGACATGTCCCTTCCAAGGGCCTGGAGAAAAATACTTGCTCAATATATTCATAGGAATTTCAAATGGACCAGGAAATCCTCTTCAAGAACAGATAGCTATGTAAAGGCTTTCTATAGATCCATACGTCCAAACCTTCTGAAAAGAAAAAAAGGTACACCTTTGAACACAGAATATGTAGGCAAAGATCATGTCCCTTCCACATTCCCTGGGTTTACAGACCACAAAGATCTAATATGCAGAAAATAATTGTCAAACTATGCAAGTGTTTTTTTTTTTTTTTTAAATCTCTACTAGTTTTCCTTTACATTGACTTTTCAAAATGAATGCAGTAATATAGAGGCTGGGTAAAAGGTTTCATGCAGAATAACACTTTTGGTAGTAAAATAGTACATTTTGTATAGAGATGTACACATCAAACCAAAAACGATGGACAACTGAGGCTGCAGGAAGGACAAAGAGAAGTGGTCTCAAAAGAGGGGCAGACCCTACAATAGGGATAAAGCTGGAAGCTATGGAGATCTGCACCTACACCCGTACTGTAGAAAAGTATAGTGTGGATATAAGCCATAACTAATGTAAATACGTGACACAGGATAGACAAAAAAACAAACAAACATCATTAAACTAAACCAAGACAAATACCTCTATAATTAAAAGTAATAGAATCAGAATTAGTTCATTTAAAATGCATGCATTAATCATAAGCCACATATAATAACATGTTCAATTAAAATATATTCACTGAGGTTCCTGAAAAGCTTTGGTTAGTCTTTTCCTAGAACAGAACTTTAATTATCAGAAAACACCTATCGGGTTATGAATCAGTAATGTATACTCATTACGTTCTAATGGGACAAATCACGCAACATATTTATACTGCTACTATTTAACCACTTGCAGACCGCCTGTCTGCAATATACTGCAGGTGGGTGGTCCGTACAGGCAAAGTCATGTACTGGTATGTCGCTGTCTGTTTCTGGGTTTGGGATGCACACATGCTCGCCCTACACCCTACCCCCCCCCCCCCCGATCAGCTGTTTCCAATCACAGCCCAGAGCCTGTGTTGACAATCAACAACAGGGCTCTGTACAGAGAGAACGATCTCTCTGTTTCTTCTCCCCGCTTTAAAGAGATCATTTGTAAAAAGAAGAACACACATTACCACTTGTTAGGCACACAGTTAACCCTTTGATCGCCCTAGGTGTTAGTTCCTTCCCAGTCAGTGTCATTAGTACAGTGACAGTGTATAGTATTATCACTGATCACTGTATTAGTGTCACTAGTGAGGTTAGTGTAAGTTATTCAGTTCCCTCCCAGTGTCAGTTAGTTTCAGGCTGTCTGCTGCACCATTATACGTCACTGATCACTGCCATTAGTAGCATAAACAAAACAATCTAGCATATATACCACAGTAGCAGACTCTATAACTTTCACGCAAACCAGTGAATATACACTTATAGGGATTTTTTTTTTTTTTTTACCAAAGACATGTAGCAATATACATTTTGACCAAAATTAACCAAAATTTATGAAGAAATTCGTTTTTTGTTTTACATTTTTTATTCGATATGTTTTATAGCAGAAAGAATATCGTTTTGTTTTTTCAAATTTTTAACCTTTTTTTTATTTATACACTAAAAAAATTAATGGTGATCAGATACCATCAAAAGAAAGCTCTATTTGTGTGAAAAAATTATATAAATGTTGTTTGGGTACAGTGTTGCATGACTGCGCAATTATCAAAGTACTGCAGTGCTGAATAGCAAAAAATTGCCTGGTCATGAAGGGAGTAAAACTTTCTGGAGCTGAGGTGGTTAATTTATCTTTTGCCATCAACTCTGGATCTAACATACTAAGATCTAAAACTTGTTTACAGCAAAAGTGCTAGGAAAGTCTGACTCGAGCTACTGGAAATATAATGCTTTCTCATACGTGGTTCTAGTGCATTCATGTACGTTTACAAAGGTATGTAGTCAGGGCAGATGAGTAATTAAAGCTGAGTTCCAAGTATAGATTTTATAGCATAGTTACATTAGTCCAGCTTGGACCAATGTAAAGCCTCATACACACGATCTGATTTTCCGACGGGAATTGTGTGTTGACAGACTGTTGGCCTAAAATCTGACCGTTTGTATGCTCCATCGGAGAATCATTGTTGGATTTTCCACAAACAAATGTTGGATGGCAGGCTTATAAATTTTCCGCGGACAACAGTCTGTTGTTAGATTTTCTGATCGCGTGTACACAAGTCCGTCAGACAAAATTCCAAAGTACAAACACGCATGCTCCGAATCAATGCTCACCAAACACAACATTAGCAGAAGGTGCCCAAAGGGTAGCACTAAAGAGCTGAAATTCCACGTAGTACGTCACTACGTTCGTGTCTGTTGGCCAACAATTTTGTACCGTTTGTATGCAAGACAAGTTCCTGGCTAACGTCCTTTGGACAAAATTCCGATGCTTTGTCTGCGGAAAATCCGATCGTGTGTACGAGGCTTTAGTATGCATATTCCATACCTGTGGAATGCTTGTGGAAGCTGGAAATTACTGTTGCAGTCTCTGACTTAAACTCCTTAATTGAGTTTTTTTGTCCTGGCTAGCTGGATCTAGTACTGAAAATATTTTGGTGTTTTACCCTACCCATGTGCACCTCTCCTGTGCTAGTTATAATATGATTTGAACCACTCCCATTTTTTACTTTGTTGGAATTTGTACAGGCATATACTGGGGGTCTTCAGCTTCGTTGAGTAAGTCTAGGCTTCCAGTTTGGCTTTGCATGTATTTGTAAATGACAACTTTCCAATGCTTCAAAATAAACTTTTATTATCTTTAATTGCATAGACTACACACAACAACATATAAGACTCCATGCACACTGGAGCTCATAAACAGCTGTTTTTTGAAGTTTGGGCGTTTTTTTTTTTAACAGCCCATAAACTCCACTCTATGTTATCCTACGTGTCCATGCACACATGGACGTTTTTTAGCTTTTATCAACAGTGGAGATTATGGGTTGTTCTCTGAATGCCATAAAATCGCGTTCAAAGTGCCGTTTTTCTGACCACAACAAAAGCTAAAAAAGGCTAAATGCTGATAAACGCTCATAAATGCACGTTAATTAGCGCTTGGCGATCTATTTTTTAAATGCATTGTGGGATTTTTGGAGTATCCTCTATGTATTTTTATTAAAAACCATAAATGGTAGTACAAAACGCTGTTAAAAGCGTGTTTTTCATCCAGCTTTTTCTGCCAGCAATCTGGCATCCAGAAAAAGCTTTTTTGAGCCTTAGCAAAACAAGCTGTTTACCATAAAGACTGATAAGACCTCCAGATTACACATATTAGATATCTGCCTTTCATGGCAGTAGCATTTTGTATTCATACTTAATTACATTTATGGTAAAAATGTAGACTTGCTTCAGGATTTTCAGGTTGTGTTTTCAAGCTGGCACAAAGTAAGAACAATTAAATGAAATTATGTAATTTTTCAGGAATGCTTTTATAATTGGTTGATTAGAGCTTCACCCACAAATTCTAAGAAAGCATTGTGTAAATGTTAAGTATGCATGCAAACATTATCATTAAACTGGCCGTACATCTATAATCTATGGTATATTGCCTAAAAACCAGTGTGACATTTGAAAGGTGTGCAGCACTCCTCTCAAAGGGAGGAGGACTGGGCTAGAGAAAAATAGAAAAAAAAAAAAAAACAGGGCATACTTAGAACACAGCTTTCACAGAGTTTATTTTCAAGATCATGGGTGTCAACAGACGTGACATTAAAAATAAGCTTCCATTGTTTATTACCTTAGTAGGTGTGCCCTGAAACTGGAAGTTAGATTATATGTTTTCAAACTGGCAAAATCTAGTGAATAAAAATAAAAACAACATCATGGAGCAAATTGAAAAGTTTTCCAGGAGGTCTAATCATTAAATATTAACAGGCTCACTGACAGTGAAATAAAGATGGAGTTTCTTCAATATAGAAAGCTCTGATCAAAACAGTCAAAAGGATTTCCTTTACACAAGTTTATGTGAAAAAGAGAGAAAAAACACATAGCGCTACCCCTGCAAGGGCTGCAGGATTTCCGGGCCCCCCTTTGCAAGCATTGCCAGGCAACAGGGGTTTTCAGCATCCACTCAGTAGTCAAAAACCAGTCCAGCGTGCTTAGATTTGTTCTTAGTTTATTGGGGGAATAAACTTGGATAGGGATGGGACAATATGGGATTCCCAGAATTGTAGTTAATTGTAACTTGAGGATTTGAAACCGATAAGCTCCATTGATTAATGAAAGGATTTAAAACCCTGAAAGTTGGAGCTTTTCCTCTGTAGAGAAATGCCAAGGCACCTGGCTTCCCTTTAGGATCCCCAAGCAAGAGGTGTAGGGTAGCTGTGCTGGCTTTAACCAGTTCCCAACCGGCGCACGCCGATGTACGTCGGCAGAATGGCACGGGCAGGCATATTGGCATACAGGTACGTCCATTTCTATATGCCGCCCTGCCATCGCGTGCGCGCCGCCGGCGGTGTGCTCGCATGCTGGTCGGGACCCCCGTGATTCTGGTCGCGGGTCCCACGGACTTGATCGCTGCGGGGATACCTAGATCGTCTCACGGGGAGGCTGAATGGGGAGATGCCGTTGTAAACAGCATCTCCCTGCTCTGCCTAGCAACAAGTGACACTGATCTCTGCTCCATGTGATTGGAGCAGAGATCAATGTTCACTAACACAAAGCCCAGCCCCCCACAGTTAGTAACACGCCCCTAGGAACACTTAACCCCTAAACTGCCACTCCCTGGTTAACCCCTTCACTGCCAGTGTCATTTACACAGGAATCAGTGCATTTATATAGCACTGATTGCTGCATAAATAACAATGGTCCCAAAAATGTATCAAAAATGTTCGATGTGTCCGCTATAATGTCGCAGTTACAATAAAAATCGCTGATCGCCGCCATTACTAGTAAAAAAATTTTTTTATAAAAATGCCAAAAAATTATCCCCTATTTTGTAAATGCTATAACTTTTGTGCAAACCAATCAATGATCATTTATTGCGATTTTTTTACCAAAAATATGTAGAAGAATACGTATCGGCCTAAACTGATGGACAAAAAAATGTTTTATATATTTTTGGGGGATATTTATTATAACAAAAAGTAAAAAATAATGTGTTTTTTTCAAAATTGTCACTCTATTTTTGTTTATGGCGCAAAAAATAAAATCCACAGAGGTGATCAAATACCACCAAAAGAAAGTTCTATTTGTGGGAAAAAAATTTTGCTTGGGAGCCATGTCGTACGACCGCGCAATTGTCAGTTAAAGCGACGCAGTGCCGAATCGCAAAAAGTGGTCTGGTCTTAAGCCAGCAAAATGGTCCAGTCTGAACCTGGCTGCTTCTCCACTATAGGATCTGGAGTGTAGTGGTTGAAGCTACTCTCTCAGTCCCTTTGAAAGATCCTGTAGCTCATGTTGTGACTGCTGAACAGGCCTCCTGCTGGACAGGCTTCCTCTGCTGCTCTCTCTCTTCCTTTCTCTTCCTGTGGCTCCTTCCTTCTGCCCGGGGGCAAAGCCCCCCCCCCCATATAGTGGTCCCCTCCAGGCAACAAAACCCTGTACTCTACTCCCACGTTGCCAGGCTACAGAATACTTACAGGGTATCTCTCCATCTTCTGGCCTATCCTCATCCAGGGATTGGAGGAGACCCCATAAATATTCAGGCCTCATCTCTGCTCTTCCTCTCTCTAGGTTTCAGACCTATCCAGGAATGCTAGAAGCCGGGGGGGGGGGGGGGGTGACAGAGACTCTGCCAAACTAAACAAATTAACTCTGACTCCTCTGGCTACAAAGGAGCCCAACTAAATGTACCTACTGTACATAGGAGGTGCTACACAGGTGTAGCCCTAAGTAAACTGAGTGTCTCTCGAGTGTCAGAATCTTACTTTCTACTATCACAGCCCTACTGTAGCACTGTAGAAGGAAAAGGTGAGTATATTTTTTTAAAGAATGTATTTTGTATTTATTTTTGCAGTGTTTCTTTAAAGTGTATTTCCACCTTTACAGTCAGATTGGAATAACACTTACTTTATATTTCTTACATGTCCCAATTCACATAGCATAACTTCAAAAAAATATTTAAAATTTGCAGCTTTCCTTTTTAGATATTCGATTCTACACCCTCCATCAAGAAAAAACTTTGGTTGTTCTCTTTATTTATGAGGGGGCTGGGAAGCTGTTTGCCTTAATTCACCCTTGTCTGTACTGTACAGTCAGTTCTTCATAATCAATTATAACAAAGGGTTAAAATCATTGTAAACCTGTATACATAGCCAGTGAAGTCACAATGCTCAGATGATATACAAAGATATAACAAATCCTCTTAAGCCCCGTACACACGAGCAGACCTTTCGACATCCAAACTCCGACGGACTGAGTCCGGCGGACTATCCGCTCGTGTGTGGGCTGCAACGGACTTTAGCGAAGCTAAAGTCTGACGGACTTTAGAAATGAAGCATGCTTTAAATTTTCCCGACGGAACTCCGCCGGACCCGGTCCCCTTCGAAAAATCCGCTCGTGTGTGTGCTACTCCGACGGACTAAAACCGACGCTAGGGCAGCTATTGGCTACTGTCTAGGAACTTCCTACGTCGAATCCAGTCGTACGTCATCACGTTCGACTCCGTCAGAGTTTGGTGTGATGGTGTGTGGTCAAGTCCGTTCGGTCGAAAAGTCCGCCAGAACTCCGTCGGAACTCCGGCGGAACTCCTTTGGAGGTCTGTCAGACTTAATCCCTCTCGTGTGTACGGGGCATTACATAAGTTATGCTTGTTAATATGCAGCCCTCCCATATCTGCAGCCCTCTAAAACATACAGATCAAAAGCTATTTCTCAGCTCCAGCAGACAAGAAGCAGGGATCTGCTGTTAAACACACTGTACAGCATAGAGCAAGGAGCTGAGTGTAATCTGAGACTTAAGTGGAGGGAATGGACACAACGTCTTCTACAGAGTCTCATGGGGTAACATGCACAGCGGGGGCAGTCAATCACCTGATGTGTGCTGGAGGGGGTGGGCCATCCCCTGAGATTCTGTGGTATCAGGATAGAATGTTAGAAGTGACTAGGAATGACTAAGCAGACAGAAATCCCTACAGGTACCTTGGATCGTGGCCAATAGACACTATAGATGGATATGCTCTGTTCATTTTTAATTTCAGAGCTTTACACCAATTGACAGGAGTAAAGGCTGGGCTTCTTACATTTTATGTTATTGAGGACAGACATGGGACAGGCTCACTCTAACATTGTTCAAAAACAAATCTTGCACTCAGCCATGACAATTGCTCCTGAGAAACATTTAATAAGGTAAGATGTATATATATATATATATATATATATATATATATATATATATATATATATATATATATATATATATATATATATAATGCTGTGTGAATGGGAACACATTTTACAGCAAAAGCAATTTCAGAGTGATTTTTGATATGACATTTACTGTATATATTGTGTTTTAAAATCACTTATTTAGAATAGACATCAGCCACTAGAATGAGTGTTTACTGTTTTGTGGCAATCAATCAGCTTCCCACAAAGGGAGTAAAGTCAGCCATACCTTTGGGAGGTAGCAAATGCCTTTGTTACATTATATGTTATTAAGCTTGCACTCACACGTATATGTAATGCTGGACCCAGTTTAATTTTTTGGCTAGTAAAGTTGTAACATGAATAGTCATCATACAGAGGATAAAGCCTACATTCGAAGACCAATGTTTATTTCAATATGTCTAAGGAATCATGAGCTGTATTTAGGACTGGTGGTCCTAAACGCATTGTGATGATCTCATTAGCTACAAGTTGCCATTTCACACCCATGTCAAAAGTGAAGGCGTCATAGATGAACAGAAGCCAAAAATAGAAAACAAACAGCGTGCAATCCTACTCACCTTGAAAATATGCAAAAAGCATCAAACTTTTGTGTTTCCCATCTCTTCACAAAGCAGTAAGTATTGATTTTTTTTAAGATTTGTTATGAAATGCACAAAACAACCATCCATTTGGAATGTTCTTTGACGCATTGTTATAATCATTACAGCCAGATGTTAGGAACACAATCATAACAAAAGAAACAAAAAAGGTGCTGACACCATATTAGCTGAACACCAAGATTTATTGAACATCATATAAAAAAACAACAAAGTCTCATGAAAAAACAGTGCCGTCCAGTCCTACTTCATTCCGGATCACTAGGTCCCCAGGTCCACAAACAACCCCCCCCCCCCCCCCCCCCCCCTCCAACAAGCTTGCTAGCTAAAACAGGCAATCCCTTCCACCTCCTCTTTAATGCAACCCTGAGTTATAACACCCACCCGGAGATTGGATCCTCGGGTGCACAGACCAGTGCAAAGAAACCACCTAGCCCCAAAAAGTATCACTCCTCCCCAGGCAACCTCCCACTAGCTACACTAGTAAAAGAAGCCCAGTACTGCCTATCTTAAGGTAGAGCCTATCAAAAAATCCCACCGATACACCATGACTGTTGGGATAGATATCAGACCTGTGAGGAAGAGACAAAAAAGACAGGAAGGTGGGTTTTTGGAGGTGTCAACTCCAGTAGTTCTATCACATAAATATATATAGTTTTTTAACTTACTGCTTTGCAGCTTCATAAAGTGGTGATGTCCAACAAAGTTTAACAAATCCTGGAGTGTGTTGGTGATAGGGTGCAGGCTCTGCTGGCAGTCCTTTTACTGTAAGGATGTTAGTCCTGGTTGTTTTAGCAGCTAGTCTGTGTTGTACATGGTGTGGGAAGCTCCACGCTAACCACCCTGGAGCGCGGGGGGCCGTTCCATGGTGGTTAGCGTGGAGCTTCCCACACCATGTACAACACGGACTATTCCGACGGGAAAAGTCAGACGGAGCCCACACACAATCGGATTTTCCGACAACGCGATCTGATCGCACATTTTCCATCTGAAAGTCCAACAGTGTGTACAGGGCATTATAATGTATGCTCATCTCTTATGACTTATGATATGACTAAATTAGTCATACCTTTTCAGCTGTGTTGATTAAAGCTCAGTGTGTTATGCTTTGTTGCATACTGCGTCTTTCTTCATTGGGCTGATGTACCTCTTTAATTGGCTAATGAGTGGTAAGTGTTGGATGTTACCATAAAGGAGTGGGCAGCTTTATCTTCTGTTTTAGGGTTTTTTATTTGATGGCAAGAGAAACTATACCAGACATAGACAAGTCTATTTTAAATTCCCTTTTAGAAAAATCTATTTTGGCATAGTAATTCAAGTATGGGGTAAAGCCGTAGATGCAAAACTCTCCAAGACAATCTTACAAATTGTATGTTTTAATTTCACAGCAGTTACTGACCAGAAATGTGGTGGGCATCTCAGTGTCTCCAGCTCTTCATTGAAAACACATGCACTCATTTATTAGTGCAATGTCACATTAGTCAAATAAGCCAACGGGTATAACATGCATCTTAATAAAGTTTCCGAACTTTTTTTATATTTAATAGAGTTTAAAAAAAATATGGAAACCTGCTATGCAGATGGTGAAGTACATCTAGAATTTGGCAGTGGCATCATTGTTGTCTAGCAACCCCAGTGGCTCAGTGCCCGTCCATCAGTGGGAGCAGTACAGGAAATTCTGCCAATGCGCTGCCAGGTTGGCACACGAGCATACAAATTAGCAAACACATAGCACTACCCTTGGCTAATGCTGCTGTTTTAGAGTCCCAGATTATATTCCAGCTAGTGCAGCAACCAGGCAAACAGCAACTTCACACACTAATTTAGGAAACACAGTCCATAATAGTTGTAGTGTAAGGGAAAAACCTTGCGCCAAAAAATAATCTAAAATAATATCCTATGTAAAAAGCTGCTCCCCAAAACAATGAACTAAGCACTGTGCAATTGGTCAAATGTGGGATAGAGGGCACTAAGAGATTCTATTAGGTTCCTTATATACAACCATATGACATGGAATAAAGTGAACATGTGCATAAAGTGCAGCAAATTATTCTAATGCCGCGTACACACAATCGAAATTCCCGCCAGAAAAAGACAGATGATAGCTTTTCATCGGAAAATGCAACCGCATGTATGCTCCATTGGAATTTAGCTGTCCGAATTTCCACCAGCCAAAAATTGATAGCATGTTCTCAATTTTTCAGACGGAAAAACTTTCTTTCGGAAATTCCTAACCTGTGTATGCAATTCCGACACGCCAAAAATCACGCATGCTCAGATTCAACTACGAGACGGAAGCTATTGACTACTGGCTATTGAATTTCCTTTTTCTAGTCCCGTATATGCTGTATGTCACCGCGTTCTAAACAATCGGAATTTGGTGTGTAGACAACACAGCTTGAGTGGAATTCTGTCGGAATTCCGTCGGGAAAACCATCAGAGCTTTTTCCAACGAGAACTCCAATCTTGTGTATGCGGCATTATAGGTTCCTAAAATAAGACAATATAACATGGAATAAAGTGAACATGTGCATAGAGAAGCGACAATCAGAAACCATTTGTGATAAACATATGATGTGATCAAAAATGTATTGATATATGAACTATGAAGTCCATAACATTCAATGTTGTGTCCTGATAGTAGACCAACACAGAAAAAAGGGGAGAATTCCTTCACCGGTTGTCATATAGATATACCCAAAGTGCCCCGAAATGGAAAATGCTCACCGGATGGATATGACCTCTTTATTTAAAAAGGTCTAATGTGCTAAACTGTAATCTCCTCTCCAGCAAGTATTCCCATATAGAAAACAAAGTGACAATACATAGCGCAATAGTGTATCTATATGATAAACGGTGAAGGAATTCTCCCCTTTTTTCTGTGTGGGTCTACTTTCTGTGTGGGTCTACTTTCTGTGTGGGTCATCATATGTTTATCACAAATGTTAAATGATCTTTTTTTTAAGAACTTATTAGAATAATTTTCTGCACTTTATGCACATGTTCTCTTAATAGAATCACTTAGCGCCCCTATGACCCATTTGACCATAATCGTTGCCTTTTTGATGTTTTATTGCAGCATTTCCTTGGATGGGTTTAGAGAGCTGTAGGATACTCCACATTACCAACTGGAACAATGAGGACACTCTTCCTTGCAGTAGCTCTGCTGAACAGTCCTTTAAGCAGTGGAACATTAAGTGGGCGGCACTAGGACACCAATAACAATGACCCAGGCCAGGCAAGCCTTGTACTTTGTGCAGCAGGGGTGATAAAAGCAGACACTGAAATTGTTTACCCCTTGTGTCAGTACTCACTGTGTCTTTCCAGCATAGAAAGAAAATCTG
The DNA here is from genome assembly GCF_037356315.1 of Lithobates pipiens. NCBI lineage: Eukaryota > Metazoa > Chordata > Amphibia > Anura > Ranidae > Lithobates > Lithobates pipiens. The sequence goes on along the minus strand of NW_027507764.1, from coordinate 338,102,848 downwards.
ACTCTGTGTGAACTCTCCAGACAGGTCTTCGTTGGTACCCCTCTTTGGTCCCTGAAAGTGTTTGTGGCTGGGGAAGCCCTCTCAGCAATGGCTGGGATTTTGATGAGCAGGATGGACCTTCAGCAATACAGCCAAGGAGCTGGGAATCCCTCCCTAGCTAGGAACGTCTCCGCCTGGACAAGAGCCCAGGCCTCTGGACTATCCAACTAGCATCTGGATACACCTCCCCTGGGATTGGCTGGGGCTGCATAAATATTCAGGCTTCCTGTCTAGCTCCTCCACCAACTATATACTAGACAGCACCAGATGACAGGGGGGAGTAGCCAGACTAGCTGCCTGTAGCACCCAGAACAGTCTAAAGAAAACAATTCTGTTCTGCTGATTACAGAAGTCTAAAACTAAATTTGCCTTACCAAAATAAAAATCTAGCAGCCTAGCAGAAGGGTGCTACATCATATACATGCATACGCAGAAAAATTTGCAAAACTGCAATGTATATGGGGGTCAGTAAAAATTTGGTAACAACAGGCACTGCCCAAAATCTCCTGTGTGGGTACCTCTCATACAGAAAACTTAAGATCATAAGGGAAAAAAATCAAGTAAAGTATATACAGTACATACTGTATGTAATGTGATAGAAGGCCTCACTAACCAATAGGCATGCATGGAAGATTTACAAGGGCCACGCTGAGTTCAAGCCTTGCCTGAAACTCCAGCTGCTCTTGTTCTTTGAATATAATTATAATTTTGACAATCAGTTTTTACTGAATATAATATCTGCTTATATCTTTTTTTGAGCATATGCTCAGCCTGAATTGTCTAAGTTAATGGCAACTTTATTCTAAGATATAGTATTACAAGGCACATCGTTGGCAAAGGGACACCTTTAAACAAGGTTAAAATTAAGACAATGTATATCATCCCTTAATAAGGGAAATTTAAAGTGGTAGTGGAAGTAAACCCCCCTATCGTTTTCAGCCAAGGAAGCTGCCATCTTTACCTCTGTTTAATCTTCAACTGCTATGGTGCTGCACATGTGATTCGTTATGACACCAGCCATTGGATGGTTTGATAGTTTGGCTGAGAGCACAGCCAATGTGCAATTAGCATTCCCGGCATGCCTTTTTTTTTTTTAACTGTTTAAATCCATAGGTTTACTCCCACTTTAAGGTATACATAAAATAATGGGAATGTTAAATATGCATTAGGTAAATGTAAATGAATTAAATGAAAGGAAATTAGGTCGTATATTGAGCCTATGAAAATATGATAAATGCAGGTCACTGAGTCATTGTTTAGAAAATGATTATATAGTGCAAGTGAAAATAAATAATTCAGGCGTTGTGTTAGCTTATCCTCTATTTTATAGCTTATATATAGGAATGAGCCCAATGTTCATGGCAAATTTGAGCACCACAGAACGCCCCATAATGCACTGCGAGATTTCAGTGCATGAGCGCCTGATGATTGGCCAAAGCATGCACCTAACCTGCATGCTTTGGCCAATCACAGTGCGCTCTGCTACGAGAGCCACAGTTGGCCAATACCTTTTAGCCAATAATGGCTCAGGGGGACCAAGCCCTACACTATATAAGGCTGTTTACATAGCTGCAGCTCCAGCTGCTCTTGTTCGCTGAATATAATTATCATTTTGACAATCTGTTTTTACTGAATATAATATCTGCTTATATATTTTTTATATATTTTATATATATATATATATATATATATACAGTCCATTTGTGGTGTATTTATTTGTATAAATGTATATATATTTATATGTATTTGTATTTATATATATATATATATATATACATATATATAAATGATATGTTGGATCCCGGGTCCCAGTCTGTCCAAAGAGGATACAATGTTTACTAACTTACGTCAAATAATTATTAACAGCGCAAGCAATTCTGCCGGTTCCCAAACACGAATGGGGAAAAGGGGGCTTCAGGCCTGTTCTAGATCTGAAGGCCCTAAATTCTTTTATGAAGGTTCCACCGTTAAGAATGGAGTCCTTAGAGACAATAATTTCAGTAATGAGAAAAGGGGATTGGGTGACTTTGGTTGATCTGGCGGATGCCTATTTACACGTGCTGCTCACCACCACTTCCTTCGCTTTGCAATGGAAGGCTTGCATTTTCAATTTCTGTGTCTGCCTTTTGGGCTCCGCATGGCTCCCAGAACATTTTCAAAAGTTTTGTCAGCTGTCATCGCAGTTCTGAGAATCAAAAGAATACAGATATTCCACTATCTGGATGACATCCTGCTACTACAGTAGCACCCTAAAAGACTCTTCTTCAAGAACAGGTGGCGATAACTTGCAGCATACTCATATACTAGTCGCTTTGGGTGGTTAATCAATTATCGCAAGAGTCAAAGGCAACCGACATAGATTTTGGAGTACCTAGGAGTGCAGTTCAATACGGTTCAGGGCAGGCATGTACTGGCTATCGGGACTACCGGGAGTTTCCCGGTAGGCCGATGGCTCAGTGGGCCACTCTGATGTAAGGGGGCTGGTGATGGGACACTCTGATGTAAGTGGGCTGCTGATGGGACATTCTGATGTAAGGGGGCTGCTGATGGGACACTCTGATGTAAGAGGGTGCTGATGGGACACTCTGATGTTTGGGGGCTGCTCATGGGACACTCTGATGTAAGGGAGCTGCTCATGGGACACTCTGATCTAAGGGGGTGCTGATGGGACACTCTGATGTAAGGGGGCTGGTAATGGGACACTCTGATGTAAGGGGTGCTGATGGGACACTCTGTTGTAAGGGGGCTGGTGATGGGACACTCTGATGTAAGGGAGTGCTGATGGGACACTCAAAATGTAAGTGGGCCAGTCTGGATGAAGTCCAGGGCAAATTTCTGTCCCAGTCCAGCCCTGGTTCAGGGCCGTGTCTTTCTTCCCCACAGAAAAATCCAGGAAATCCAGTGCAGGATGAAGGAAGTGATGTCCAAGTCATTTCTGACAGTGAGGGAGTGCATGCAATACTTGGGTCTTCTGTCTTCCATGATCCCAGTAGTACCACGGGCCAGATGGTAGAGGAGGAGGTTTCAGTACTATTTCCTCTATCAGTGGGATCACCACTCCTTGATTCAGATCTGCATTCCAGTTCCAATAAAATATCCACTGGCCTGGTGGAAAATTTCTCAGCTTGGGGGGGGGGGGGGGGGGGGGACACTGTTTAGGCTAGCATGTTCAGGGCCACTGGAAGGCAGTTCCAACACAAAGTTCAAACTTTCTGGAATTGGAGGCCATCTGCTAGCTTTCCAGCTGATATTACAAGAGCAAGCAGTCAAGATCCTTTCGGACAACAAGACCACTGTGGCTTACGTGGCCCAACAAGGTGGCACCAGGAGTCTCCCCCTCCTCAGGGTAGTTTGCCAAATCTTCCTGTGGGCAGAAAAGAATGTCTTCTCTCTTACAGCAACTTATCTGCAGGGGTCTGAGAATGTACTAGCGGATTGATTGAGTCAGAAGTTCATAGATCAGAAAAAATGGGGCATCCATCTAAAATATTTATAAAAGATCGTCAAGGCCTGGGGAATGCCAGTTATAGATCTGATGGCAACGGAGAAAAATGTCCAACTTTCGCGCTTCTTCTCTTGAGTTTGGCATCCACAAGCTCTGGGCCAGGATGCTCACTCCAAACCATGGGATTTTCCTCTAGTTTATGTGTTTCTTCCGCTTCCGGAGATTCTCAAAGTCCTGTTGAAAATCCATTGGAAGAGGGTCTCTGCGATAGCAGTACTACACTTCTAACCTAGGAGGCCATGGTTTTCGTTGGTGTGGAAGATGAAACTGTGCCAACCTATACCACTACCTCCTTCCCAGGATCTTCTACTACAGAATGGATTATGTCATCCAAACCCACAAAAATTTAAACTGATGATGTGGAGATTGAAAGGAGATCTTTAAAACACTTGGTTCTCTCGGATCGGGTAATGGATATCTTATTGCAAGCTCAGAAGAAAACAACTAATTCTGCCTATCACAGTATTTGTAAAACCTTCTTACGCTTCTCGACAGAAAGGAATTGGGATTTTATGTCCAGTCGGGCCTACAATTCCTTAAAAGTGCAAGTGTTGGCTCTTTCTGCTATGTAAAATAAGAGGTGGGCTTTGGATCCTCTGGTGGTATGTTTTTTGAGGGAAGCAATCTAGATCAGACCTCCCGTGAAGTCTTTTTTCCCAATTGGGATCTGCCTTTGGTTTTGAAAGCCTTATTAGCTCCTCCGTTTGATCCGATTTCCTCATTCTCTCTTTCATCTAATGTTAAAAACCAAATTTTTGACAGAAATTGCTTCAACCAGGAGAGTGTCCGGGTTATGCGCTTTCTCAGCCAAAGAGCTTTATTGCTTTGTTTTTCAAGACAAAGTAGTGCTTAGGCTTGTGCCGAGTTTTCTACCAAAGTTGGCAACATCATTTCACATGATTTGGGAGTCAGTCCTCCTAGCATTTCCAAAGGACAAGTCGGAAGAAAAATGGTCAAAGCTTGATCTGGTGGCCTCCTTCTCAACCTACCTGGACCAGACTAAAGATTTCCGTAAGATTAAGCTTTTTATTTTCCCCAATGGTCCAATAAAGGGCATGGCAGTCCCGCCTAGAGTGGTGTCTTCCTGGCTTGTCAAGACTATTCAAATGGCATACAAGGTTCTGGGCTTGTCACCACCCTTGGAGGTTAAGGCACACTCTACGAATGGGGCCTCTTGGGCATGAAGTTCCCCAGAGCTTCACAGGTTGCCACTGGAGTCCTCTTCCACTCCTCCATGACATCATCATGGAGCTGGTTGTTAGAGACCTTGCGCACCTCCACCTTCTGTTTGAGGATGCCCCACAGATGTTCAATAGGGTTTACATCTGGAGACATGCTTAGCCAGTCCATCACCTTGTCCCTCAGCTTCTTTAGCAAGGCGGGGGTCATCTTGGAGGTGTGCTTGGGGTCATTATCATGTTGGAATACTGCCCTGTGGCCTGGTCTCTGAAGGGAGGGATCATGCTCTGCTTCAGTAGATTATAGTACATATTGGCATTCATGGTCCCCTCAAAAAACTGTAGCTCCCCAGTACCTGCAGCACTCATGCAGCCCAAGACCATGACACTCCCTCCACCATGCTTGACTGTAGGCAAGGCACACTTGTCTTTGTGCTCCTCACCTGGTTGCTGCCACACACGCTTGACACCATCTGAACCAAATAAATTTATCTTGGTCTCATCAGACAACAGGACTGTTTGCAGGCTTTTTTGTACATCATCTTTAGAAGAGGCTTCCTTCTGGGACGACAGCCATATGGACCAATTTTATGCAGTGTGCGGTGTATGGTCTGAGCCCTGAAAGGCTGACCACCCACCCTTTCAACCTCTGCAGCAATGCTGACAGCACTCATACAGTGCAGAGTATATAGTGCCGTGTACAGTATATTATATTGTGTATTGAAGTGGTTAAGGGGAACCCTATGATAGAATTAAGACACAAAATGGCATGGGTTCCCCTCCAGTCTATAACAGGCCTTTTGGGTCTGGTATAGATTTTATGGGGAACTCCACTGCAAAATAAAAAAAAAACAGCATGCCCCCCCCCCAAAATCATACCAGGTTCTTTGGGTCTGGCATTGATTTTATGGTGAACTCCATGGCATAATGTAAAAATGTGGGGTACCCCCAAAATCCATACCAGATCCTTATCCGAGCAAGCAGCCTGGCAGGCCAGGATAAGGGGAAGAGCGAGTTCCCCCTCCTGAACCATAACAGACCTCTTGCCCTCAACATGGGGAGGATGCTTTGGGATCCTCCCCAAAACACCTTGTCCCCATGTTGATGGGGACAAGGGCCTCATCCCCACAACCCTGGCCATTGGTTGGGGAGGTCTGTGAGCGGGTGGGCTTATGAGAATCTGAAAGCCCCCTTTAAGAAGGGGCCCCCATGTCCCGCCCCCCAAAGTGAATGAGTATGGGGTACATTGTACCCCTACCCATTCACCAAAAAAGTGTCAAAAAAGTAAAAACCACAATACACTTTTTTTGACAAGTCCCGAGGGGCCTGGTATGGATTTTGGGGGGGACCTCACGCTGTTTTTTTTTTTTTTTGGCGTGGAGTTCCCCTTTATATACATACCCCAAGGGCCTGGTATGAAATGGGGGGGGGGGGGAACCCATGCCAATTTTTTCCTTGATTTTTATCTATATTGCCAGGACCCAGCAATACATTACAGCCGCAAGTAATTTTAAATTACATTTTTTTTCCTTTAGAAATGTAATTTTGCTTGGTGCATATGTGCGTTTGAAAAACGGCACAAATAGGAACCTTTCAGATATTTAAGATCTTGACGCGGGAGGAGGAGGTGGAGATACCGCCATATATAAAAAAAATGGGAGAGGCAAATAGGACCACGAAATGATAAACAAGAGTTAGGGAAAATATTGAAACTGACTCATAGCTCCTCAGTCAATATAGGAATGAAGGAAACAAACTATAAGTGCCTAGTGAGATGGTACAGAACACTGGATATAGTAACAAAATATCGAAGTGGGCAATCTGGTGAGTGTTGGAGGGGATGTGGACAGATAGGATCCATGGCCCACCTGTGGTGGAATTGTCCAAAGATTAAGAAATATTGGGAGGAAGTATTAAAATATATAGAAAAGATAACAAATGTTCGTGTCCCAATGGTCATGCCTGTTCCATGAGACAGAATTATCCCTAAAAGAGTATAGTAGATCCCTGATACCCCAACTATTAAATATTGCTAAAAGTATGATCCCGAAGAAATGGAGAGAACTGGAAGAGCCTACGATAAAAGAATGGTTTGGGAAAATAGACGATATCTTTAGGATGGAATATTTTGAAAGGGAGGAAGAAGGTGACAGAGAACTCCAGAGAAAATGGGAAACATGGAAAACATTCAAATTAACAAAGATATATAGCGAGGTCTATGGGTTACAGGGATAATTTTAAGGGGGGGAGAGGGGGGGAGGGCTAGGGGGGAGAAAGTTTTAACGTATAAAGGGACAGAGAAATAGGAAATAGATAGGACTAAGATCACGTGGGGGCAGTGGCATCACTAGGGTTGGTGTCACCTGGTGTGGAAAACATTGGTGTCACCCCCCCTTCCACCAACTATTGTCCCCCCTCAGTACAGACCCCCCATTAAGTACAGACCCCCTCCCTCAGTAAGGACACCCCCATCAGTGTAGAATCCCCCCTCTTAGTGCAGACACCCCCCATTTAGTGCAGACCCCCCATCAGTATAGAATCACCCCCTTAGTGCAGACCCCCCATCAGTATAGAATCCCCCTTAGTGCAGACCCCCCCATCAGTATAGAATCCTCCTTAGTGCAGACCCCCCCATCAGTATAGAATCCCCCTTAGTGCAGACCTCCCCATCAGTATAGAATCCCCCCTTAGTGCAGACCCCCATCAGTATAAAATCCCCCTTATTGCAGACCCCCATCAGTATAAACACCCCCCCTTAATACAGACCCCCCATCAGTATAGACACCCCCCTTAGTGCAAACCCCCGCAGTATAGATACCCCTGATTTAATGCAGACACCCCGCAGTATAGAAAAGACACCCCCCTAAATACAGGCCCCCTATTAGTATAGACACCCCGTTAATACAGACCCCCCATCAGTATAGACACCCCCTTAATACAGACCCCTATCAGTATAGACACCCCCTTTAATACAGACCCCCCTGCAGTATAGACACCCCCCTCAGTATAGACACCCCCTTAATACAGACCCCCATCAGTATAGATACCCCCCTTAATACAGACCCCCCCATCAGTATAGACACCCCCCTTAATACAGACCCCCCATCAGTATAGACAGCCCCCTTAATACAGACCCCCATCAGTATAGACAGCCCCCTTAATACAGACCCCCCCATCAGTATAGACAGCCCCTAAGTTTACAGTACAGACCTCAGAACAGCGTGGCCGCGGACATACACACACAGCGTGTGTGTCCCATGGGCTCCTCCTCCTCACTGGATGTAAACAGAGAGGAAGAGGAGACAGCTTCAGTCCGCTCCACTGGGGACACAGTGAGGCGCAGATTATCAGGGCAGTGGCAGTGTTAGCGGTCCCGCAATCCACGGGCGTCACCCCTCTGGCGGGTGTCACCCGGGTGCGGCCTGCACCCCCCGCCCCCACCTAACAACGCTACTGCGCGGGGGTGATTTGGGGCCTATTGTTGTATAATCCTATAGATATGATTCAGTATCTTATCTCTTTTGCTTTTTACTTTACCTTATTTGTAATGATAAAAAAAATATTTAAATAAAAAAAAAGAGAAAAAAAAAAAAAAGTAATTTTGCACAGTAAAACACATGAGAAAGATGTGCCACTTTACAGGCAGACTAAGGGGAACCCCCAGGCACAACATTTACATGCAGTACCCAGGTCCCCATACACTTTTTATGGCAATAACTTGTATTTAAGCCTTTAAAATTAACACTTTTGATTGTTCACATTCGTGTTCCATAAACTTTAATGGTGTTCTCATGTTCGCTCAAATGTTTTGTCTGTTCACATGTTCTGGTGCGAACTGGGGGGGGGGGGGGGGGGGGGTGTTCGGCTCATCCCTTCTTATATAGGGGTTTCTTTCAATTAAAAACTGATACAAAAACATATCAGGGACTTTCCTGGTGCCATCAAGTAAACAGCAACATGACTTTATTATGATCAAATGCATAATGTCAGGGAAAAATACATTAAAATTAATTTTAGTACATAAAGACACAAGAAATTCCCCATTTTGGTAAAATGTGGGGTTGTGTGGAGTATATACATACCAATATTATCAAGAGTTAACGTTATAAAGCTATAATAAAGGCTAACATTTTATTTATTTTTAAATAAAAAACATGCCATATTTACCTGCTCTGTACAATAGTTTTGCACGATACAGCCCTGATCCTCCTCTCTTTTTCACCCCTGGCTCTCTCCCCCATAGAAAGCCACATATGACACATAGAATGGGGATCGGCCCCGCTCCTGCTTCTGCATCTCAGCCAATGAGGAGGCAATGAGATGGGACAGCAGCTACTCTCATGAACATTGCTGGATTGAGATTGGGCAAGTATTGGGGGGCTGCAAACTGAAGGTTTTTTTACCTACATGCGGAGAATGGATGAAGGTAAAAAACCTTCAGGCTCTACAACTACTTTAAAATTGCGCATGAAGAAAGACTATGATCCTCAAAAATGTCCATAGGTGACATTTTAAAAGCCTTTACGGGGTTATCAATTTAGAGTTAACCATGAACCATGGCTCTATAATCATTGCTGTTGCTCACAGAATATGGTAAAATTGCTTATTGCAAACATGTACACATATGCACAGTGTGACCAGGTTGCTTTTATTTCATTAAAAATAATAATTCACGTATTTTATTACAAATTTTTAACACTTTTTTTATTATTGATTAATTTCACTGCTATTATAAAGCCTACATAATTTTGCAGTGAGTGTATGCATGGCTCTGACAGTAAAAATGTTAAGCAAATTACATCTCTAACCATGAATATAAAGCGTCAGTTTAAAATAAAGTAGCGAGCATCTGAAAATACATATACTGCTTTGCGTAAATATGTTGGTCATGCACAAATTAATTTCACATGTATGGAGTAGGGATGAGCATCCAGTTTTAATCAACCATGAGTTGAACCCAAGTCAGTCCTGGAACAGTTTAGAGAAAAACGCCTGCACAAAAAGTGGCATACTAAAAGTGGCTAAATATTGTACCCCTAGTCACGGATCCTAAAAGAATTGAGCTCTGTAATCTCGAAGCCATTGTATCTAATTTTTAGGGACTCATTAATGACAGGAATAGTACCACTGGATTGGCGCAGGGCCAATGTGGTGCCTATATTTAAAAAGGGAACAAAGTCTTTACCAAGTAATTATAGACCCGTTAGTTTAACTTCTATAGTTGGGAAGATACTGGAGGGATTAATAAAAGACCACATAGACGAGTTCTTGCAGGAAAAAAATATTTTGAGCAACAGACAGCATGGATTCATGAAAGACAGGAGTTGTCAGACAAACCTGATTTCTTTTTATGAGGTGGTAAGTAAAACCTTGGACAGAGGGGTGGCGGTGGACGTGATATATTTGGATTTTGCAAAAGCGTTCGATACAGTCCCCCACACACGGCTCATGTGTAAGGTAAAGTCTACAGGTTTGGAAACATCAGTTTGTAGATGGATAGAAAACTGGCTTAATGACAGAATTCAGAGAGTAGTGGTTAATGATTCTTACTCTGAATGGTCTAAGGTTATGAGTGGTGTACCCCAAGGTTCAGTGCTGGGACCCTTGCTTTTTAATATCTTTATAAATGATATTGGGTCTGGGATCAAGAGTAACATTTCCGTCTTTGCAGATGACACCAAGCTATGCAGTGCAATAACGTCCTTACAGGATGTCACCAATTTACAAGCCGACCTGGATGCTCTGTCTAATTGGGCGACTATGTGGCAGATGAGGTTTAATGTTGAGAAATGTAAGGTTATGCACTTGGGGGCTAAGAATATACATGCATCATACACGCTAGGGGGAGTACAACTGGGGGAATCCATAGTGGAGAAGGATCTGGGGGTTTTGGTAGATCATAAGCTCAATAATAGCATGCAATGCCAAGCTGCGGTTTCCAAAGTGAGCAAAGTCCTTTCCTGTATTAAGAGAGGTATGTACTCCAGAGAGACAGACATAATTTTGCCCCTGTTCAAATCATTAGTAAGACCTCATCTGGAATATGCCGTTCAGTTTTGGGCACCAGTTCTCAAAAAGGATATCGGGGAACTGGAGAAAGTGCAGAGAAGGGCAACCAAACTGATAAGAGGCATGGAGGAGCTCAGCTATGAGGAAAGATTAGAGGAACTGAATTTATTCTCTCTTGATAAGAGGAGATTAAGGGGGGATTTGATAAACATGTACAAATATATAAGGGGTCCATATAGGGAACTTGGTGTCGAGTTATTCACTTTACAGTCAACAATGAGGACAAGGGGGCACTCTTTACGTCTAGAGGAGAAGAGATTTCATCTCCAAATACGGAAAGGTTTCTTCACAGTAAGAGCGGTGAAAATGTGGAATAGACTCCCTGCAGAGGTGGTTATGGCCAGCTCAGTAGATTGCTTTAAGAAAGGCCTGGATTATTTCCTAAGTGTACGTAATATAACTGGGTACTAAAATGTATAGGTAAAGTTGATCCGGGGAAAATCCGATTGCCTCTCGGGGGATCAGGAAGGAATTTTTTCCCCTGCTTTAGCAAATTGGATCATGCTCTGCTGGGGTTTTTTGCCTTCCTCTGGATCAACTGTGGGTATAGAATTGGGTATAAGGGATGGTATATTTATTTTATATATATATATATATATATATATATATATATATATATATTTTTTTTTTTTTTTTTGGTTGAACTGGATGGACTTGTGTCTTTTTTCAACCTGACTAACTATGTAACTATGTAGTCACTGCAATATTTTGAATGCTTTTTCTTCAGTGACATAAATACACTCTGTTGTTGATTGTTGATTTTGTTTTTTTGTATTTATTACAAGCTGGATGGTGTTTGTCCCGTTCAAAAGGCAGCCTAGTGAAAGTGCTTAAATACTGTGCAAGTAGCCACTGCAAGATTTCAAAGGCTTTTTTTCAGACAAATAAGTACAATCATATTTAGATTGTTTTTATTAAAAGCTGACTAATGTGTGTGCTGTTCACAAAGTGGTCTAGTGGAAGTTCTTAAATGCCATGCATACTGTCACTGCAATATTTTGTAGGTTTTGTAATAGCCGTAAAGTTAAATGAAAACAAAAATAAAAACGGTGTTAAAAAATTGTAATGAAATAGATAAAATAATATTTTATATTTAATTAAATAAATAAATAATAAAAGAGACCCAGTCACACTGTGTATATGCACAAATGCAAATGCACACATTGGGCATGCACATGCATAGGACATGTTATTTGCAATATGCGAGGTATGACCACAATTGTGGGAGCAACAACAATAATCATAGGACCTTTCCTGTGGAAATGCAACATACCTATTTTTTAAAAGCTCATACCTTTCTATCTCACATCAATCAAGATATTTAGGTATATCGTTTCTATTGACATTTTGACTAGGGGCGTGCCAGACCACTCCTTCCTGCTGGCTAACCTCTAGGGTATAATTGAGCCCAATCGGGCTCTGTGGAAACTCAATCCATCTTGGCTCCAGATAATTGCTACTGATTCTGTACGAAGGGCTTTAAGTTATTTTTCTTTAAATTAATTTAAACACCGTCTCTCCCTCTGGGAGAACTACAAGTACCAACATCCTTTGCGGCTGTCTGATTGTAGTTCTCAATGAACTACCAGGGCACTGTTGAGCACTCTAGGAAGGTTCATTGATGCCACCTGTCAGTGTTTAACTTGCTCATATGAGGTACGGAAAGACAGATTACACTGGCAGTCTACAAGAGCTCTGCACTGCACCCGTGTTCCTGGGTGTAATGCTTTACGAGTACTCAATAAAAAAAAAAAATTAAATGCACTTTTTTTTTATTAAGATGAACTTATTCTTTAAGTGGTGATAACATATCTAAAGACTTATGTAACAGAATCTATGTTGCCAGTTAGATGGTTTGCCCCTAACTGTGTGTCTTGGTTTAGGTCTAGCTGACCCACATGGTCGGGACCAGCTTTTGCTCTTTCCCTGTTTTTTGTTCCTTTTTCCATATGCTTGTTATTCATGACACCGGTTTTGAACCGGCTGTACTCTACTTACTGTACACCCTTTTGATATCAGTGACACTTTGGATGTATGTAAAAATATGTATGCACTTTAAAAAAAAAAAAAAAGACTTATGTAACAGATTTCATGTCAATGAGACCAATAAAATGATTTGACTTCCTTATGGACACTAACAAAAAAAAATCTAACTTGGTTAAGCCTTACGATAAAATAAGGATTGGACATCTCAGATGACAATGAAACAAACACAGCTCTGCAGTGAAATAGTTTGCCTACAATTTTGATACACCCACATTCAGAACTATTGTACATCAGCAACATTAAGGCAGTTGTTCAGTTTGGGGAAAAAAATTAAGTTCCAAGTTCCAAGTCCTGTGGCTGCTGACTTTTAATAAAAGGACACTTACCTGTGAGAATTGCTTTGTGAATGGTCCTGCAGCCTTCTAGGACCCGTGACATGTCCCAGAAGACTGCAATGACAGGGGGAGAACTTCAGCTTGGATCACCCTGTCAAAACCAAGTTCCTGCCCCCCCTCAAAAAAATGTGATAAATGTTAAAAAAAAGAGAGGGGGAGGAGGCCTTAAAGTGGAAACTTTCCCTTTTGGGTGTAGTTTCACTTTAACCACTTGCCGACCGCCGCACGACGATATACGTCGGCAGAATGGCACGGGCAGGCATATGGGCGTATATATAAGTCCCTGCCTGCCCGCGGGTGGGGGGCCCGATCGGGCCCCCCCCCAGTGCCTGCGGCGGTCGGCATTCCTTCGAGAGCGATCCGGGATGAGGGGGCGGCCATTCATTCATGGCCACCCCCTCGCGATCGCTCTCGACGAATGGAAATCCCCCGTGACATCACTTCCTCTCCTGTAATGTAAACACAGGAGAGGAAGTGATGTATTCTCTCCTCCGTGTCGGTATTTTTCGTTCCGACACGGAGGAGAGCGGATCGGTGAGTTGCACCAACACTCTACACACACAGTAGAACATGCCAGGCACACTCACACCCCCCCTTTACCCCCCGATCACCCCCCCCAATTACCCCTGCCCCCCAGTCACAGTGACACCAATGTCATTTTTTTTTTTTTTTTTTTGCATTGGTGTCATTTGTGACTGTAATAACTGTTAGGGCAGTTAGAGTTAGCCCCCTTTAGTTCTAATGTACCCCCCTAACCCCCCCAATAAAGGTTTAACCCCGTGATCACCCCCCGTCGCCAGTGTCACTAAGGCTGGGTTCACATTGCAGCGGTTTATGAGAACGAATGTGATTCGCACCGCACTGCAGTGCAAATCACATCCGATCTCTGTGCGATTCGAGTTCAGCCATTCGCCGCACCCGCCGCACCCGCCACACCCGCCGCAAATTCGCACGGGACCCTTTTTTTGGCCCGCAGCAGAATCGGATCGCATGGGTGTTCACACCATGCGATCCGAGTTTGCAGATCGCACTGCGATATGCGAACTGATCTGGGGGTGTCAGTAACATTTCACTGACACTCCCAGCAGTTCGCATAGGGCAGTGTGAACTGCCGCCGGGAGGCATGCGATGCGGGAACCCGCCGCGGATTCGCGGCGTTCCCGCATCGCTCCAGTGTGAACCCAGCCTAATAAGCGATCATTTTTCTGATCGCCGTATTAGTGTCACAGGTGACGCTAGTTAGGCAGGTAGGTATTTAGGTTCGCCGCAGCTTTTTATAGCGCCAGGGACCCCCATATACTACCGCATAAAGCCCCCTGATTGCCCCCTAGTTAACCCTTTCACCTGTGATCACCATATAACTGTTACAGGTGACGCTGGTTGGTTAGTTCTTTTTTTATAGTTTCAGGGCACCCGCCATTTATTACCTAATAAAGGTTTAACCCCCTGATCACCCGGCGGGTGTCATTTGTGACTAATAACTGTTAGGGCAGTTAGGGTTAGCCCCCTTTAGTTCTAAGGTACCCCCCTAACCCCCCCAATAAAGGTTTAACCCCGTGATCACCCCCCGTCGCCAGTGTCACTAAGGCTGGGTTCACATTGCAGCGGTTTGAGAACGGATGTGATTCGCACCGCACTGCAGTGCAAATCACATCCGATCTCTGTGCGATTCGAGTTCAGCCATTCGCCGCACCCGCCGCACCCGCCACACCCGCCGCACCCGCCGCAAATTCGCACGGGACCCTTTTTTTGGCCCGCAGCAGAATCGGATCGCATGGGTGTTCACACCATGCGATCCGAGTTTGCAGATCGCACTGCGATATGCGAACTGATCTGGGGGTGTCAGTAACATTTCACTGACACTCCCAGCAGTTCGCATAGGGCAGTGTGAACTGCCGCCGGGAGGCATGCGATGCGGGAACCCGCCGCGCATTCGTGGCGTTCCCGCATCGCTCCAGTGTGAACCCAGCCTAATAAGCGATCGTTTTTCTGATCGCTGTATTAGTGTCACAGGTGACGCTAGTTAGGCAGGTAGGTATTTAGGTTCGCCGCAGCTTTTTATAGCGCCAGGGACCCCCATATACTACCGCATAAAGCCCCCTGATTGCCCCCTAGTTAACCCTTTCACCAGTGATCACCATATAACTGTTACAGGTGACGCTGGTTGGTTAGTTATTTTTTTATAGTTTCAGGGCACCCGCCATTTATTACCTAGTCTCACTAGTGTACCCCTAAATTTAGGGGTGTCTACTTTCCAAAATGGGGTCATTTGGGGGGGGTTTGTGCCATCTTGGCATTTTATGGCCTTCAAAACTGTAACGCCCTTAGAAAGCCTGAAGGCGGTGCTTGGTTTTCGGGGCCCCGTACGCGGCTAGGCTCCCAAAAAGTCCCACATATGTGGTATCCCCGTACTCAGGAGAAGCAGCAGAATTTATTTTGGGGTGTCATTTCACATATGCCCATGGCATGTGTGAGCAATATATCATTTAGTGACAACTTTGTGAAAAAAAAAAAAAAAAAAAAAAAGTTTGTAATTTTCCCGCAACTTGTGGCAAAATATAAAATATTCCATGAACTCAACATGCCTCTCAGCAAATAGCTTGGGGTGTCTACTTTCTAAAATGGGGTCATTTGTGGGGGTTTTGTGCCATCTTGGCATTTTATGGCCTTCAAAACTGTAATAGGTAGTGAGAAGTGAACTCAAAAATTTACGCCCTTAGAAAGCCTGAAGGCGGTGCTTGGTTTTCGGGGCCCCGTACGCGGCTAGGCTCCCAAAAAGTCCCACATATGTGGTATCCCCGTACTCAGGAGAAGCAGCAGAATTTATTTTGGGGTGTCATTTCACATACGCCCATAGCATGTGTGAGCAATATATCATTTAGTGACAACTTTGTGTAAAAAAAAAAAAAAAAAATTTTTTTTGTCATTATTCAATCGCTTGAGGCAAAAAAATAAAATATTCAATGGGCTCAACATGCCTCTTATCAATTTCCTTAGGGGGTCTACTTTCCAAAATGGGGTCATTTGGGGGGGTTTTGTACTGCCCTGCCATTTTAGCACCTCAAGAAATGAGATAGGCAGTCGTAAACTAAAAGCTGCGTAAATTCCAGAAAACGTACCTTAGTTTGTAGATGTGACAACTTTTGCGCAAACCAATAAATATACAATTATTGACTTTTTTTTTACCAAAGACATGTGGCTGAATACATTTTGGCCTAAATGTATGACTAAAATTGAGTTTATTGGATTTTTCTAATAACAAAAAGTAGAAAATATCATTTTTTTTCAAAATTTGCGGTCTTTTTACGTTTATATCGCAAAAAATAAAAATCGCAGAGGCAATCAAATACCATCAAAAGAAAGCTCTATTTGTGGGAAGAAAAGGACGCAAATTTTGTTTGGGTACAACATTGCATGACCGCGCAATTACCAGTTAAAGCAGCGCAGTGCCAAAGTGTAAAAAGACCTCTGGTCATTTACCAGCAAAATGGTCCGGTCTGAAAGTGGTTAAAGAATCTCATCAAGCTGTGTTTCAATATGTGCGGAAGATGTCCCGTGGGTGATCCATGCTCTAATTGGTGCACAACAGGTCAGGTTTTAGCAAACAGTCCAGCAGCAGTCTATGGGGGAAGGACATCTAAAAAGGAAAAAAGAACAAAGGGCGCACCAGCCCCCTATGGGAGGAAGGACATACCTGACCACCTGGGCTCACCATCTGCAGTCCGTGGCTCTCAGTGCTGTTGCTCCCCCTCTCCAATATCAGCTCCTATTGTAGCCATGGTCTCCTGAGCATTCAGGCTTCATGGGGTGGAGTCAGTGCATCGGTGGAGCTCTCAGCCCTGCCCCTTCCCTGCTGGCTGGAGAATATTACAGCTCTACCTTCTGTGTACCCGGTCATTCTTCTGTGCCATCATAGAGCCCCAATTTGTGTGCAACATGGGTTCAAGGGGCAGCTGCTTTGGGCCCCACAGCAATGACTGGGCCTAGGATAGCTGCCCCTTTTGCCCCGCATTAAAGACGGCCCTGCATGAGAATCCCAGGAGGCTAAGGGAAACTGGGGCTAAGTCAACCTTGCCTAAGGGATGCATAAACCAAGGCTGCAAATCATATTTAAGCCACCTATGGTGGCAGGTCCATAAGAGGCCCCCCCAAAGTTCCCACAGTTAGTTTATATAATCATAGATGATTTATTTTTTAAATAACTGATAATATGACTGACATTTTTTAACATCTTAAAGTTAAAAAATGTTAGTCATATTATCATTTATTTAAAATTCAATCATTCTATGTGTGTGCACTCACTGGACTGTGCAGGGCACGTAACGAATGGGCTTCTATTAGTTCCATAATTTTATTGCAAGCATGTGATTAGAGCATGAGGCTCTAATTGGCTTGTTTAAGGATGTCCTCGGGGCACAGAGCACTGCGCACGAACCCTCCCACTTTTTAGCAAACCATTAATCGCTATTGCGTCACTTCCAGTTTCTGGCTTGTTGTCCTGGCCAATCAGGAGGCTGAAGATTTGGAACCCGGAAAGAAGACCGGGTTAACAAGGAATCTGGGGAGGGGAGCCGTATCAGGGGGGCCATGATCGTGGTGAGTGCGGATCTGGAGGTTTTTTGTGCCCCCCCAAAAAAAAAATTTAGCACCAGCCGCCACTGCCCCCTATCCAAGAAATGTATCAGCAATTGTGGAGGTGAGAAGGAGCAATATTATTATAAGCAGAAAAAAAAGGGTAAAGGTCTATTGATGGCTTCAGTAAGTAAAAGCTCTTCATTATTCTGCTTTACAACTCCTCTTTCATGATGCTATCAATACCCTGGCTCAACATTGTCAGAAAAATCTGGTCTAATTGAAAAGCTGTTTTACATCAGAGAACCATGTGCAGACAACATCAAGAATACTCCTTGTCACCATCATCACCTCTGTGAGGCCAGTGTTTGAGCTGGTGGCGTTATCTTGCTAAAAACTTAATGTTGAAATGTTTGCTTACAGACAGGAAGGCTGCTTAAGTCTAGGACATGCTTTTTTTTTTTTTTTAAAAGGCAGTGCCCAGGTTGCATTTCCATCCCTACCTATATTTTCCACAGCTGGTAGGGACAGCCTTACAATTAAAAAAAAAATCAAATAAATTAAATATAAAAATGTAAATATCTTAGTACAGATTAAAAATAAGAAAAAGCATTAAAACCTACTACCTTTACATTTTGCTTCAGGCTTTGCAATGCTTTTGCAAACACTACTTTTGCATAGCATCCATGCAGACAATGTCAAAACAAGCTCATCTAGAGCCCAGGGCGAACATGCCAAATTGCGCCCCCCCCCCAAGGCGTATGAGCATTATGTATCAGAAAATACCCCCCCCAACGAAAATCGAGCACTAACCTGCATGCTTATCCCCTAAGCATAAATTCCCCTTCCTCCCAAATAAAAATCTGCCCCCTGCTGAAATGAGACATGTGCGGTATGTTTCGTCCTGAATAAATATTTGGGCATATTTTTCATTATTCTGAGATTTGTATATATCCAAATACCCCAAATTACAGTATAAACAAAGTTTATCGAACGCTCCAAATACCAAAACTAATTTCGTCCAAATTTCCAAAATTCTAATTGAAATTCGAATCGAAATTTTACATTGAATTCCAGTTGATTTCAAACTGTAAACATTTTTCTGAAATCAAAGACTGTTTGTGTTATTAGAGTACCATCGAAATAATGCTGTTTGATTTAAAGAATCATTGTAATAATTTGATAAAGATCTTTCTTTTGTTTGTTCACTTTGCCATATTCGAATCGAAAAAAAATAAATCTAAAATGTATTGCTTCAAACATTTTGAATTGAAAAGAATCTGTAAATTCAAAGAAAATTTGAAAAAGACATAAAACTAATTCCAAATATGAATTTTGAACAAATCAACTGAATTTAATTAACTTAAATAACTAGATTGACGAATGTAAACAAAACTAAACCAATTTTTTTGTCATGAACCTGTCTAGCTGAAATTCCCTTCTCAGCATGAATCCTCTCATTCCTCTTATGCCCCCAGCATAAATCCACCCCCTCAAAGAAATTCCCCCTCCTAGTACAAATCCTCCACCCCTCAAATTTGTCCTCTGAGCACAAATTCCCCCCTCCCACTCCAAATCCGCCCCCAGTAAAAAGTCTCCCCAATCCCCCATCCTAGCACAAATCCCCCCTCCCCCCACCCCAAATTTCACCTCCTAGCACAAATACTCCAAATCATCCCTGCTAGCACAAATTCCCCCTCCAAAAAAAAAAAATCCTCCTAGCACAAATCCTCTTCCCAATACTATATTACATTTTCTAGCACAAACCCAAAATTCTCCCACCTAGCACAAGACTTCTCTTCCCATCCCTCCTCCCAACACAAATCCCCTCAATTCACTACTCCTAGCACACCTCCCCACATTTTCCCTCCTAGAACAATTTGTATCCCCTGCTGCCCCCCAAATTCCCCCTCCCAACACAAATCCCCTCAATTCACTACTCCTAGCACACCTCCCCACATTTTCCCTCCTAGAACAATTCTTATCCCCTGCTGCCCCCCCAAATCCCCCCTTCCAACACAAACCCCTCAACCTCCTTATGGTGCCCCCACCCACCTCACATGATACCACAGTGCCCAGGGCAGCCACCCACCCTGCCCACCCCTGGTCCCTGCCCTGCATGCAGAGATTTGCAAAAGAAACATTTTGCTCTTCTTCTGAGATGGTGGCAGTAGATCCCCACATATTTTTCCTCTTGAATCAGGGAGAGAGAAAGTCTGCCCAAAAAGCGAATTGTTCTCCAAACTAGCAGTGTTATTTTTTGTGCCTGTCCTTCCCCCTGTGTTGTAGAGGGACGGACAATCTATGACCATAGGCTTTCCACCTGCAGCTATGCCTCCAGTATGGGGGTTCATATTTACGTTCACAATTTTCATACTTGGGTTCAGCAAAAGCCCCTCAAACTCATTCCAAGCACATGCGCACGTTCCCCAGTGTAAGTTTAACAATTTAATCAGTAAAAATAATGGACATTTGGTTTGATGCATTTTTAGAATTTTTTTTTTTTTTTTTTTAGAAAAAAATTTAACGGAAATCTAAAAATAAGCAATTGCATAACCAGGGACTAACAAAAGGCATATCTAAATTGAAATAAATAGCACTGAGCATCTATGCTTACTTTAATTAAGATGAGCCTGTAAAATGAAGAGAACAGATGACACATAAACTAACAAGTTCCTGTGGATTGTTTCTCATATAAAGTAATATTGTCGCCAACCTCTCCCAGTGACTAAATTCCTAAATTGGTATGTTGCCATTTATTTAGAGTGTTATATGACAGCTGTATAGACTTAATTTTTTATGCCGTAATTGCTCTTTAGTCAGTAATTGATCTATTCTAGCTTATTGAAGTCTTAGTTTAATATACTGGTATATGTCATTAATTCACTAAATAATGGTCTCCGTACTGGAAATGTTATGCTTGCCATATTTGCCAGTTATATATATGTGTGTTTTATCATTTAAAAAAAAATATGACACTTAAAAGAGTAAAATAATGGACTTTGTAGATGTATGGTATATTTTCATTGCTTATACAGGCTATTATAAATGTATGCCATTAATGTAAAAAAATAACCATAATTGCTTGTCTAATTATCGTTCTGCTTTACAGTTCTAACAAAAGAGTTGTTTACGATGTTAATAAAAAATTCACATACTATTTGAAAACGCAGATTCATGAACTGCATGTCACTACATCATCATATGATTGCTCGTGAATATATTATCATAGATGACAGTCATTTTAAGATCTTATTTCTACAATCTGCACAGGTTATATTGATATGATAAGTATCATTTAGTACATGTCCACTTATATACATGTGCATGATGCACTATCATAGAGTTTATATATACACACTCCCTTCTTAGCCTTTTTGATGTACTTATGGGCTATTTTGCCTTCCAGCCGACATGTACTAGCTGCAGTACAGTGTTTGGTTTGTTTTCCTTCTGCCCCAGTGCCCGCCCAGGGAGTTTTCTTCTATGTTCGCTTGCTCTTCTAGGCAAGGTGAATCTACACTTAATACGTTATTAGATATAATCTTGTTCATTGTTTGGCAACACAAATTGCTAATCAACCAATCACATGGCAGCAACTCAATGCATTTAGACATCTAGATGTGGTGAAGACAACTTGCTGAAGTTCAAACCGAGCATCACAATGGGGAAAAAAGGGGATTTAGCCCTGGTTCTCACTGATGCTACTTTGAAATTGCGCTACTTTACTTGAATTAGCGCGATTTCAAGGGAGCAAGATCAGTTCGATTTCTAGTGATACTCGATAGACATCTGTGTGGCTTCATGCACAGATGTATATTGAAGTCGCACCTGAAATAGGCAAAACTACTTTTGCAAAATCGGTGTCACACTGACAGTGCCATTGCACTCCAATAGGCTGCAACTTGTCATGGAATTTGATCTCTCAAATTGCATGACAAATCTCTCCAATGTGAACCTAGGTTTAAGTGACTTTAAACGTGGCATGGTTGTTGATGCAGTTGTTTAAAAACTGCTGATCTGCTGGGATTTTCATGTACAACCATCTCTAGGGTCACAAAAAGATAAAATATCCAGTAACACAGCGGCAGTTGTGTGGAGAAAAATACCTTGTTGATGTCAGAGGTCAAAGAAGAATGGGCAGACAAGTTTGAGATGATAGAAAGGCAACAGTAACTCAAATAGGCACTTGTTACAACCAAAGTATGCAGAATACCATCTCAGAACACACAACACAGCAGTCTTTTTTCAGGTCAGCGGTGGCAGTGGGCATCATGATTAACGATGGATCTATAGCATGAATAGCATGTGTTGTGTTTTTATTTATTTTTTACACTTTTTTGGTGAATGAGTGGGGTTACAATGTACCCCATACTCATTGACATAGGTGGGCCGGGATCCCCCCTTGTGGGGGTTTCCAGGTTCCGCTAAGCCCCCCGACCACAGACCCCCACAACCACTGGCCACAGGTTGTGGGGAAGAGGCCCTTGTCCCTATCCACATGGGGACAAGGTGCTTTGGGGTGGGGGCAGAGCACCTCCTGCTCCAAAGCACCCCCCATGTTGAGGGCAGGTGGCCTGGTATGGTTCGGCTGGAGCACTTGCTCTTCCCCTCCCCTTTCCTGAACTGCCAGGCTGCATGCTTGGATAAGGATCTAGTATGGATCTTGAGGGGGAACACACAAAGTTTTTTTTTCCTTTTGTAGCACTAACCCCTGAAGGAGCTGCTGGTTATTATTGGGCCTGCACTCTGTCTAGAAACCCCACTGACTTGACTCAATCCCCTTGGCACAGCTGTGGTGCAATGTAATACAATACAATATACAACAATGCAAAGTACCTGTATTGTACCCTCAGGATCCACTGGCTCCACCTGGTGGGGAAAAACAATACGCCACACAACTGGATACTTAACCAGAAATATTGTTTACTGTAAAATATTTAAACAGGCGGTTACAGTAATTGTGCTGTCATCCCAACATAGGATGACAGCACAATGTATTTCAATATAACAGAATATAACAGATGTATGTAAATATATTTATGTGAACCTGGGAGCTCCCACTGATTTAAAGGCTATACGTGAGGCCTCACTTAAAGTACTTCAATCTGGGGATCTTCTTTTCTTCGCTAGCTAAAGTCACTCTATTGTATTTGTAATCCAAAAGTTCATAAAGGATTAAGCTGAAATGCTCCTGGTGTAACTGCAGTAACTTATCTACATACGCTGAGGCGCCAAAGTAAATAGGCCCCAAGCCTAGTGTCAGTGGCTCTGCTACGCCTCCGTGGAACTGCAGATTCCAGTGAGGCCTGTATGCGAGTCTAACTGCATGTAAAGATTAACAAACGGTGGGCCGTTACCCGCTCACCAACAGGATCAGAGTTCCATATGATCACTTTGGTCCATTGACTGTCGCTTGTCCTCCCGTCAGCTGGACCAGATGCTCTGTATCGCTCAGCTGAACCGATCTCCGATTCTCCGCTGAATGTCTTTGGACCTTCTGAATCTGGCTACTGTCTCTCAGGCTCCGTCAGGTCACCTCACAAGAACAAACAGGCTGGCGCTCTGAGATGGCTGTCGGCCGCTGCCTCTCAGGACACCCCTCCACATATCCTCACAGGCAGGTAACGTGGTCCCAAGAGACCTAAAATGGCTGCTGCTGTCCGTTATATCCCCTACCCAGCATGCACTGCATAAGAGAGTGTTCATGGGTAGGTCACACAGAGACTCCTGGGTAATGAGGTCAAACTTCAGAATCCAAACAAACAGTCCCTTCCTGTACAAGTCTTTAGGTTGTTCTGAGGTAAATGATAAACAGGTGCGTTACCCATATTTGGTCACTAGATGGCTCTAGTGCAAAACCACATTAATGTCCATATACCTCAAATTAAAGCATGCATAATCACATCAATAAACAAGGATGTCAGCGCTACAATTTATTTTTCATTGCCAGAATTTTTTTGCTTCATTCAGCTGTCAGTGGGGAAACCCACTGACAGCTGATGAGTCATTGTTAAGAATGCAGCGGCAGGCTTCACGGCCCTCTCCTTTACCAGCTATTTTTCACACAGAATTCCGATTGGTCAATACATTTTCAACAGTTTTAAATTCCAATCATTTGGAATTCAATTCGAAAATGAATAAAGGAAACAAAATCAAAACAAGTTTCACATGTCTAAAAGTCACACACAAGTCACATGTCTATAATGCATTATTGTCATAATCAGGCTCTCGAAAGCTGTGTACTAACGATCAGCTTATCGTACAATCACCTCAAAAGAGGTATTTTTTGTATGATTTTTGGACCTTGTGTACAGGCCTTAATGCCTCAAGCATATCACGTTTTTTTCTTATTGTTATTCTCCCTTTTGTATAACTGAAAAAATCATCCCAATCTCTTGTCAATGTCAATGAAAGCTTCCAGTCCAAAGAGCACTGAACAGAAAATTCATGATATTGGGCTCTCTTACGGCTTTAGGCTTATAAAACAGATTTTATATATGACGTTGATATTATTATTATTATTTATTATTATTATACAGGTTTTATATAGTGCTAACAGTTTGTGTAGCGCTTTACAACATGAGGGCAGACATTACAGTTACATTACAATTTGGTACAAGAGGAATCAGAGAGCCCTGCTCATTAGAGCTTACGATCTAAAAAGGAATGGTCAATTGTTACAAAAGGTAATAGCTTTGGGAGGATGAGCTCATGGAGGAAGTGATATTGATATTAATGATAACATTGAAACATTTTACCTTCATTTCATCAGGTTCTTTCATGGGAGATTTCTTTCCAGTGATATGAGATAATACTGTATAAACAGGAGAATTTGAAAAAATTAGAAATTGTGCAGACACCCTATTACAAAGGCCTATGGAAGGTTGTACCCTGAGTATTGGACAAATTTGTAGGTGTGGGAGCCTTTGCAATTTCTGCAACTGTATCAATTAAACAAGTGAAAACAATAATATAATACAGAACAGTTAACAATTACACAATACCGTGTTTTTCTTTGTATTTCAGATCTGATGCTGTATGTTATTTTGGTTGCAAGAAGGCTGAGAAAAAATAGTGTAAAACTGAAAACCCCAAAACTCATGTCTAGGCAAGAATTTCTGAATCATAATACAACAGTAATAGCAATTACCTATGTGCTAACCTGAATGTTATGATGAACATCAGTCATAATTTAAGATGAGTGCTGGTAAATCAGGAAAAAACATTATATAACATAGAACGTTATGGTCAGGCCTAGGTTTATACAACCAACCTAGCCCCTAAAATATCAAATAAAGGATCAACGGACATGATATGGTACACAGCCACAAACGCAACAAGGTATCCTTGCTAAAAATGGTTAATTTACTTTATTGCACAATATCTATTCATAAATTTAGAATGGAGGAGATGCATGTGGGTGGAAAAGCTGAGCTGGATCAACATTTAAACTCAAGTTTTTGTTTTCATCCCTTCCTTTTAATAAAATGGACTTAATCATGACTTGAAATTATCTTCTTTCTGGGAGTGCCAGAGTAACAAAGTGGCTTTAAAATAGGATAAATTATATACCACTATCAAAGGATTATTGTAATTTTCATGACATTGCATTGTTATACAATACACTGTATTGTCAAGAGATTATTTAGAATTTGGACAACAACTGCATGCAAGTGAATATGCCTTTTATCAGTCATACCAATGAAACACCATTATAGAATAAGCTCCACTTAATAATAGGAGACCGCTCATCCCAGCACAATTTGTTGGAAAGTGATTCAGATATAATTATTGATAGGATTCAGGCTTTTTGTATTTTCGCTCTTTTACCAATTAAAGGTACTTCCACCTATCACTGTTCATCTTACTGTATGTCATTTGAGTAGATTCTATTTCTGCTGTCCCTCTTTTTTACCACTTATTTCATAAAATGCCCTGTTTTAGAATGTAGCTTGAGAGAGAAGACTTTTATTTTCTTAAAAGAAACAGCTTAACATTTGTTGAAACAAGAATTCCACACTTTTGAAAATAAATGAAATACACCTATTTTGCAAAGAAGCAAAATGTGTATTTATTTATTGCATTTGAGATTGCAAAGCATTGCAACTGCTACCAGTGGATCATGGGTGCAATGCTCTGGCTCCTGTAGGTTCTTCCTCAAGCTCTGCTCCCTACTTACATAGCTACAGAGTCAGGGGAAATGTCAACAGATTATAAGTTCAGAGAGATCAATGAACTTGTGAACCATTGAGAACTACAGTTCCTCTGCTATGGTGGCAGATAGGACTTGTAGTTTTTACCTTTCACATAAACCAATGAAGGAATAATGCAGCTGTGCAGTTAGAACCACACGTAGCCACACTGATTGCAAACAGAAGCTGGCAGTTGAAGAACTCCTGGATTCTGTAAGTGTAGGGGGTGCAGTTTTAGAGTGGGAGCTGTGGAGTCTGACCATGTCTCATGTTACATCCTAAATATGCGTGCAACATAAAACATGGTCAGAAATGGTCATATTTTGTCAATGACATTGCCTGGTTGATCCTGCTCCTTTGTTTACTTTTGTTTACTTTTAGCATTGGGGCTTGGGAGATGTCACTTCACATGAGTGAGCATCAGAAGTGGATAGTGTTCCAGTCGCAGGATTTTTTTTCTTTTGATGGGTTTGTGGTCATTGTGATTGACATGGATCTGCATCAGTGGACAAGTTCAGCTCAGTCTCTAGTAGTATCAAACTGACATAGGGGTAATTTACTAAAACTGGACAGTGCAAAATCTGATGCAGCTCTGCATAGAAACCAATCAGTTTCCAGTTTGTTTGTTTTTTTTGTCCAAACCAAATTTTGCACTCTCTAGTTTTAGTAAATCAACCCCATAGTGCCTCTATTATAGCACAAGTCCATGCAGCTGATTTCTCTGTCCATACTCTCAGCAGTAGCCTGTCTTTCAGCAGCCCTGTACACTGGCTCCCACATCACAGAAGCTCAGTCCGGATCAGCAAAGGCATCCACGGGGTCACAGGCTTCCAACACACACAGGCAAACAGGTGGAACACATATCCCAGTAATCACTGTAGGTGTATGCAGTGCTGGTCCCTTGCAGTGGTTTACTCCGTTGCTCTGTTGTATCAGCCAATCACTCGATCTAGATCCAGCTAAGATAGCTGCCTCCTGCACTGGAGACACTTAATAGATGAGTATTGCAAAGTGGTCTCCTTAAAGAAGACTGCGGCACTTCTGCATTAATGAATATTCAGTTTAACTGTGTCCATACTGCAGAAGGATAATACAGCAGAAACAAAGGAAGAAGTTCCAAAACAGTTATCAGCTGCAGTTCAGGTTACAGTATAATGTATTCCCCTAGGGTATAGTTTACAAAATACATGTACTAAAGATGTAACAACCATCTACTACAATTTCATGGAAATATTGACAAATGTATCAAAACATGGTAAAATGTAACATGACTACGAGTGTTTGCTGTGTGTAAATAGCTGTTTAAAAGGCCACCCACTGCCACCATAAGTCCTACGCTGAGCTTATAGAGTTCATAGAACATGTCCTATTCTAATAATTTTAACCAAACTTGACAAAAACAGCAAAGAGCATCCCAAATAGAGTTTGAACATCCTCCTAAACAGATATCTACACATACCTAACATATATCTTAACAAATCATTTAAAATAATCTATCTATTGTCATTATGTATACTCACATGCACCCACTAGTACACTTCAGTTA
Organism: Lithobates pipiens; assembly: GCF_037356315.1. Classification (NCBI taxonomy): domain Eukaryota; kingdom Metazoa; phylum Chordata; class Amphibia; order Anura; family Ranidae; genus Lithobates; species Lithobates pipiens. The sequence goes on along the minus strand of NW_027507764.1, from coordinate 338,075,363 downwards.
AAAAAATAAAAAAATTTGCTATTACTCCGTAACCAAACTGCTTGCAACATATGAAAACAAATAACTTTATACATCATTTGGTTAGTTTAATTTAAATAGCTGTGGAGATGTTGTAAAATGGTTTGTTATATAAATGAATCATCTTCCAGGTTGCTTTGATCCAATGCTTTTGGTTTTGCGAGGGTGGCTTTTGTATAGCTAGATAAACACACTCATTAATAATATTGATGTTAGAATTTGATTTAGAGAAGCATAACCACACAATTCTTACTGCTAACATGACAGTCATATTTTGTTTAAAATGCAATAAATCCTTATGATTATCCTCCTTCTACTATGAAATAAAGAAATTCTGCGGTTTCAGTTATTCACCCTGAATGTCTTTCATGTAATATACCAATACTCAGTAACATATACTTGTTCTTTACTTTATAGTTATAAACACTATACAATGATCAAGACGTTTTAACTTATTCTTTAATTCCATCTGTTGTATAGTTGCAGATCAAGCCACATATTTCTTAAATTAAACAAAATGAAAATCAGATTTTTGTACTAGTTTCTGTAAAATCAGAAAGTGTTTATTTGGAGATAAATTCACCATCTGTGTCCCTCAAAGATCTGTTGTAATTGAATTTAAACATTTAAAGGAATAAGCCATCTAAAACTGCCATGTCAGCATATACTAGAGAGTTATGACAACTAATCATTTCTAATATTCCTCCAGTGGTGAAATCTATGTTTCAGGTATGAACATATTATTACTATTATAAAGAATACAAGAAAAGAATAGAGAACATCTAAAAAATTAATACAGTCACCAGGCCCATTTTTGGACATCATGGGGTTGATTTACTAAAAAACCTAGGGCAGCTCTGCATTGAAACCAATCAGCTTCTAGTTTCTTTGCCAAAGCTTAATTGAACAAAATGAAGTTAGAAGCTGATTGGCTACCATGCACAGCTGCACTAGATTTTGCACTCTCCAGTTTCAGTAACTCAACCGCCATGTTTCCCAAGGCACAACTAAACTATGACAATCTCTTGTACAAGCTTCATTGCTTATGTCATGTGATTATGCTAGTACATTTCTATGCATTAATAAAGGAAGCATGCATTTTGCTTTATATACAGCTGATACTTCTCAACTGTAGAGACCAGCTAACAATAGGAAGGAAAGATCATTTTAGGTTTCTGGGAATATAAGGTCCTGTGCACACTGCAATTAGCTCTGGTGCATGAGGCTCTGGCATTTAGGTACAGGTTAAAGGCACAGATGCACTTTCTAGCTCCACTGTTGGCAGCCTCTAAAAGTCTATGAAAAGCTGAAAGCTGCTGGATGGGGCTGGATGGTGCAAAAAGTCTATGTTCTGGACATTAGCCCCTGGGCTCATACTGCCTTAAATGTTAATGCCAGGGCTACCGCGCGGCTGAATGGAAGCTTGAGCCTGTAGCTCCTCTACACAGCCAGGGATTAGCACGGACAGAGGCAGCGAATCGGGGACCCAAAGCCATATACCCCACCCTACAGCCGCAGAGATCACCCCGGGATGGGAAGAAGGAGGCGAGACACGGTCAGTACGGGGAAGCTCCCCCATTTCTTCCCCCCTCGCCGCCACACACGCGGCCAAGATGGCGCTGGCGGATCTTCCCCGGGAGGATCCAGCGCGTCGTCCCCAGCGCACCCCAGCTCCAGATCCGTGGGGAAGTCTCCTAGCCCGAGGCAGGGATCTCCAGGCCCTGCCACTCCACTCTCTCAGAGCCCAGCCAAGAGCAAGCCCAGGCTGTCAGATGACTCCATACAGGCAGAGGTAAGCCCTGAACGCAACCCTGCTCTAGCTCTCACTGACCTGCCTGATTCATTCCATACCTTCCCTGCCTCAAACCAGCCTGTCTCAGAAACAGTGTTAAAAGATATGCTATCCTCGCTGCGGGCTTCTCTTAATACTGACATTTTACAATGTGTGGCTAAAGTTCAAGCTGATGTGACTGATCTAGGTAACAGAGTGGACCATATAGAAAGCAAAATGGGCGAATTTGCTTCTTCACATAACATGCTTATTGACGCTCATAAAGACCGGGACGACCAAATAGAGTCACTCACTGCTAAAATCGCAGACCTTGAGGACCGCGCTAGACGCAATAACCTTAAGATCAGAGGTGTCCCTGAATCAGTCTCAGTGAGCCAACTGAATCAATATGCTTGTTACCTGATCCGCACAGCTATCCCTAATTTTTCTGACACAGAAGTAGTCATTGACAGGATACATAGACTTCCTAAGCCCTCTTTCATTCAGGATGATGTCCCCTGGGACGTGATAATGAGAGTCCATTTTTTTCACATCAAAGAGCAGCTTGCGGCATGTTTCCGTAAAAAAGAACAACTGCCTGAGCGTTTCTCAAACCTCCAACTGTTTGCTGACTTATCTCAATACACATTACAGAAGAGGAAGTCACTCCTGACAATCACAAAAGCCTTGCGGAACCATGATATTTTATATCGTTGGGGCTATCCTACTCGTCTGGTCATCTCCAGAAATAACGCTTTGTCAGTGGTCAATACACTCGAAAAAGGGCTGGCTCTCCTCCGTAAATGGGATATCCTCCCTGCACAGCTACCGGATCCCCGACAGCAACACTCCAAACCACAGCCCCAAGAAGATTGGCAAGTGGTCTCACATAAGAGGAAACACCAAATCCATCGAGACCCCGCCGCCTCTGGTCCACTAATTTGATCTTACTTTTCCTGCAACATCCCCCGGCTCAATGGAGCCTCTCCACGTGAATCCCTTCCTCCCTCATGGATCTTGTGCAGTATACCTGCAATCAGACCCCTTTTGAGGTCGCTCTTTCCTTTTTACCACAAAGCTTAGACTTGGTTCTCTTTTTGTGTTTCTTTTATTTCCTTTCCTTTTTCTTCCTCTTTAGCTTCCTGAGCCGGATGTACAGCCTCCCATCATCTGACGCTTCACGCAGTCCTATGGTCATGGCCTGGCACAACGACGCTCACAACGCCTACAAGTCTCGAAGGTTTCAGATTTACATGTCCCCAAGTTTGGATTTCAACAAAAATAAGGTACTCTACACCCTCTCATGCCTATTACTGTAACATCTTTTAACATGCGAGGACTCAATCATCCGGCAAAACGTGTCTCCCTTTGGAAAGAGGCCCTTAAGTTGGGGAGCGATCTGGTATGCATACAAGAAACTCATTTTCAGGCTTCAGCCTCCCCAACATTCACACACAAGAAATTCCCCCATGTCTTCACGGCTTCAGCCTCCTGTAAGCGGAAAGGAGTCCTTATAGCCATTAAGAACTCGGTGGCCTTTAAACTCCATGACACTATTCAAGATCCTGATGGTAGATTTTTGATTCTCATTTGTGATATCAACGGTAGACTTTTTACAATTGTCAATGCTTATGCGCCAAATGAACGTCAACGTAGGTTTGCTAGAAGACTGTTTTCGACAATTTCTAAATGTAAGCAGGGGGCATTGATTATTTGTGGGGACTTTAACCTGACAGCTGACCCAGATGTAGATACCACAGGGAAACATCCACGTTCACTTAAAGCACTCCAACCCCTATTTCACTTAGAGGATGTGTACGATGTGTGGTGCTGCCAACATGCTGAAGAGAAAGACTTTACCTTCCACTCAGCGCGCCACAACTCGTACTCACGGATAGATATGATCCTGGTGGATAGGGTTTTATTGCAGGCGGTGTCCTCCTCCAGTATCCACGACATTACATGGTCGGATCACGCACCTGTCTCTGTGTCTATCCTGGAGGAGCACACGCCAAACCCTGCATACCTCTGGAGAGTTAACTCTCAGATTTTTAGCTCCCCACAACAAGTGGCGACCATTGAGAAACACCTCCAGGAATATTTCAGGCTGAACTTGCCATCTGTATCAGATCCCTTTGTGCTGTGGTGTGCCCATAAGGCCTTTATCAGGGGTATCTTTATTCAAATGTGTTCACGCATGAAGAGGCAGAGGCAGAGGCTGCTTGATGAGGTGCTGAGAGAGATTCGCAACGACGGAGGCCAACAACAAATCTAATCCCTCCATGCCCCTACCTACAAAACTATCTAAACTTCGTACGACACTGAGAACAATGCTTCTAGAACAGCATGACAAACATGTTAAAGCCCTCAAACTGACCAACTACTCCTCGGCTAACAAAGCAGGTAAATTCCTAGCTCGTAGACTGAAAGCCAAGAAATTACAATCCAAAATAGAGCATCTAATAGACCCCTGCTCAAACACCAAAACATTAGACCCGAAGGGCATTGCCAATGCCTTTGCGGCCTACTATAGTAAGTTATATAACTTAAGAGAAGATCCTGAGACTGTACAGCCAAGGCCAGAGGAGATACTGTCTTTTCTGTCCTCTCTCCAACTCCCTGAATTAACTAACGACCAATTACTGGATCTAAATGCACCAATCTCCCCTTCAGAAAAGCAATTAAGTCACTACCCTTAGGGAAGTCCCCAGGACCTGATGGTCTATCGCAGGGGTGGCCAACCCGTGGCCCCCGAGCCGCATGCGGCTCTTTGCCTGGTTCCATGCGGCTCTTACGTTCAGGGATGGACTGGCCATCGGGACTACCGGGAGTATCCCGGTGGGCCGATGGCTCAGTGGGCTGGTTTACAGTGACAGGCAGCCCGAGTCGCTGCACTCCTCTTTATATGAGAGTATAAGCGAGGACCTGCTCCGCTCCTCCCACACATCAACAGCCAATCAGCAGGTAGTGTAACCCTCCCCAGCCCGCCACATTTGAATACATAGGTGCTGGAGTGAGTCTGAAGGGAGGCAGAGGAAGGAGAAACACGCTGTATCTGAAGCCTATGAGATACAAGAAGGTATGACCACAACTACAGCAAAACCAGTCCTACAGCACACAGAGCGCTAGCTGAATGTGAACAAGATCGTGGGATTAGGGATGTCCCACGATCAAGCAATGTCACATGTACACTGGCTGCAGTGTCTTCCAGAAATCAATGGCTTTTTTTTTTTAATAGCTGTTTTAATAGCTGTTTTACCTGCACACTGATAAGATCTGCTCAGCACATTCTCTGTCTGTTGATAGTGTGACACACGGCTGGCTGTTAACCATTTCAGCTTCTTTTCAGTTATTTATCCAGAGCTCTGTGTGTGCTGCATGCTTCCTGTGATGTTTTTTGGAAGAATTTACTGCTAGTTCAGGCTAGAAGACCCATTAAATGTTTATTGTTATCCTGACCAGTTCACTGTTTGTAAGACAATTTGTATTTTGGAAATTAGATGAGCTGTTGTCTTCTGTCACATGGATGTGCTTTCAAAGGAAGATTACTGACTTGATCTTGCAGAACTGTTTTAAATACAGTGGAGCAACCCTGTGACACATTACACTTTTACACTGGGTTCAGACATCTCTGACCATCTCCTGTACCATGTCTGCAGTCTCTGACCATCTCCTGTAGCATGTCTGCAGTCTCTGACCATCTCCTGTACCATGTCTGCAGCCTCTGACCATCTCCTGTACCATGTCTGCAGTCTCTGACCATCTCCTGTAGCATGTCTGCAGTCTCTGACCATCTCCTGTACCATGTCTGCAGCCTCTGACCATCTCCTGTACCATGTCTGCAGTCTCTGACCATCTCATGTAGTATGTCTGCAGTCTCTGACCATCTCCTGTACCATGTCTAGTTTATATACTGTTTTTTGCGTGTTCGCAAAATAAAAGTGGACCGGTCTGAATAAAGTCCAGGGCCAAATTTTTGTCCCAGTCCAGCCCTGTTTCCAGTCGTTCGCCATCCACTCTCACACACACCTCCACTTACCCCTCACTCTCACTCCCCCGCCCCCTCGCTCTCACATCCAGGCAGACGCAGTCACAGACCATGGGAAATCACAGAACTCTAACATAAACATTGTAACACTTAACATTACTGCAGGGTCGCTACAGTATTTTCGTCAAATGCGCATGTGGGCAGTTTTTCATGTATGTATTGTAAATTGTTCTATTATTGTTTATGGATTTGGTTAAACAGAGTTTGTCTGTGTGGGAGTGCACACAGTGTTCATTGTTGAAAATGACTGGCCTGTGGTCTTTGTAGTGTTAAAACAGTGTGTGACATTTACAATAAATCCAGCTGAGCAAAAGTATGTGTGTATGAGGAAGGGATGGGGTGATGTTCATGTGTGCCCATGCGTATGATGTGGCTCTTTGCGGTAACTTGGTAAAAAATGTGGCTCTTGGTCTTTGTCTGGTTGGCCACCCCTGGTCTATCGAATGATTACTATAAACAGTTTTATGAGACACAGTGCGAATCTCTCTCCAGTGTTTGCAGCGGCTGCAGCCTCGGCCTCCTTTCCAGCAGAAATTCTACAGGCTCATGTTGTAACTATCCCTAAACCTGGTAAGGACCACCCTTCCCAGCTAACTACAGGCCTATATCCTTGCTGAGCACCGATGTCAAGTTATATGTGAAAATCATTGCACGTAGGTTATCGTTTATATTACCCATCCTCATTAACCCTGATCAAACGGGTTTCCTGAAGGGGCGCCAAGCCTCTGACGCAACTAGAAGAGTCATTAATTTGATACAATATGCTGGGTCCGGTCGGGTGCCTTCTCTGCTTCTCTCTTTGGATGCGGAGAAGGCATTCGACCGTCTCCACTGGGGTTATATTAGAGCTATGCTTGAAAAGTTTGGTTTTAAAGGTTCTATCTTGGCGGCCATACTGGCGCTATACTCCGCCCCCTCGGCACGGGTTTACACATCCAACACGTTGTCCTCTTCCTTCCCGATTACAAATGGAACCCGCCAGGGCTGCCCGTTATCCCCAAGTATCTTCAATCTGTTGATAGAACCCTTGGCACAGGCAATAAGATCTACGCCCGAGATTACAGGCTTCAGCCTGGACTCTGACTCCCATGTTATAAACTTGTTCGCGGACGACATAATCATCTTTCTGACAGAACCAAAAACGTCCCTAGCCGCAACACACCAACTTCTTAATACCTTCAGTAGAATCTCTTACTACAAAGTTAACTGTACCAAATCACTTATCCTTAATTTAGGTATTGAACCAGATCTATGTAAAAGCTTACAGAACTCTTTTGCCTACACGTGGAGTGCAGGAGAGATCCCTTATTTAGGGATTCAACTGACTGCCGATGTTACTCAGTTAGCTGAAATTAACTATTCCTCCCTGATTAAAAAACTTACCAGAGAAATCCAAAGTTCCACCAGATATGAACTTTCTTGGATGGGCCGCCTTGCGGCTTTTAAAATGTTTACACTACCACAAATCCTATACATGTTCAGAACATTGCCTATTCTCCCCAAGCGTTCCCATTTCATGGCGCTCACCAGGTTGATGAGGGCCCATATATGGAAAGGCATGAAACCTAGAAGTTCCCATGCCCAGCTGTTAAAACACAAATTTGCTGGTGGTATGGGTATGGTTGACCTGAAAGATTGCTGGACAGCCTCACAACTGGCCCAACTTAGAAGCTGGTTCCGACCAGATGTAAACAATAGATGGACCAATATTGAATTAGCTGCTACTTCTACCTTGGCCCTGGTGAACCTACTGATAGCCGACACATTGAAACCCGGCCTGATTAACAAACCGCTTCTCTCTATCCAGGCTTCTTTGGAAGCCTGGAAAAGCTTTATATCAACTAGCCCACCTCCAATGCAACAACACCTTATCCCAACCCCGATAGAGGTCTTAGAGTTACTGATCCCTAACTTTTCTCTCCAAAAATGGAGGGATCGAGGCATTTTAGCTTTGGATCAACTACTCCTAGACAACTCCCCTAAAACATTCCAATCACTCCAAGCGGAATTTGACATTCCTAACACTATACATACATCCGCATCCTACATTGTATCACTTCTTTGAGCTCGACAAAACTGCCAGTATTTGCCCCTGGTTGGCAATACTTCACGAATGCAGAACAACCCAAAGCCAAGGGAACTTCACTGTTTTACAACTTTCTACAAAACAAACTTGTTTTTCAAAAAGCTACTCCACACTTAAAATGGGAGTCGGAAGTTGGGGTCCTCGTTTACCAGGGCCCAATGGGTTGCGGCCTCGAAATCGGTGTATCAGGCCTCGAAGTGTGCTAATCACTGGGAATTATCCCATAAAATTACTTTGCGGTGGTATCTCACCCCTTATAGATTGTCCAAGTTTCTCCCGACGCAGTCCCCACTATGCTGGAGGAAGTGCGGGGGAGTGGGACAGATCATGCACATTTTATGGACCTGCAAACACCTGACAAGCTTTTGGAACAAGTTGTTTCATGTCATCTCAGATATAACTAGTATTCTCACCCCTCCTACGGCTGCCCTGGCCATTCTTAACATCGGTATAGAACAATTTCCATCTGATTGTCGCAAAATAGTAACTCATATCCTCTTAGCAGCCAAATTGCTTATTACTAGAAGATGGAAAACAAACCAGGCCCCTAGTGTACCTGAAGTGGTTAATATGGTACAATATAACTACACATTTGAGCGCATACTGGCATGTAGACAAGGACACGTTCGTACCTTTGAACAACATTGGAAACTATGGAACACCTGGTCATCGAAGGGTAATGGGCCGCAGTCTCAGGAAATGTATGCGATGGCCCCGACTACCAGTATCTGATGAAATAATGTACACACATGATCCATAATGTAACGTTGTAAATTTGTACAGGTGGCTCTCTTCTAGGCTCACTTTTCTTTTCTCTCTCTCTTATCTTCTCCTTCTTCTCTCCTCCTTCCTCTTTTTCTTCTTCACTCCCCCCTATGCTAGCTGTGGTAAGCACATTTATCTCCTGCCACCTCTTATCTTACACCAGGTAGCTCCTCAACAAACCAAGTTGTCAATCAGAAACAAAACAACTGTCTCGGAGCTACCTGCCCGAATACTGATGTGCCTAAGCCATGCTTTGACATCTACATATTCTAATATTTGTATGTTTTGAAGCTTGTAAACATGTTATGAGTATGTTCCAATACCTGCACTCTGTGTAATGTATGTTAAATTCTTTTTCTTTCAATAAAAACAAATTAAACAAAAAAATAAAATGTTAATGCCACTTGCTCAGCCCCATCCAGCCACAGCAGCTGCTGTTCTCCCATACAGTTTTACAGGTTTCCAGCAGCAGGGCTGGATGGTACACTTCTGCCTCCCACCTACGCCTAAATCACAGAGCCTCATGCATCAGCCAGTGTGCATGGAACATTAAGAGCCTTCTGAATAATTTCTCTCAATTCCCTGCCACGCTTATCCTTTGCCCCTCCCTCTACAGTTCTGTTTTTGAATATGGGCACATACAGTGGGAAAAATAATTATTTTATCCCCTGCAGATTTTTTACGTTTGCCCAATGAAGGGCTGTATTTTAAATGACAGAGAAAGAATATGAACCACAAATCCAGAAAAAACACATTATACAAATGTTATAAATTGAGGTGCAGTTCAGTGAGAAAAATAAGTACTTGATCTCCTACCAACCAACAATAATTGTGGCTCCCACAGGCTGACTACAGTTTGTGCTCATGTGATACACAGTCCTGTCCTGGTCCTGTCAATTCAAGATGGTGCTCCTAATGACAACTAGTAATGTGTGTAAAAGACACTTGTCCACAGAATCTCTTTCTTCCATTCAAACCTCACCATCATGGGCAAAACCAAAGAGCTCTCAAAGGATGTCAGGGACAAGATTGTAGACCTGCACAAGGCTGGAATGGACTACAATTAGCAAGATGTTTGGTGAGAAGGAGACAACTGTTGGAGCGATTATTCGCAAGTGGAAGAAATACAAAATAACCATCAATCGCCCTCGATCTGGAGCTCCATGCAAGGTTTTGTCTAATGGAGTAAGGATGATCATAAGAAAAGTGAGGGATCAGCCCAGAACTAAATGGGAGGAGCTTGTGAATTATCTCAAGGCAGTTGGGACCACAGTCACCAAACAAACCACTGGTAACACAATACCCTGCCATGGATTGAAATCCTGCAGTGCCCCCAAAGTCCCCCTTCTCAAGACGGCACATATACAGGCCCATCTGAAGTTTTTCAATGAACATCTAAATGATTCAGAGAAGGATTATGAGTAAGTGCTGTGGTCAGATGAAACCAAAGTTGAGCTCTATGGCATTAACTCGACTCTCTGTATTTGGAGGAAGAAAAATGCTGACTATGATCCTAAGAACACCATCCCTACAGTCAAGCATGGAGGTGGAAACATTATGCTTTGGGGCTGTTTCTGTGCTAAAGGTATAGGCCGAATTTGCTGCATTGACGGGCCAATGGACGAGGCCATATATTGTAAAATCTTGGATGAGGACCTTCTTTCCTGAGCCAGAACACTGAAAATGGGTAGTGGATGGGTCACCGCCCAGCATGACAGTTTCCCAAAACATATCACCAAGGCAACAAAGGAGTGGCTCAAGATAAAGCACAATATGGTCATGGAGTTGCGTAGCCAGTCTTCAGACCTTAATCCTATAGAAAATGTATGGAGGGAACTGAAACTTCGAGTTGCCAAAAGATGGCCAAGAAACCTCAAGGATTTAGAGAAGAACTGCAAAGAAGAGTGGACCAAAATTGCTCCTGAGATTTGTGCAAACTAGGGATGAGCTTCGTGTTCGAGTCGAACGTACGTTCGACTCGAACATTGGCTGTTCGGCCGTTCGGCGAATTCCGAACGTTTGGGCCGTTCGCGTCAAAATTCGAGTGGCGCGCGCGCGGACCACAATGCACTGCGGTGGCGCAGTGCATTGCTGTCTCATGATTGGCCAAGCATGCACTGTGACCCCGCATGCTTGGCCAATCGTAGCGCCAGCAGCGAGGAGAGCCATGATTGGCCACAGGCATCCTGCCTGTGGCCAATCATAGCTCAGGCTGTGTAGTGCCTTTGAGGCGGCCTCGTGTAGTGTGTTAGCATCTGAAGCAGTGGGTGTTCTGTGTACCTTCAACACAGTACACACCGATCGTTTTTGGCTGATTTCCTATCTTGCTGCTGTGTAGTGGTTGTGGTCTGTGCCCTGACCGCAGTATACACCACTATATTCACCTCACCTATATAGCTAGTGATCTAGCTTTAACCACTTAACAACTGCCCATTGCCGATTAACGGCTTCAGGGCGGTTGTTTAACTCTGAGAGGCCGTTAATTAACGGCCTCCCAGAATTCTGCTCTCGCGCGCCCCCTGGGGCGCGCACTCGAGAGCATCCGTGACCGCCGGGTCCACAGGACCCGGCGCATCACGGATCACGGTAAACGGCCGCTCGTCGCGGCCGTTTACCACGTGATCGCTCCGTCAAATGACGGAGTGATCACGTGGTAAACAAACCGGCGTCATGTTATGACGCCGGTTCCTCCCTCCCCTCTCTGTACGATCGGTACAGCGGAGGGGAAAGAGATCGGTGTCAGCAGCGATGTGGGCTGCATCTGCAGTGCCCACATCGCTGCTCACTGAATTTAACCCCTCAATTCCCTGCCAATACTCTTGCAATACCAGTGCATACTCTGCAGTACCCTGCCATTACTCTGCAGTACCCCGCCATTACTCTGCAGTACCCCGCCATTACTCTGCAGTGCAGTACCCTGCCATTACTCTGCCGTACCCTGCCATTACTCTGCAGTACCCCCATTACTCTGCAGTACCCCCCAATACTCTGCAGTACCCCCCAATACTCTGCAGTACCCGCCATTACTCTGCAGTACCCCGCCATTACTCTGCAGTGCAGTACCCTGCCATTACTCTGGAGTACCCTGCCATTACTCTGCAGTACCCCACCATTACTCTGCAGTGCAGTACCCTGCCATTACTCTGCAGTACCCTGCCATTACTCTGCAGTACCCCCCATTACTCTGCAGTACCCCCCATTACTCTGCAGTACCCCCCAATACTCTGCAGTACCCCCCAATACTCTACAGTACCCTGCTATTACTCTGTAGTACCCCGCCAATACCCCGCCAATACTCTGCAATACCCTGCCATAAATTGCCATACCCAGCCATACTCGGAGATACCCAGCCATACTCGGTGATACCCTGAAATACCCAGCCATAGACGCCCCCCACCCCTTACCGCCCTCCGGTGCTTCTACCAACTCGCCAGTACGATCAAAGCCAGAATCTTTTTTTTATTTTTTATTTCAGGCTTCCCAGCCTAGAGGGGAGATGTGAGGTCATATTGACCCCCAGATTTCACTGTAAAGAGGACCTGTCACCCCATATTCCTATTACAAGGGATGTTTACATTCCTTGTAATAGGAATAAAAGTGATCAAAAATATATTTTTGGGGAAAAAAATTTCAAACTAAAATAAATAAAGTAAAATGAACAATAAAAAAAAAATAAAACATTTTTTTAAAGCGCCCATGTCCCCATGTGCTCGCATGCAGAAGCGAACGCATGCGTAAGCCCCGCCCACATATGAAAACGGTGTTCAAACCACACATGTGAGGTATCGCCGAAAACGTTAGAGCGAGAGCAATAATTCTAGTCCTAGACCTCCTCTGCAACTCAAAACATGTAACCAGTAAAAAAAAATTTAAGCGTCGCCTATGGGGATTTTTTAAGTAGCGACGTTTGGCGCCATTCCACGGGCATGTGCAATTTTGAAGAGTGACATGTTTGATATCTATTTACTCAGCATAACTTCATGTTTCACTTTATGCAAACATTGGGCTAACTTTACTGTTTTTTTTGTTTGTTTTTTAAGCACAAAACTGTTTTTTCCCCCCAAAAAACGCGTTTGAAAAATTGCTGTGCAAATACCGTGTGAGATAAAAATTTGCAACGACCACCATTGTATTCTCCAGGGTCTTTTGGTATGCATATGCTGTGTGTGTGAAATAACCTGATAATATGACAATTTTGTGAAAAAAAAAAAAAAGGAAATAGGCCGTCACTACTTCAGGTGTGATCAATTTTCAGATATTGGCACCATAGCTTGTGGACTCTATACCTTTCACAAAGACCAAATAATATCCACCAATTTGTACTTATTTTTACCAAAGATATGTAGTAGTATGAATTTTGGCCAAAATTTATGAAGAAAAAATTACTAATCTGCTAAATTTTATAACAGAAACGAAGAAAAATTCATTTTTTCGCAGAATTTTCGGTATTTTTTCTTTTATAGCACAAAAAATAAAAAACTGAGAGGTGATTAAATACCACCAAAAGAAAGCTCTATTTGTGTGAAAAAAAGGACAAACATTTCCTATAGGTCCAGTGTTGCATGACTGAGTAATTGTCATTCAAAATGTGAGGGCACCGAAAGCTGAAAATTGGTCTGGTTATTAAGGGTGTTTAAGTGCCCAGTGGTCAAGTGGTTAATAATAGAGCTTGCAGTCAGTAGTGTTAGGAGATAGTGCGTGCTGTCTGCGTGCTCTGTACCCAGTACATACCGCTATAATATAGGGCAGGCCCCTACTTTCAAACATCCAACTTACAAACATCTCCTACTTGCAAACGCAAGGAGACAGCAGCAAGTGAGATGAAAAAAGATGGACGACAAAACAAATTATACAGGGGTGATAACCCTTCCCTATGTTTTCCAAAAAGCTTAAAAATAGTTTGTTTGACTGGAGCTACACTTTAAAAATGTACCGGTTGAAAATTACAAACAGATTCAACTTAACACAACAAACCTACATAGTCCCTGTCTTGTTTGCACCGCCTGTATACTGCTGTTCTGAGTATATAGGGCCTGGGGGCCACGCGCATTTCCTTTTTTTAATATGGGTACGGGGTTCCCCTTAATATGCGTACAAGACCCAAATAGGCTGGTAATGGGCAGGGAGGGCTACCCATGCCATTTTTCTCAATGATTTTCAACCATATTGCAGGAACCAGATATAACATTAAAACCGCAAACAGTTTTAAATGGTGTTATTTCCGTTTAATGTCATTTTGTGCAGGGACTGTTCCAAACATGGGAAACACGTGGCACTTCACAGGCATACTACAGACACCCCCCAGGCACCATATTTAAAGGAATATTTCACCTTTTTTTTTCACTTTAATCGTCATTAAAATCAGTGCTCCTGCCAAAACTGCAGTTTTTAAAACTTTTTTTTGCAGTGACCCATGTCCCCTGAGGCAGGAGGCAGGTCCCCAAACCCTTTTTAGGACACTATCTTGCATATTAGCCGTTAAAATTAGCACTTTCCATTTCGAACGTTCGAGTCCCATAGACTTCAATGGGGTTCTAACGTTCGTTTCGAACGCGGGGGTCGTTCGCAAGTTCTGATGCGAACCGAACCGGGGGGTGTTCGGCTCATCCCTAGTGCAAACCTAGTAACCAACTACAAGAAACGTCTTACCACTGTGCTTGCCAACAAGGGTTTCTCTACCAACTAATAAATCATATTTTGCTTGGGGATCAAATACTTAGTTTACTCACTAAACTGCAGCTCAATTTATAACATTTGTATTGTGTTTTTTCAGAATTTTTGTTTGATATTCTGTCTCTATCATTTAAAAAACACCTATGATAAAAATGACAGCGCGTCAGGATTGCCATCATCCCTTTAATTTGTATAGAAATATGATAATGAACCTCTTTATGGGACTTTTACACGGCAATCAATGTAGCAGAAGAACATATTATAAAACATACATTTTTATTAGAAATAACTCTTAAAAAAGAGTGAGGCCTCAAGAAGGGCCAAACAGACAAAAATGACATCATAATTCATATATGAAGTGGTGGTACCCAATACCATGAGTAACTGCACATTCCCAATGCTTAGTAACAGTGATACCTGGAAAAAGGCCAATTCAACACCATTTCAAATATCTTCATCAGGGTAATCAATCACCACCATACCTATGAAAAATCTGTTAGTTTCCCTGTAGAGCTCAACCGCCCTCCACCCAGTGGAACATGGATTGAAAACCATTTGGGAGTGGTACAGCCTTCTTGCTCTGGTGATTTCTGAAGGCATTTATGTTGAATGCTCCAGTGCCTTTTGTTGGAACAAAGTGTCTCTTTTTTCCCTTTGCCCCAGTGTATAATCCTGCTAGGGGGGGATGATGTATATTTTATATAATTATACAAAAGACATCTGTGGTCCTGTTGGATATTTTCAATTTATGCCCCATTGGGTGGAGGACTGTTGAGCTCTACAGGGAAACTGACAGACTTTTCATATGTATGGTGTTGATTGATATCCCTTATGAAGATATTCAAAACAGCTTTAGATTGCCCTTTTTCCATGGATTACTGTTACTAAGCTTTGGTAATGTGCAGTTACTCATAGTATTGGGTATCACTACTTCATATATGAATTATGATGTAATTTTTGTCTGTTTGACCCTTCCTGATCTTAAAAAAAAAAAAAATCAAGCCTCATGTGAGGTCTTTTTAGAGTTATTTCTAATAAAAACTTATACCGATATGTTCTTTTGCTACATTGGTTGCCATATAAGAGTCCCACAAAGAGGTTCATTACAATATTTCTGATAAAAATTATCGACCCTTCATTTCTTCAGGGGATCAAATAATGATTTTCGTTACTGTATGTGCAAATGTGGCCAGAAAGGGGAAACAATATAAGAAAAATGTTATCACTGTTTTTAAATGTTGATGTTTGGTAATGCCTCCTTTATCCCCATTGAATTAGGCACAGGTCCATTATGATAAACACATCCCAATTAGTCACCACAAAGGGTGAAAACAGAGCTCATATCTATGACAGGGATATCAATGTACTCCCCAAGAGTTAGATGCCTTTTTTAACATAAGCCATAATTAGGACCTGTGGAAAATATAATATGTGAATGGGAGCAGCCCACACTGGCACAATGAGCTAATATAGACCAGCCTTATTTATTTCAGCACATTATAAAGCAATGCATGGTTTATGTGTCACCGCATTGCAACACACAACAACACACAAGAAAAACAGCAGGCCAGCACAAGTGTTTGCTCCTGTGCTGTGCCATAGACCCTTTGCACTTTGTGGGATGTGAGTAGAAAAGCACATGCTAAAACGCAACATGCTTTTATCTGCACTCAATAAACACAGTACAGCATAGTACAGCTTTGGCAAGGAACAGAGGTGGTTTTATTAGCAGACACAACAAAATCGCTGCTCCCTAAAGCCACCTTGAAATCTTTGGAGCCTGAATCTCCCTCCTTTCACTTTTTAAAACACAGTACAGAATTCAGGGATCCAGACAAAAATGTCACCAGTTTGGCATTGAGAAATGCCCCTCAGTTATTTTGAAGTGTAACCGTCAAAACATAAGGACTCTGCTTTGGGTCCTATCGGTGTAAAAAAATATTTCAAAACACGTTTTTTGCTGCCTACATTTGCATTGCTTGAAAATATCCAGTTAACCAAAGGGAGACTTTAGACAATCAACCATTTGCGCATTACTTGCTTACATCTGACATGAAGTACTGTCCATTTTACCATGACCAGAGTAGGACAGAGAGGGCAGAGTAATATTTATCACGAAAGCCAAACATACTAAACATCATAAATAATACAATATGGAACAAATTATTTTCGTTGGAGTGTTATGGCCACATCTTTTATTAAATAACAAGATAATAACAACATCATTTGGACATCAATTTCTTGAAGCATATATGAAACCTAATTCAACCATAAAAGCTAGGTCCTTGACAGTGCCACCCAATGTCATATTCCATTGTAAAATTATTCTGGCCACCAGCCATTTACAACCAGCTTGGTGGGTACACCAATCATTTTATGCCACTGCTCACCTGGAACAAACCTTGGTAATTACTTCCTTCGTGAAAACCACATGATCATACATATTTGTGACCTGTGAAATTAAACCAGCTGCCTAAACATTACCAACGATCTTACCTTTTTGTCACCATCAAGGACCCCCTGGTGCTGTAACATAAATTACAACATGTCCCCCATCCTCTTCCCATACCTAAATTCCCCCAACATATGAACTTCTAATCATAGTCGTATCCACACTGGTACCAAGAAGTTTTATAAACAATCTTTTATAGACAAACTCAGAGGTTTCTAATACTTAAAATAAAATCTTGTGTGTGGTATGCAAATCAATACAGATTTATGACTATACACTTTCCAGGACAAAGTTCCACTGAGTACTTTCAGCAGAACCACCCCAGCTAAGCACATTAATTAATATACTAAATGAATTCAGTATATCCTGTCATTTGCATACATCCTGGAAAATCATTGCTGGGTTTAGCTATATGCAACATGTGTAATTCCAGAGCATGCATACTGTGGAAATGCCAACACAGGTATGATTTATGCCAACACAGGTATGATTTATATATCGTCAGCACTAGTTACTTTAAGTGGCTTGAGCCTCCAGGGTGCACCCCATTCATGTCTATGGAAATCAACTATACGGACACAGCTGCTGGTTTCCACTTTGAGAGCCATGCAGGAGCCATGCAGGATGTGGGGTGAATGACCCCAAACAAACACTGTCTGTGTTTGGGGCCGCTCACCTGCACCTGCGTGGCTGTCAAATTGGAATCAGTGGCTGTGTCTGTGCAGCTAATGCATTCCCAGAGACATGAATGGGCTGCTTGCATGCAGCACCAGGCAGCTCCAGTGACTTAAAGACACAGCCTGTTCACAGGGTATGAGTGTAAGCAATTGTGTAAATGAGGTACACACATGCCAAAAATCAGCAGAAAAACAGTCATTTCAGCAGTTAGCAGACAACTTTTGGCCCATGTGTACAGCTCCTCATCTGACAAAAACTGGTCTCACGAGCAGCTTTTGTCGAATGGGCATGCTGGAAAGCCAGCCAATATCTGCGAGCACTGACCAAAGTGTTCTGGCTGTGGGGTGGTCCCCCTGGCAGAACATAATGGCACGGCGGGGAGATCGCTATACTAACGTTGCATAGTCAGTAGAGCAAGTTGGTAGAGCAAGCTCCTTCATTTTTTTTTTTGTTTTGTTTTTTAGCCTGCTGGGTTGAACAACAACAAAAAAAAGAAAACTGCCTGTGTATACCAGCTTAGGTTTTGAGATGGTATACAGCAATCTCAGCCAAAACATTTTCTTTTAACTCATGTATTGTACCCTCTTTTGTTTCGTGTATATACTCTGTCAAAGCAGCAAATTGTTCTAGGAGAAACACCCTGCTCTGTTAGCCAGCACCTACTTATCAAAGCTACTTTTAATAGTATTGTTTTACTAAACTGTCTTTAGTGATTTAAATTTCAGCTCAAGATCAACTCTTATACATACCCATAGAAATTGTTTCTATCTCATGACATTAACCCTCACCGATTGTTTGGTTTGATCTCCTAGTGTAATCTAATAGTTATAATGGTTGTCAGTGTAGTTTTTGTCTCGCTTTTCTATTTGATCATAAAAGCACATGAATACATTGTTTATACTGATGAATTTGCTTTGGATCATTGCTAAAATTAAGCACCTGAAATGAAACAAAGAAACATCATAAAAGAAATAAAGAAAACAAGAAAACCAATTGATACAGCTGTACTCCCATGTACAGTGTATTGTTTTTTTTTTTTTTCTCCTTACAGAAAAAATGTCTATAAAGGTGATCTACATGAATTTGCCCATTATATAAACACTGTTAAGCCCAGAAACGAAAGTCAACATCTATTGAGTTTGTGACTACATTTGAAGTTATAAACAAGGCATGGTTCTTTCACACTAACAGAGTAAGCATTGCTTGAGGGATGGGTAAGCAGGTATTATAAACACTAAACTATCTGCATATACTCTTCTGAGAGCTACCATATCATTTAACCATCTCAAAGATTTTAAAGTATGCAAACATCTACCATCAGTCACATTTTTTCAAGATCACAGTTAGCCAAAGTACAATGCATTGAAAAAGTGTTCATACCCCTTGAAATTTTCCACATTTTGTCATGTTACAACCAAAAACGTAAATGTATTTTATTGGGATTGTATGTGATACAGCAACACAAAGTGGCACATAATTGTGAAGTGAAAGAAAAATTATAAATGGTTTTCAATTTTTTTTTACAAAAAAATATCTGTAACACAAAGGGATTCTGGTCGGCGCAATAAATTGCGCTGCAAAGCATCCCCAAACCCCACCAATGATGTGCCGCATCTGCAATCTCGTGATTGCATTGATGTGGCGCTTCCCATAGTTCACTGAGTCTGGCGCCCGAACACAATGCACTTAGTAAAGAACATTGTTTTATTTATTTTTTCTTAAAGGGGCCGTTTTAAAAATATATATATATTTTTGTGACTACAGAATGACTATGGACGGGCCACCACTGGCCACAAATATTGATTTATCAAATGATTGACTTCTGTCAAGCAGGGATGGCCACAAACTAAAATTCAGCTGGTCTCTGCTTAACTGACTGAATTTTGATCTGTTTATGGTCAGCTTTAGACTGCAAGCTTTTTGGAAAACTAGGACTTAAAAATAAAAATAAAAAACTACTGACACCAATACTGCCCTACTAACACGAAGTGTGTGTGTATCTATTATGCATACATACATACACACGTCTGTTTGAGCTTTGGGGTGCACGCCCTAATGCAAAAGTCTGTGCACACATATGCTGGTGACATTCATCACCAGAACAAAAAATTATGGGAAACTTGATGATTGTGAGAATTCAATGCTCCAAGTCCAGTTCCCAACTCCAAACTATCCTATCCCCAGCAGTCAGAAGTATTTTTCCCCCTGGGTAAGTATAACAGAGTGAACCAGAAACCAGTGTTCTTTTCCTAAAATAAAAAATATGCTGTAAACACTATACCTAGTATAATAAAATAGTCATGTAGTCCAGGTAAATGTAAAAAATCAAAACACATTATAGTCCCCACAACTTGTGAATCCTTCTTCAAATTTCCTATCTTCCCTTTGTTTCCCAATGTGCATAAATTCCCACCAGATATTCTGACCCTCATGCATCAATGGGACAAGCCAGGCTCGGTGCAAATATCTTTCTCGCCTCCAGATGTGTCCCTCCTTCTTGCCGATAATCCCCAAATATTCCACTTTCCTAGGGGCACCCTCAGCATTTCATGTAAAAACCCAAAATACTGCATCCATAGTCTAGCTTGGATGTCAGGAAGTGAAGTTGGTAACCCACCATCTTTGTGTTACCCTTATATGTGGTTTTGTCTTCTGGACTAATGCAAGTGCCTCTTTTCACTAAATAGTTGTTTTAATCCTACTACACTATGAGCTGTGTTTTCCCATAATATTCGCTTCGAGTAATGTTGGAAACATTTGGAGCAAGTTTGGTGCATAAGAGGGGAGCAAGTGGTGGCTGTGTCCCTACATACTGAACTTGCTTGGACCCTATGAGAGCTAAAGGTTGCATATTCTGGTAGGAATCCATCTGTATGGGGTTTGACCATGGTGGTTGTGGCGTGCTTTGGCACAAGTACATGTAGCACTAATTTGGAAGCACCGTGTTTATAAGTAATGCAAGTATAATTTTTGTATTACACTGGTTAATGTGATAAGCTACACTATGGATGGGATATTTTTGCACAAAAAGCTGAGAGTGCCACAAGGACATTGGCATGTTTGGGGATTATCGGCAAGAAGGAGGGAGACATCTGGAGGTGCGGAAGATATTTGCATTGAGCCTTGTTTGATCGATTGATGCATAAAGGTCAGAATATCATGTAAGAGCTTATTTGCATGGGGGGGGGGGGGGGGGGCATAAAAACAAAGGGAAGATGTGAGATTTGAAGAAGGATTCACTTTTAGTGGCGGCTATATTTTGAAGTTTTGCTTCTAGATGTACGTTAAGCTTGTAATGAAAGGATTTTTGTTGGCTTTTAATGCTTAGCCTAACAAAACTATAATATAAACTATTAGAAGAAATCTGAAAAAATGAAAGCTATGCAATGCAAAGCATCATTTTTGAGCATCCAGGACCCCAGCCATAGCACACACACGCTGCTGTCACATAAATATAATGTCAGGTTTTACTGGTTTGTGCAGTCATTGCTACTAAGAGTACTTATACTAAGTTAGCATGGAATTTTATAAGCTCATCACATAGACTCATTCAGTCCTGTTTATCTGTAAGGAAGATGTATAAGGTTGTGAAACTTTTAAATCCCTGATGTGTGTAACAATAACAAATACCCAATTTGTTCCTTATGTACGGTAATTCAGTGACACTGATATTACAAAACGTTTCTGTAGATGGTAATGTTCATTTCATTTACCTTTAAAAACAATAAACAGATTACTTGAATACTTGAACTATATTTATATAAATACATATATACATATATATATATATATATATATATATATATATTTATTTATTTATTTATTTATTTACAGTATCTTTTTAGTTTTTTTTTTTAATAAGGGTTTATTGTACAAAACATAGTCAAAGTATAAAGCAGAGAATAACAATAATGAAAAATAATGACAAAAATCTTATACATTGGGCAGATGTGATAACATGGCACACTTCACAATATTAAAACAATATGAGTGGATAATCTGATTAATTATAATAAAATGGAAATAATCCAATTCAATATATTGAGATGGATAGAGATTCCATTTACAGGGTATCAAAATAAGAACATAATACAAAACAGAGTGCCTGACTGAAATCGAATAAGGATATGAAAAATTACAAAAAAGAAGTGGAGAGGGAAGGGTGGTGGTTTGGGTAGCCGCTGAAGAAGATACACCAACCAATCTAAACACAGATACTGTATATAAATGCTAAATCAGGTATCTGAAGCGATCAGTGGTCATGTAATGACTCTAAGGAGTCCAAATTAATCTATATTGATAACGTTTATCATGCTACATCTTATCACAAAAGGAATGTTATCCAAATTGCATATTAATGTCTATGTCACAATAGCAATTATTTTAATTTGGGTGGAGTTCAGTGGCGTAACTAAAACCTTCAGAGCCCCGATGCAAGAAACCATGACGGGCCCTTTCCTCCAAGCCCTGTGGCGGAATGCCAGGGCCTGGTCACAAGTGGGTGGCTGCATATAAAGGAACCGATTTCTCCATCCCCCCTCCCCCGCTTCTTCTCCTCTTCCTTCCGCAGGCATTCAACGGCTGCAGGAGGAAAATGGAGAGATCGGTTCCTCTATGCGAGTGTTTATCAATCTTTTTTTCAGTCATAGCACCCTTGAAGTATACCCCTAGGTTAAAAGGGGCTGCACTGCAACCACTCTGCAACTGTTTGCATTGCATAGTGATGATGCATTTAGGGTTTTAAAACAGGCGGTCAGGAGGCAACATATTGCCTCCTTATCAGTGGTCAAATGCCTCTTTTAAGTACAGCATTTTTTTTGCTTGTACTATGAACAAGCGGGGAAAAAAATATCAGTTCTAATTGAAATTGAAATTGAAAATTGAAAGCACATACATAAAATGTGCATACATACATACATGCACGTAAACACACATGTATGCACACACACATAATATACACATATATAAACACACACACACATATACTGTATATAAAAGCACACATATACATGCACACACAAATATATACACATGCACATATATAAAAAGTCATACACATATATAAATACACATCTGCACACACATATTAACACATGCACGCACATGCATACACACATACAGTTGCGCTCATAAGTTTACATACCCTGGCAGAATTTATGATTTCTTGGCCATTTTTCAAAGAATATGAACGATAACACAAAAACTTTTCTTTCACTCATGGTTAGTGTTTGGCTGAAGCCATTTATTATCAGTCGACTGTGTTTACTCTTTTTTAAATCATAATCTCAACAGAAACTATCCAAATAACCCTGATCAAAAGTTTACATACCCCAGTTCTTAATACCGTGTATTAGCCCATTTAACATCAATGACAGCTTGAAGTCTTTTGTAGTATTTGTGGATGAGGCTTTTTATCTTCTGAGATGGTAAAGCTGCCCATTCCTCTTGGAAAAAAGCCTCCAGGTTCCTGGAAATTCTTGGGCTGTCTTGCATGAACTGCACAACTGTACATATATACACACACAAACATAAACACACATACATACAGATAGCCTTTTATGCCCCGTACACACGAGAGGACTTATGTCCGACAGACTTCCAAAGGAGTTCCGCCGGAGTTCCGCCGGAGTTCCGACGGAGTTCTGACAGACTTTTCGGCTGAACGGACTTGGCCACACACGATCACACTAAACTCCGACGGATTCGAACGTGATGACGTACGACCCGACTCGAATAAGGAAGTTCATAGCCAGTAGCCAATAGCTGCCCTAGCGTCGGTTTTAGTCCGTCGGAGTAGCATACACACGAGCGGAGTTTTCGAAGGGGACCGGGTCCGGCGGAGTTCCTTCGGGAAAATTTGAAGCATGCTTCATTTCTAAAGTCCGTCAGACTTTGGCGAATCAAAAGTCCGTTGTAGCCCACACACGATCGGATAGTCTGACGGACTCGGTCCTTCGGACTTTGGATGTTGAAAAGTCCGCTCGTGTGTACGGGGCATTAGAAAACAGCAGTCCTTTACCTTATCTCTTCCTGCTGGGTACTGCATTGTAGGGGGAGACAAAGAGCACCGGACACTGCTTTCACTTTAGGTGTAAACAGTGTGATGAGCTCCCAGTAGTGCTGATTTACAGTTCGGCTGAGGATTGGTCTCAGCCGCCCTTGTCGCGTCTCCTATTTATGCATAGAAGGGGCCAACATGGGCCTCTGCAGCATGAGGCCTGGTCATGATGGTGACTCCTGCGACCCCTGTACATCCCCTGTACATTCGCCCCTGGTGGAGTTACACAGAAAGTGATAAATTGTAGACCTTCGCGTATTAGCAAAAAGCTCAGTTTTTCAAAAGGAACCAATGTTGATGGAAACCTTGCGAGTAACAAAGGGTTAGTGGTTATCTGCATCCTAAGAGTTACAGTCCTGCCAATTAGCAGACTTTTCACGCTGTTTTGACAGGCGGAAACTGTTCTGACACTAGAGCTTAAATGGGACTCCAATTTCCTGGGAAAAAAAGTGCAAACCAAAAAATAATATAGCCTATATAATTGATTCATATGTAATATTGTAATTTAATATTATTAAAAATGACCTTTCCAATTCAATCTGCAGCACTGGAATTTTTTTTATAAAATTCAATGCAATATGGCTAACCGGAGGCCTTCTGTACACAGTTAGTCTATAGAAATGTTTCTTAACTCCGGTTGTTGAGTACCGCCAACAGGTAGATAGATCAGGCTTTCCATTATTTTGCACAGGTGATTTGATCACTTTCACTGCCTTAGTAATCACCACAGCTGTTTCATCTGAGGAAAATCCTGAAAACATGACCTGTTGGGGGTACTTGAGGACTGAATTTGAGAAACATTGGTCTACAGAACCTTCCCACAAAATTTCACTTCCTGCTTGTGTGATTGGCTCACTGAGTTTCCCAGAAGTCTACACTAAGATCTAAGTCAAATTTTAGGTATCCTCTGCAACAAAAAAAATAAAAAATTTGATGAGATAATCCAAAAGAGTTAAGTTCTAAAGGAATGCAGACCCTGCAACTTTCCTCATTAGAACACTCCAAGTGCCATTCGTGTGCCCCACACTCAGGGGCACGCAGCATGGCAATCTGAGGTGTGGTGTGTCCCTCGGACACACCACATCACAGAACTTGCTAAAGAGCATATGACGTAGGCTTTTTATCACGTGATCAACTGTGTCCAATCACATCTGATCACAGTGTAAATAGGAAATGGTAGTTATTGGCTTTCCTCTCCTCACACTGACAGCACATAAGGAGAGGAGAGCCGATAAGTGGCTTTCCTCACAGGGGAGATTGTCCCCATTGGTATGCCTGTCATTGCCATACAATGATGCCCATCAGCACCCACCAGTACTGTACTCCAGTGCCCATCAGTGATGCCAATCAGTGCCTTCTCATCAGTGGCTCCTCATCAGTGCTGCCTATCAGTGCTGCCTATCAATGCCCATGAGTGCTGCATATCAGTGCTGCCTAGTAGTGCATATTAGTGCTTCCTCATCAGTGCCCATCAGTGCCATCTCATCAGTGCCCACCAGTGCCACCTCATCAGTGCAGCCTATCAGTGCCCGTCAGTGCAGCCTCATTAGTGCACATCAATGGAAATTTTATAACAGAAACTATAACTATAACAGAAAACCTTTTTTTTTTCAAAATTTTAAAATACAGTGGTACCTTGGATTACAAGCATAATTCATTCCAGAAGAATGTTTGTAATCCAAAGCACTCGTATATCAAAGTGAGTTTCCCCATAGAAGTCAATGGAAGCTCAGATAATTAGTTCCACAGTGACTTCTATTGTATGCAGTACCGCATGTGGGCAGAGATGGGGGGGGGGGTGCCAGAGACACTCAGAAACACTCGAAAACCGCTATGAGCCACTCAGATGCACTTGAAAACTCTCAGAGAGACTCGGAAACGCTCGGAAACGGGGTGCTTCCGAGTAGCTCTGAGTGCATTCGAGAGGCTCTGAGTGTCGCCGACACCTCCGGACCTCCGGACCTCCGGACCTCTGGCCAAATGCGGTACTGCAGACAGCAGAGGCTTGAATCCTGCTCATTTTGCAAGACAACACTCGTTAACTGCGTTACTCGCAATCCAAGGTATTACTGTACCACCAAAAGAAAGCTCTCTCTGTCTCCAAAAAATTATAAAAAATTGTTTTTAATCTTGTTAAATATCCTGTAATCAACTCAAGGCTTCATTTTCTATTTAACTAAATTGCACCTTTGAGCATGACAAAGTATTTGCGATGTGTAAAATGCACCAAGCCAGATACTCCTTTACAACCAATCAGCTACTACGATTTCCGTAAGGAGATGGGACTGCACCTTACAGCCTAGATTTCAAAGAGGCAAATCATCAGAATGAAGACAAGGAAGTTAGCTATACAGTTTTTATACATTAAACTCCGCTTATCATCATTATTACTGCAATACTTGTTTCTATACGTTTCTATATGTTTCATAATATATTATTATGATATTATTCTCTCTACCTTTAACTTACATAAACATTCCATTGCTTAAGCTTCCATTGCACAATGTTTTTTTATCAGCTATTGTAAATGCATATTACAACACAATGTATTTGATTCCTAGTTCCTGAAAAGGATTCCCAGGCCTGAAACTAACCATACATTTGGAAGCGAATACATGAAACCATTTTGGGTGTGTTTATCAAATTAAAATTTAAATAGATGCATTTGTCAGCTTTCAGATCAAGTTTGCTGATTATAAAATATGGTAAACAATTTAGTTATTATTATTATTTTGTGTTTAAAAAGCCT
Source organism: Lithobates pipiens (assembly GCF_037356315.1). NCBI lineage: Eukaryota > Metazoa > Chordata > Amphibia > Anura > Ranidae > Lithobates > Lithobates pipiens. The sequence continues at coordinate 338,049,065 of NW_027507764.1, read as the reverse complement.
CAGCGACTGAAAGATGCAAGGGACATGCATATTTGTGGATATCTAAACCGAAGACGCAGAATTATTATGCATTTGTCTCCCTTTGGGAGAATTCCCTTTACTTCCTTTTCCGTGGACACAGCAGGAAATTAAGTTTGACAGTTGTTACTAGAACAAATGCCTTTTCCTATATTTCTTATATTTCTGTTCTTTTTCGTCCCAGTGGCAATGGTCACCAGTACATATAGGGAGTGTCTCTCTTAGCAGGGATAGAGAAGGCAATAAAGACCTGACATGGGTGCTAAGTTCACACCAAAGATAAAAAAGAAAAAAGTTTGGGCTTTAGAAAAAACGTTAAAGCAGAACTACACAGCCCTGTCTGACAGGGGAGGACAATAGATTTTACTCTGCTGTTGTTCAGTTGTGATGGGCCGAACACCCCCCGGTTTGATTGATCCATCTAGTGCTCTCGAACACTTAAAATGTTCGCACTCGAGCCACAAACGCCTTTAAAGTCTATGGGACCAGAACTTGAACATTCAAAAGTCCCCATTTTGAAGGCTTATATGCAAGTTATTGGGCATAAAAAGGGTATGGGGGCACGGGTACTGTATCAATACTTTTTTTTTTAAATATGGTTTTTACAGGGGCAGTGATTTTAATAATCCTTAAATTGAAACAATAAAAATGAAAAATTCCTTTAAATATAATGCGGGTGGGGGGTCCCCTTAGTCTGCCTGTAAAGTGATGCACCTGTACTGTGTGAAGTTGTGTACTGCTGCAGCAAAACTGACATATATAAAGAAAAAAATTACATTCAAATTGATTTTCCTGGCTGCAAGCCATTGCTGGCAATACAAATACAGTGGGGCAAAAAAGTATTTAGTCAGTCACCAATTGTGCAAGTTCTCCCACTTAAAAAGATGAGAGAGGCCTGTAATTGTCATCATAGGTATACCTTAACTATCAGAGACAAAATGTGGAAACAAATCCAGACAATAACATTGTCTGATTATTGAAAGAATTTATTTGCAAATTATGGTGGAATATAAGTATTTGGTCACCTACAAACAAGATTTCTGGCTCTCACAGACCTGTATCTTCTTCTTTAAGAGGCTCCTCTGTCCTCCACTCATTACCTGTAATAATGGCACCTGTTTGAACTTGTTATCAGTATAAAAGACAACTGTCCACAACCTCAAACAGTCACACTCCAAACTCCACTATGGTGAAGACCAAAGAGCTGTCAAAGGACACCAGAAACAAAATTGTAGACCTGCATCAGGCTGGGAAGACTAAATCTGCAATAGGCAAGCAGCTTGGTGTGAAGAAATCAACTGTGGGAGCAATAATTAGAAAATGTAAGACATACAAGACCACTGATAATCTCCCTCGATTGGGGCTCCACGCAAGATCTCACCCCGGGGGGTCAAAATGATCACAAGAACGGTGAGCAAAAATCCCAGAACCCCACGGGGGGACCTAGTGAATGACCTGCAGAGAGCCGGGACCGACATAACAAAGGCTACCATCAGTAACACACCACGCCACCAGGGACTCAGATCCTGTAGTGCCAGACGTGTTCCCCTGCTTAAGCCAGTACATATCTGGGTCCGTCTGAGGTTTGCTAGAGAGCGTTTGGATGATCCAGAAGAGGATTGGGAGAATCTGTAGAACTGTTTAGTAGAAACACAACTCGTTATGTTTGGAGGAGAGAGAATGCAACCAAAGAACACCATACCTACTGTGAAGGGTGGGGGTGGCAACATTATGCTTTGGGGCTGTTTCTCTGCAAAGGGAAAAGGATGACTAATCCATGTACATGGATTTGCAAATAAATTCTTTCAAAAATCAGACAATGTGATTGTCTGGATTTGTTTCCACATTTGATTCTCATAGTTGAGGTATACCTATGATGACAATTACAGGCCTCTCTCATCTTTTTAAGGGGGAGACCTTGCACAATGTGGCTGACTAAATACTTTTTTACCTCACTGTATGTAAAAGAAATGGTGTTGGGGTCCCCCCCAATCCATACCAGGCCCCAAGGATCTCGTATGGATTTTAAGGGGAACCCCATGCAAAAAAAAAGCATGGGGTCCCCCCAAAATACATTCCACACCAGCATACAGCCTGGTAGGTCAGGAAAGAGGGGCATGAGCTCATGCCCCTGAACCATACCAGGTCACATGCCCTCAACATGCGGGACTTTGGGGTGCCCCCCAACCCAAAGCACCTCATCCCATGTTGATGAGGACAAGGGCCTCTTACCAACAACTCTGGGCTGTGGTTGTGGGGGTCTGCGGGCAAATGGCTTATTGAAATCTGGCCCCCCCATGTGAATGAGTATGGGATACATAGTAACCCTACCCATTCACCAAAAAAGTGTCAAAAAGAAATAAAAACATTCACACACACACCGTGTGATGTCATCAATGGAATGCTGGGTCAGTGACGTCACATGGGGCGGTGTCACCAGGTGACGTCGCCAGTTGGCCTGTTCCGCCCCTATTTAAGAACTGTCAAATGGCAGAGCAGGCAGTCAGCGGTAAGCCTTCATTGCGAGCGGAGCTTTTTTTGGGGGCCGGTGGTGCGGCGGGTGTCTTGACTGATGATTGATCTACATTGGAGGACATTGTTTATTTGTTTTTTAATAAAGGAATTGTCAAAAACTTTTTTTGGTTGAATGAGTAAGGGTGTACCCCATACTCATTCACATAGCGGGAGTTGGGATCTGGAGGCCCCCTTAGTTAAAGGGGGCTTCTAAATTCTGATAAGCCCCCTGCCACAGACTTTTTTCTTTACATATGTCAGTTTTTCTGCAGCAGGTTCTATACGTGGTACAGATGCGCCATTTTACAGGCAGACTAAAGGGACCCCCCAGGTACTATATTTAAAGGAATTTTTCATTTTTATTATTTTACTTTAACCACTTGTCTACTGGCCACTTAAACCCCCTTCTTGCCCTTGCCAATTTTAAGCTTTCAGTGCTGTCGCACTTTGAACGACAATTGTACGGTCATGTAACATTGTACCCAAATTAAGTTTTTATCATTTTTTTCACACAAATAGAGCTTTCCTTTGGTGGTATTTAATCACTACTGGGTTTTTTATTTTTTTGCTAAACAAACAAAAAAAGACCAAATATTTTGAAAAAAAAAGAATTAATTAAAACAAAGTAAATTTTCTCCTTCATTGATGTGCGCTGATGAGGCTACACTGTTGGGCACTGATAGGCAGGCTGCACTGATGGGAACTGATAAGCTGCATTGATAGGCACTGATAAGGCGGCGCTGATGGGCACTGATAAGGCGGCGCTGATGGGCACTGATAAGGCGGCACTGGTGGACACTAATGAGGCTGCACTGGTCAGTGGCACTGATAGGTGGAACTGATGGGCACTGGTAGGTGACACTGATAAGCACCACCAATGATGAGGTACTGATGGGCACTGATTGGCAGCACTGATTGGTGGGCATAGATGGGGTGGTGGCGGCAGATCTCCGTGTTCGGGACCGATGTCCCTCTGACAGAAGCTGGTGATCAGGTTTATTTTTTCTCCTCACGCTGTCAGCGTGAGGGAAAAAAATAGCCGATTACCGGCTCTGTTTACATCACGTGATCAGCTGTCATTGGCTCACAACTGATCACGTGGTAAGGCAAATGGCAAAATAAATGTATAAAAATATTGTCGTGATATTCAGGTGTCATGATTGATGATGGATCTACATTGGAGGACATTTTTTTTAAAATAAAGGACTTTCCAAATACTGTTTATTTTATACTACACTGGCTTTTTTTTGGGTGACTGGGTAGGGGTACTATGTACTAGGTACTATGCATCCCATACTCATTTACATAGGGGGGCAGGAACTAGTTAAAGGGTACTTCCAGATTCCTATAAGCGCCGTGCCCGCAGACCCCCAAACCAACTCCCATTCAGGTATTCGGCGAACACCCAAACAGGAGAGGTTCCAGCTGAACTTATGCTCGTCCTGAACCACTCGCTTGTTCAGTAACACTTACAGGTCTTGTCCCCCCCCCCCCCCAGCCTGTAAATGAATGTTAAATGGAGAAGCAGCAGACTGATGACCTCAACTCTCTGTCACTCTGCTCTCTCCTTCTATCGACATCCATGTTTCTTGGAATGCCATACTACTGATTGGCTTCATGTACTGCTTCTCCCACTTCCAGTCTAAGCTCTGTTGTACAGAGACTGTAAGAGACTGATACTCGGTCACATGTAGATTACAAGATGTAGGTTACATCGCTTGTAATAAACATGACATTTAATTATAATTATAATACAGAGCTTCATGTATTTTTGTCCTTTATATCTCCCCCGAGTTCTGCTTTAATTAACTACTCACTAGTCAAGCTGAAAGATTACATTTTTGAAAGCGTACAGGGAAGCCCTGCCTGGCCTCCTTTTTATCCAGGCAATGCTGTAGATGATGTTCAATCATCTCCCCAAGTCACTAGTCTGGTGATTTGATCACCCCTTATGAGGCAAGCCCCTTGGTGTCTTGCACATACAGAAAGCCTGATTTAAAGTGTAACTAAACCCAAAAACAAAAGTGTAATATGTTACAGCTTAGCAGCCCCTAGTTGTTGTGGTGGCTGCATTTGTTTCCCATTTCAGGTTATTTTTTCCCTTTATTTTAACAAGTGATTCTGCCATACCCCCTGTCCTTCGGTAAAGATTTCTCCCTGCACTGTATCCATTGTGCAGTAGCATTGCCACCTTAAGCTGGCTGTAGATGGTTTGAAATTCAGCCAGTACAACAGGGTCCCACCCAATTTCAATCCAGCTATGGCTGTTCCTGCTACTGAGATTCCAATCTAAGGATTGGTTTCTCTAGATTGAGTATGTTTGAAATTTTTCATTCAGTTAGCATTGCAGCCAATCAATGCAATCTGACAGCAGAGGAGTCCCACTGTCAGAATACAAAAGCACAACAGGGAGGATCCCTTCACCTGACTAGATATACAGCTCTTTTCTTGAAAGTGCCTCGTGATACCCTCTGTACAAGGATGATATATTTCCTGACTATTATGATTATGGTCCCATTAAGGAAGAGTTCAAGAGATGTTTTTTGAGTGCTCATGATTTCTCACCCATGCAGGATGAGGGATTCTGGGGTAGGTTGAAGCGGGGGAGACTGATTGACAATTCTCTCGGGAATAGTAAATGCTCATTTGGGACCCGGAATTTACAGACTTGGAGAGACTTTGGGTGGGAAAGAGCCTCTTATCTCTGATTACCGGGGTTTTGGTCCTGAAAGGGTAAACCAACTTATCAATCCATGTAAATCCAACTTATAACTGCTCTGCGCTTTTTCTTCTATAAACTTTACTCTCTCTCTATCCAATCTGTCTGTGAACTCAATGAAAACCGTACTCCTATAGGAGACATCTCTGTTAAGGCTTGAAGAGGTACCTTCTACAATAACCTTCCCATATCTCAGTATGGGACTGTCGAGGTACCCTGACCTCCACCCATCAAACTATCTCCTAAAATATGGGCTGCTTGGGCCTTTTTGTTCTACTCTTTGCATTGGGGGGGCATATACACTTACATAGAGGGATCAGTTTAATTTTGGATTTTAGATGGCAAGTTATGTTTTTATCTTTTTCTTTATAAACTTTTTGACAACTTTTGTTCAATGTTTTCAATTTTGTGTTGTTTTATTCTTTGGGGTGTACATCCTCTTTGCATTGTTACTTGAAAGAATCCCGTGGGTGCTTTCAATTTCTTGAACTTTATTGACTTATGCTTACATTCTACAACAAAGAACAGGCTACTATGTTGTATGAAATGTAAATAGCTGTTTTATATTTTATTATGTAAGATACCGCTTGTATTTCCTGTGTTATTTGAAAGTTTTTACCCAAGAGTCACACATTTTAATTTGATTCAATTGGGGAAATCCATGAATTCTGGGGGAATGTTGTGTGAATCCTGTGTGAAAAAAATGTACAAACAAATCCCCTAGTATTGCTGAAAAGTGGATGATCAATAGTCCCCAACCTCCTCCTTTGTGACAGAGCTAAGTCCTAGCTATGGGCTGCATTGTGGGGAGTCAGATATTGTATCACGCTATCACATGTTACTCTATACTTGGAATTTTACCGAGCACTTACCATTATCTACTTTATCATCAGCCTTATTAATTTTTCTGACTAAAGATATATATCAGATCTGCTGCATTAAAAAGAAGCGTGCCAGAAAAGCAAAGGGAAAAACCACTGATACGCAGATCCTGTTTTTCCAGCTGCCTTTAAAGCTGAGGAAATATTTGCATACAGGAAGTCTACTTAATTTAACTCAGTTTATAAATGTGGTGTAATACAATTCTAAGAAAACTAATTTAAATTTTAAATCATTGCATCAACATGTACCAGCAAATGGATTGTTAAAGTGGAAGTAAACTCCCCTATCGTTTTCAGCCAAGGAAGCTGCCATCTTTGCCTCTGTTTAATCTTCAACTGCTATGGTGCTGCACATGTGATTTGTTATGACACCAGCCATTGCATGGTTTGATAGTTTGGCTGAGAGCACAGCCAATGTGCAGTTAGCATTCCCGGCATGCCTTTTTTTTTAACTGTTTAAATCGATGGGTTTTAATTCCACTTTAAGGGGACATTACCCAAAAAATCATTGTGATTTTTACGTTTATTTGGTATGACAGAATGCCTTATGCCGCGTACACACGACTGGACTTTTTTCGGCAGACTAAAGACAAACTTTTGGCAGAGTCCGTTCGAAAGTCTGTTTGTTTTGAACGTGATGACGTAAACGGGACTAAACAAGGAAGTTCAATAGAAGTAGCCAATAGCTTCCCTTGCGTTGTATTTGTCCATCAGACCAGCACACGACAAACGGTTTTCCCAATTTTAGTCCGTCGGAAATTGAGTCTGTCGAATAGATTTAAAACATGTTCTATTTCTAGGTTCGTCAGATTTTTTTTTTCTAAAAACGATCGGACTAGCCCACACACGATCGGATTGTCCGGCAGACTAATCCTTTCGGACCTAGTCTGCCGGAAAGTCCGGTCGTGTGTACGCAGCATTAGATAACACGCAGTATACAGCTTTTAACTTTTGAAAGAAAATCAGTTTAATGTAAATAATAATTTTAATATGTGTTTATATTTCTAAAAACCTCATAGCCACATACCAATAGCTGATGCATTAATGCTCCTTCTCAAAGTATAAGTCTATGGGTTTGCCAATAAAACAGTACAGTCCTTATGTGGCTGATATTACAACAGTTGCTAAACAAGTATACCACTACCCCTGTAGGAGCTGTTAAGTTTAACTTGTTCTTTCCAAAAACATTGCAGAGGCACATAGCAGTAGTCCATTCTTTCCAGCTCATTGAACAGTCTCGAGGATGTCTTTTTAAAGTTTATTTGCTTGTCAAACTTGTAACAGAATTGTCTATAATCACATGGCTGAGGACCATGAGGTAGCTTGTAGCACAAGTAAATATAGACTGAAGCAGTTTCAGGACAAGCTACAGCTGGCACCCCAGAAGTAGAAGAGCACACAGTTACCAAATCTTGAGCTCCGCCCCTTCACATCTAAGTGTTTCAATGAGCGTGGAAGAGCAGAGTGGAGAGCTGCTGATTGACAGACAGCAATTCTCTGATCAGGGAACTGTGAGAACTGAGACATCAGCGATGTTCTTTCGCCCGGTTCTCAGTGCAGAGGCAGCGGGGGACAGATCCAGCATTGGACCAATGCTGCATCCACTTAGGTAAGTATAATAGAGGAAAAAACAAACAAACCAATACTTCTCTTTTTAAGGCTGTGCTGGAAAATATTGGTGGCCACACAAAATATTGACACTTTGGGCCCAATTTTGAATTTTTTTGGCTGTGTGTTGAGTTATTTTACGGGGACAGCAAATTTTCACTGTTATACAAGCTGTACACTCACTACTTTACATTGTAGTAGAGTGTAATTTCTTCAGTGTTGTCACATGAAAAGATATAATAAAATATTTACAAACATGTGAGGGGTGTACTTACTTTTGTGAGATACTGCTCATACAATAAATATGGGGAGCAATGGTCACTAAGACAGGAAGACATGTACAGCAATACAAACGTTTGTTAAATTTTCTAATGCTTCCTCTCTCTGCTACAAATATATATTTGGTTTTGTCTTTGTCCTTGTAGAAAAGATTTCCCATTACTTCCTGTCCTAATAGGAAGTAAAGGAAAACCTCTCCAACAGGGAGACAGACATCAATTCAAGGCTTATATAAACCCTAACCATTTTCCATTCTGTTCGATATTAAATTTGAATCCATAAGGGCATCAAACCAACCCCATAGCTCTTTTTTGGGGGGCTTGGGAGCTCTTCGATCTATGTTCGTTCTGCAAAAGGGAGTGAGCACAGACCAGCCAACTGCCTGCTTAGCGGGGATAAACAAACAGATTTCCTGTTTCTCCTGGCAGAGTCTGCCTCACGTGAAAGGGGCTTTAGGCAAAATAGGGCCTTGGAGTAAGCTGAAGAGATGATGAAAGTAAAAAAAGTTGCATAATTAGTGTCAGTGTGAGTATAATATGTTCCATCAATAATCTAACTGAGATAAAATAGGCTCTATACTTGGTGTCAGTGAAGGTAAAATAAGCCCATTCGATACTACAGTATTTGTTATCTATATAGAAGTATACCTAAGGTCAGGATTTCGTTTTGCTCAAATATGTAAAATTGATATATTTATGTCTTTTCTAGTTTATTGAGCTCCTGACATTTCAGATATAAACAACTTTATACTCTAGTCTTCTCTAGCTTATATAATAACCACTCCTTTTCTTTTTTTTGGGAGTGTTTATTATTCCTCCATGGTATTTTATTTTTACTTAGATAACTGTAGTTATAATTTGCATACATCTCCATAGGTTGTAATGATGGAGCACCCCTCTTTTGTTTTAGTGTGTTTATTTTTTATATAACATTTATACTTTAATGTTATATTTTAATATTTTTGTTTTGTCAAATATTCTGTATTTGTTGTTATTTATTATTTCTAAAACAAATAAATCTTTTGAACGAGAAAATAAGCCCCTTCGTTAATGTTGGTAGGATAAAATATAGCTCAAAGTTGGTAACAATGGAATAAATGAAGTCCCATTGCTGTTTTCAGCAGGGTAAAATAAGCTCATTGCTGTTTTCAGTTGGCGTTGGTGTAAGTTGGACAAAATAAGCCGTATTATTAGTGTCAGTGGGACAAAATGCTCCCATAGTATCGGCAGGATAAATGGGTACAAAGTGAGGGGAAAACGATATATTCCTACCAAGAAGCAATTCAAATTCTCTTTTACTTATGTAATGCTATCAGTAACAAGTCCTGGCACTGTTTGGCTCTACTGATGTCCAATAAGTACACGTGAATGTCCCAGACCAACTTACTTGGTGATAAATGTCCCAGGCACATTCTTTTTCAGGGTGATGGTGGATTAATTAAGGGTGACAGTCACTTTGAATACATTTTAGATGTTTTAATAATGAACATGCATGAAGAGTGGGAAGGAGGGTGGAGGGAACACAGGATACCTGAGGGTTCCATTAACAATACACTGTCTCTGGTCTCATACATGGTCTTCTCACTAATATCAAACCTTCTGTAACAGAACTCTGCTGGCTAGAATACATCTCGTAAAAAGTGGCTCCTTGTCAACTGAGGCTCCTGTGTATTCTCAGTCTTAGGATACAAGGCAGGACAGCAGTGGGAAAATTCATGTGGTGCTTCCCAGCTCAGTCGGTCACTCACCATACCTGTGGTAGGACAACTGCAGCTTTTCTTCCCCAATGGCCAGTAGCACTTCATCTCAGCCAGCAGCTTAGGGACACCTCCTATTACAGGAGATCCCTCAACACTCAATACCTCTGGGCCCTAAGGCCTGAGGCCTAGATAAGTGGATCACACAGACATCCACTCAGGGAAAGTCCCTGGAGGGAAAGAGCGAAAGCAGGCAGTGACTCAGGTACTTAATAGCTCTCCCAGCATGCATAGCATGCTCCCCAGGCCTGTTGATTGGCCAGGTATTAAATATCTATAATGTGCATTAATATCTCTAGCACACCCTGCTAGAGAACACTCACACAGCATGTGACTAAGAATAATCACTGGACACTTATGCCCTGTACACACGGTCAGACTTTCCGATGGAAAATGTGCGATCGGATCGCGTTGTCGGAAAATCCGATCGTGTGTGGGCTCCATCTGACTTTTTCCATCAGAATTTCCAACACACAAAGTTTCAGATCTGGATCTAAAATTTTCCGACAACAAAATCCAATTGTTTCAATTCTGATCATGTGTAGATAATTCCGACAGACAAAATGCCATGCATGCTCAGAATAAATTACGAGAGGAAAGCTATTGGCAACTGGCCCATTTATAGTCCTGTCGTACATGTTTGATGTCAATGCGTTCAGAACGATCGGATTTTCCAACAACTTTGTGCAACCGTGTGTATGCAAGACAAGTTTGGGCCAAAATCCATTGGAAAAAATCAGACGGATTTTGTCGTCGGAGTGTCCGACCGTGTGTACAGGGCATTAGAGTGCACAGTCAGAACACAGCTAAGCTGACTAACACTACACTAACAGATCACAATACATAGCAAAAAGAATTTAGGAAATCACTACAGCCCTAAACTTACAATGATCTAAAAATGCAATCATATTTTACTTACAATAATCTACAAAACTAAATATTCTTTTGTGACAGTTTAGTTAATGAGCAAACTGACAGGTTTACTTGTAAGATCACCCCCACATCCTATACACATGCACCCACACTGATACCACCCAACTTCTCTGTGCTTCCCACCACACTTTTCTTGTGTCAGAATTGGGTGTTTTAGCCCATGTAAATTTGTTGTCAAATGGTGTTGAAGCTTACAATGGGCTACTTTCTCCTCCTCCTCATGTGACAGTTTTCGGGCCTAGCAATTGGCTAATCAGACCTGAGCACTGAAAGGAATGGTATTTCCCATGGGCTCAGAGAAACCATTGGAAAAGCAGGGGAGTGACTAAAGTGAGTTTAAGCGGGTGGGGTATTTTCTTACAAGAAAACCCATCACTTGACTTCTTGTCTTAGAAAACAGTCACACATTTCTACACTAATGCCTTGTACACACGGTCGGACATTCCGACCACAAAATCTGTCAGATTTTTTCCGACGGACTTTGTCCTAAACTGGTGTTGCATACACGTGGTCAGACAAAGTTGTCGGAAAATCCGATCTTTCAGAACATGATGATGTTAGTTCGTTACGACGTGACTACGTTGAGGCTAGTAGCCAATAGCTTTGGTCCCATAATTTGATCTGAGCATGCGGAATTCTCTACAAACGATCGGAAAAAGTCTGATCGGATTTTGTTGTCGGAAAATTTGAGATCCTGCTCTCAAATTTCTTCCATCGGAAAAAGTCCGATAGAGCCCACACACAATCTGTTTGTCTGACAATATAATCCGATCTGACTTTTTCCGTCTGAATTTCCGACCATGTGTACAGGGCATAATTTTTTATGTGTCATGCTTACCCACTGATTCAGTACTTTATGAATCACTGAAACAGAACACATATGAAGATCAGGGGTCCCCCGAATTTCATTGTGTTTGCTCTGGATGACTAAGAAAGCATTGAATCCTTATTACCAGCATAATAGCAAGGCAACTACAATTTTCAAATGGGGGCTATCAGCCATATCCTCTATATTTCTCTCACTGCAGATCAGCATTAATACATGATAAAAAGAAAAAAAGGAAATTTAGTGTAACTGCTAATCCCTTTTTTTGTGGAATATGTTTATGGGCCCTTCATTTTGCTTTACTGAGTTTCTATACCGAACAAAAATTTGAAAAACTTGAATTGAACGATAACTTCTTCCATACATTTTTGAGTTTCTAAGCAATTTCATTATTCAATTTTATTTGCAAATATTTGGCTTTTCTTACATCATATAAATTATGCAATTACTTCCAAGGCAGCTTGCACCAAGAGCCCATTTATTCTATTATATTCAAAACAAGGCAAACTATACTAGCAAAGAATGCTATGTCCCTGTGGGAAAATGGGGTCTGCATTTTGGATTTCCGAGATGTTTTCTAAAGCTTGTGTTTGAATACTTTGCAGTTTGTGTACTTTCATGGGATCACAAAAGGAAACCCTGACCTTGTGCTTTCATCTATATTTTGTGCATAATTTCTGAAATTGAATGGTTTCATAAAACAACATTTGTTTTAATGTTTTCTCAAAAGAAAAGTGCAGTCCTTGATCTCAGTGGGATAGCTGTTATGTACAGTGAGGAAGCAGAAGAATGACAAAACACAAGCGTGCTATTTATAGATCGCCTTTGAAGCATCACGTACTGTATGAAAAGTATTTAGCATTTGGTTTCTGGTGCCTAATTTCTGCCTGCAGCTGAATTAATTAATTGTGTGCTTTGCTATATAAATGCCAATAGATGATACTGCTTTGGGGACGCCAGTGTTACTCAGAGCTAATATATCCAGTTTAGATTGACCTAAGGAGATTGAATCAACCACTGGTCTTTTATAGAGCAAATGTACTTCAAGTAAACTGTGTGGTATAATCCCTTGTAATTAACACTTTAGATTGCATACATGATTTATAAAGATTAGAAAGGAATAATCCAATGCCATGCTGAGTGATCATACACTAATGCTGCTAATAATTGACTTTAACAGAATGCCAAGCTTAGCCCTTTCTTCTTAGTGTTTACAGAAATTAATAACGTATATGATCTATTTCCCATATAAACAACTAACTGATGCATAATCATTGAACAAAAACTCTGCTCCAGTCTTTCCTAAGACCCAGTTATGTCAATCGATGTGCATTCCTCTTGTCTCTCACATATGTATGCTGCTGTTCAGGATTGCTTTCTAATGGACCTCAGGCATTAGCTAATGATTTTTGATGAAAAGTTACAATTTACATATTGTTATTTTATAGCCAGCTTAGGCTGCATATTTGAGTGAAAGGCGTGCATTTGAAACATAAAGTGGTTGTAAAAGCAGATATTTTTTTACCTAATGCTTTCCCTGCCTTAAAGCGGAGGTTTACACAAAAAATGTAACCCTCCGCCCCTCTGGTGTCACATTTGGCAGGGGGGGGGGGGAGTGGGGTGCAGATACTTGTCTAAGACAGGTATTTGCACCAACTTCTGGGCATAGACTCCCGTGGGAGTCTATGCCTCTTCCTGTCCCATCGCACTGTCTGCTGGGACACACACGGATCCCAGAGACAGTGCGGACCATTCTCATTGTGCTACGTGACTTTCGCATGCACAGTAGGGAACCGCAAGGCTTCATTTCCTGATTCCCATACCGAAGATGGTGATGGCAGCATCCGAGGACCGAGGGGTGGTTTGAGCCTCGGGTGCCGACATCGCTGGACCCTGGGACAGGTGAGTGTCCTTATTTTAAAAGTCAGCAGCTGCAGTATTTTTAGCTGCTGACTTCTAAAAAAAATGTCACGGAACTCCCTCTTTAAGGTTGAAAAATGCTCCAATATTTTCAATGCCCCCTGACCACCCTTATATTTACCTGACCCCTCTCTCAATCCAACGCTGTGCCTGTCTGCAGTGGCACATGGCTCTTTCTCTCTCTCTCCTCACAGGACACAGAGGCAGCAGTGGGAGCCATTGGCTCCTGCTGCTGTCAATCAAATTCTGTGAGGAGGGAGTGGGTGGGTGAGGTCAAGCCACACTGTGTGTGCCTATGGATGCAAGTATCTTGCTATGGTGGCACACACAGAAGAGGATGTGGAGTCACTGGTGGAAGACCCCAGAAGGGACGGTTTCAGGCTACTCTGTGCAATACTGTGTACAGAGAAGGTGAATATAAACCTGTTTATTTTTTCCCCCCGAAACAACAAGCCTTTACAACCTCTTTAGGCCGATGATACAGATTCTAAGCCATTATGTTTTATATGTGTGGAGTGGAAAGGTTCACTTTAAAAGGTAGGTGTGCCTTTGGGTCTAATCTAAAGTTCAAAATGAACTTTCTTACATTAGAGACTATTTTTGACAGGAGACAAATAAAATGCTAGTATGTCTTTGGATTGTGGTAAGAAACCCATACAGGGAGCACATATAAACTTAAACACAAGCATTAGCATATTGGGGAAACAAACCAGCAACCGCAGTACTGCTAGACAGACTTGTTACCCACTTAGCCAGCAGGCAGCCTCACACATGTTGTCTGCATCTCTGTGGTTTGAACCAGCCCTAAGTCCATAGCCATGCTCAGTGTCACAAGCAATATACATATATTGGCCTAAGTATTGGGACGCCTGCCTTTACACATGCATGAACTGTAATGGCATCCCAGTCTTAGACCATATTGTTTAATATTGAGTTGGCCCACCCTTTATAGCTATAACAGCTTCAGCTCTTCTGGGAAGGCTGTCCACAAGGTTTAGGAGTGTGTCTATGGGAATGTTTGACCATTCTTCCAAATGCATTTGTGAGGTCAGGCACTGATGTTGGATGAGAAGGCCTGGCTTACAGTCTCCACTCTAATTGATCCCCAAGGTGTTCTATTGTGTTGAGGTCAGGGATCTGTCCAAGCCAGTCAAGTTCCTCCACCCCAAACTCACTCATCCATGTCTTTATGGACCTTGCTTTGTACACCAGTCCAAATGATTTGGTGGAGGGAGATTATAGTGTGGGGGTGTTTTTCAGGGGTTGGGCTTGGCCCCTTAGTTCCAGTGAAGAGAACTGTTAAGGCATCGTCATACCAAGACATTTTGGAACATTTCATGCTCCCAACTTTGTGGCAACAGTTTGGGGATGGCCCCTTCCTGTTCCACCATGACTGCACACCAGTGCACAAAGCAGGGTTCATAAAGACATTGATGAGCGAGTTTGGGGTGGAGGAACTTGACTGGCCTGCAAAGAGTCCTGACCTCAACCCAAAAGAACACGCTTTGGCTGAATTAGTGTAGAGACTGCGAGCCAGGCCTTCTCATCCAACATCAGTGCCTGGCCTCACAAATACACTTCTGAAAGAATGGTCAAACATTTCCATAGACACACTAAACCTTATGGACGGGCTTCCCAGTCTTCCCAGTCTTCCCAGAAGCGGTTCTAACTGCAAAGGGTGAGCCAAATAAATGTTTAACCCTATGGACTAAGACTGGGCTGTTATGTGTGCGTAAAGGCAGGTGTTACAATATTTTTGGCTAGATAGTTTATCTGGCAAGATTTACAATGGTGGTGGAACCCTCCTACACATAAATACCATATTAAGACATAGTTTTAGGACCTGGGAGATGATACAACTTCTCTACATGAAGTGGCATGTTTGGGATTCAAACCTAGACACTCATGGATGCTAAGCAGAAGTTGTAACCTCTAAGCCACAGAGCTGACACATGTGAAAATCTCCTACACATAAATACTCATACTGCATGTCTTTGGACACATAGGTGATGGAATTACATTACTCAAGAGTTATTCTTCTTGATTTATTTTGCGATAATTGGTGGTTCTTTGTGGGTGAGTGTAGAATAATGATATTAGTAGTGAATAGTGATATTATCCTCAAATTTATAGGAATTACATTTTGATTTCAGATGTTGGTACACATATCACATTTTTTGGGATCAAATTATGATTATTTTTGAAATAATAAAAAGCACAAAAAATTGTGACTCATTTTAAATTTGCATCAGCAATGGTATGTTTGTGGCTTGTAAAGACACCTGTGTGAGTTTGGTTAAAGATTGTTGTGAGATGGAGAGTAACAAGTGAAAGTGACAGGGAAAAAAATATTTTACCAAAACATCAAAACATTTCACATTCTAGTATTCTTAAAAACAAAATAGATGAGAAAAAAACAAAATAGAAGCAGCAACATTGTTGTAAGGAACATTTATTTCAGAGAAAGATACATTTCATTTTAACATTAAAAGTATTTATTTCAGGAAATTTCAATTGTACCATTAGAATCAATGGCTGAAACTTGCATTAAACTATAATATCACTGATTTTCATTCTCAAAAATGCATTTTAGCCAATCACTAATTTTGGTATTTACTAGAGCGCCTAGTAAAAAAGTCACTTGTGCTAAAATTAGAGCTATTTGCAGGTCTGAGTATGCTCAGTTGTGTTGGCACCTAGTTGTACAAATTGGGGAATTTATCTCTTCTCAGACTTTGAAAGATATTTAAGTGTAGAAATAACGTTATCTTTATGGTGCTCAATAATCATGGAGGTGCCCCTGAGACAGATGGCAGCACTATTGTGAACAAGTGAAAATAGAATAAAAAAGATCATTAGAGGTGGATTAAATGTTGAATAAAATATGGCATTATGTTATGAAATTAAATTGTTAATTTTTTGATGATAGTCCTTAATGCATATGTAGCTCAAATGATATATCTGAATATTATTTATTTTAAAGCTAGTGTGGTACTGACCAGAAGGGGACTTTCCTGGTATGGTTGGTTAAGTTATCATATATCGTAATATGTGAGAAAAAATAAATAAAAAATTCAGTTACTTCAGAAAAACAGTAAGTGAAAAAACTGAAAATTGTATCATGCTTACTGTAATTTTCCTTTCCTGATGCCAATCCATGGCAGCATACATGTGATAGAGCTCCGCCTCTACTCCGCCTTCAGGATCAGTGAGTAGTATCAATTAAAGGGCATAGCCACTCCTCCAACATTCTTCGTATTATAGAATACTTAGGGTGGGAGCTTATGCTGCCATGGATTGGTACCAGAAAAGGAAAATTACTGTAAGTATGATACAATTTTCTGTTTTCCTGGTGCCTCCATGGCAACATACATGTGATAAATAACTAGCTCACATGGGTGGGTTTAATGCTTTAACAAAAAATTGTATTCAGATACAGACATAGCAGCACGGAGTGTTCTTCTCCCGAACTCTACAGTGGTAAGAGCTCCGGGATCAACACGATAATGTTTAAGGAACGAGAAGACCAAGTGGCAGCCCTTGCTGCCAAAGAAGCTGATACTGCTCTTGTTGAATGAGCATTCACCTGAGCCGGAGGTTCCTAGTTCTTCACCCTGTATGCTTTCTGAATTAGCTTGACAGCCCAGGATGCCAAGGGTTCTGTTAGAAGCATCCTTTCCTATATTCTTACCCCATGGAATGATGAATAATCTTTCAGAGTTCCTGAAACTTGCTGTGGCTTCCAAGTAGGCTATGAGGACTTTGGATATGTCTAACTCATGACAGGAGTTTGATTCTGAGTCCATGAAAACTGGTAATGCCCATGGTTCTGATAGGTTTGCCATTGAGATGACCTTAGGCGTAAATCCTCAGAGAGGGCGAAGTTCTACCCTATCTGGGAAAAAGGATATATGTTCATCCCCCACGCCCAGAGAGTGGTGTTCCGAAATTCTCCCTTCCGGATGTAATATCCAACAGAAAAGTTGTTTTTAAAGTTAAGTTCCAAATTGAGACCTCTTCAACCGGCACAAATGGATGAGTGGATAGGGCTTCCAATATGAGAGGAAGATCCCACTTTGGGAAGGAACGTCTGAATGGAGGACGCATCTTCAATACTCCCCTGAGGAACGTAACCACTAGAGGGTCTTCTGCCCACCTGGTGTTAGTTGCTGCAGAAATTGTGGACAATTGTACCTTGAGGAAAATGATGGGACCGGGAGAGATTCTCTGGATTTGTCCGCCAGTGCAGACTCCTGCTAATTAGCGTTGTTAAACAGATTGCTTGAGAAAGATGTTGCCATCTCCATTGTGTTAAGAATCCTGTCTGGAAGTGTGCCAGTGAGACCATGGAACTAGAGGCATGCACAAGGACATCATGCCAATAAGGCTCAGACACTGCGAGGCTGATAGATGGGACCTCTGTATGGTCTTGAATACCTTCTGAATGATGCCCTCCATCTTCATTTGGGGTAAAGAGACTTTGCCTAGGTGCGTATCGAACATTGCTCCTAGGTATATTGTCTGTTGTGTTAGAACTAATTGGCTCTTTCAATGGTTCACCAACCACCCCAATTCCGACCATGACTGAAGAAGAATCTCTCTGTGGGCTATAAGCTGGCTTGGGTTGTTTGACAGCAAGAGGATATCATCCAGGTAGTGATATATTCTTTCTCCCCTCATTTAGAAGGACCAAGACAGATATCAACACTTTTGTGAACACTCAAGGGGAGGATCACAGCCCAAAGGACAGAGCCTGAAATTGTGGACATGACCCACTGAGAATCTTAAAGGGGTTGTAAAGGTTATTTTTTTATTTTCTAAATAGGTTCCTCTAAGCTAGTGCATTGTTGGTTCACTTACCTTTTCCTTCGATTTCCCTTATAAATGTTTTTTTTCTTTGTTTTCTTTGTCTGAATTTCTCACTTCCTGTTCCTCCTCAGTAAGCTGTTCAGTAAGCTGTTCTGGCTGACTAACCACCAGCTCGGATGATGGTGAGAAGTTTACTGAGGAGAAACAGGAAGTGAGATATTCAGACAAAGAAAAAAAACATTTAGAAGGGAAATCGAAGGAAAAGGTAAGTGAACCAACAATGCACTAGCTTAGAGGAACCTATGTAGAAAATAAAAAACAAACCTTTACAACCCCTTTAAGTATTTTTGGAAGGATGGTAGAATAGGGACGTGGAGGTAAGCATTCTGCAGGTCTATCGATATTAACCAATCTCCTGGTTGTATGGTTTGGATAATCATTTTGAGCAACTCCACTTTGAAGATTTCAAGATGGATGTATCGATTTAGCTTTTTCAGATCTATCACAGGTCTCCAGTTGCCTGTTTTTTTCTGCACCAAGAAAAGGGTGGAATAGAAACCTGTAAATCGCTCTGATGGGGGAACAGGTATTGCTGTCCCTTGACACTGCAGAGAATCCATAAATTGGTTTAGGGCCAGTGCTTTCTGTGGGGAGGCTGGTAAATGTCTTTCTTTGAAGGACGCATGAGGAGGCTGCTGAGAGAAAGTTCAGAAGTGACCGTACCGGATCGTTGATAGGACCCATGGGTCTTGACACTGGGAAGCCCAGAAGGGGAAAAATGTTTTAACCGGGCTCCCACTGGGGGCGTCTCCGCCCCTTTGGCATCAAAAAGACTTTGTCCCATTCTGGGGAGTGGTGAGGGACATTCTGGCTCCCAAAAAAAGAAGTCTGAGTGCCTCTTCATGATTTCCTGTTGTCTCTAAAGGGGCAAGACTGCCTGAAGTCTCTAGAATTTGATTGCCGGAATCGGGATAAATAGGCCTTTGTTCTCCGGACCTTCCTGTCCTGAGGAAGTAAGCCAGATTTGCTCCCTGTTACTCTGGAGATTGCTTTGTTGAGTTTCTCGCCAAAGATTTTCCATCAAAGGGAATCTTGCACCAATTCTGTTTTGATGCTAGATCGGCTGTCCAAGGTTTTAGCCATAAGGCCCGCTTTGCCATAACCGAGTGCAGCATTGAATTGGCCGAACAATGGATTGTGTCAATCACAGCTTCTCCTATGAAATCTGCCGCCGACTTAAGCTCCTCCAGAGTTTTGATTATGTCATCTTTAGGAACGTCTTGGTGTAGGGCTGTCTCAACATTTTCCATCCAATACCTGATGGCATTGGAAACAGATGTCAGCGCAATGGCTGGTCTGCAAGCCACCCCTGCCGCTAGATAGCTCCTCTTGAGGTCTAGGTCAATACGTCTATCTAGGGGATCCTTGAAAGACGTTCAATCCTCCATTGGCAACGTTACATTTTTTGCCAGATGCACTAGAGTCGCATCAACCACAGGCATTGAACTTAAGGACTGAGTATCCGAATCTGCCAGTGGATACAGTTTGGATAAACATTCTAGAGAAAACTTTTTTATTCGTTTTGTTACACTCATCCTCTATGATCTCCCCGATCTCCCCCATTAATGGGAAAAAGATTTGCTTTCTCTTGAGGAATGGGTTTTTGATTTTGATTTTTCAGGAGGCTCTTCTGGGTCTTCCCAGACAATGGCGCTCCTTACCACTTGTACAAAGGGTTGAACCAGGGAGAAATTGAAACCAGATGGTTCAGTATCATCTGAGGACTCCTCGGATGAATCAATCGGTGGAGTTTGTTTAGCTGTCTTTCCTGATGTAGGCAAAGGAGTACTAACAGCTGATGGACCCGGAATGTCGGGTTCCAAATCCAATGCTTGCGCAGCTTGAGAAACCGGGTCATGGCACCTTGAGGTCTTTTTGGACCACTTTGAAGGAACAGGACTGAAACAAACAAAAGTTTGTTTGTCAGTGGCGCACTATTTTTTAAATACTCATGTACAGGTGGTCCACATACATATTGGATACAAGAGGATCTTGACTATGAGACGAATGGCTCATGGTGAATTTATGGGCAGGAGGATGAGCTGCAGGTAGGCGAAGTAAGAAAACAAAAAGAAATATAGAGTCTATTTGTAAAACAATATAACCAAAGTCATCGCAATAGGATTGTGAATAAAGTATAAGACATACCTGTAAAACTGAAGTAATTTGGACTGCAGGGCACACACTTGATATGCAGAGCAGCCCTGAGCCCAATTTGGAGCCCAAATTTAAAGCAAAAAGGGGAGGAGAAGTTTAATTGGATGGATTTTCCCTATTACTGGCAAAAAATACACAATCTAAGCTGTTTTCCCTATACCAAGATGGCTGCCGTAACCTCCCTGCCCAATGCACGTGTGCCTGCGCATGCGCACTAGCAATTACAGAGAGGGAAAAACACAGAACCGAGGCCACGGTAAGAAAGTAAGGACCCTAAAGGGTAAACACAAGGCTAGAGAAATACATCAGAAAAGGCAAATAAAACGCCCATTCTGCGCATGCCTGGACCGGGAATAAATGACTTAAAGGGGCCAAAAACATTTTTTTTTTTAACTTGTAAAATGTGACCAGCAGGGGTCAAAAATATCACACTCATGAAAGCAAAAAAAGAAAACTTGACCTGACCAAGAAGGAAGAGAATCTGTTCCTCCCGCCGTCATCACCAGCATTAGTTTTTCTGGAAATTCAGCAGACTGCGTTCCTATGAAGAAACTCTGAAAGAGCCCAAAAGATCCACAGAAGGGGTTCCCAGTCTTATTAGTGCTAATAGCGGCCCAAGAACATGGACTGCGCACGGGAGAGGCTTAACTATGCATGGTTTTACAGTATGTACACTTAATTTAAAAATGTACCTTAATCTAGGTTTTTTTTTTCTGAAAGAATTAGTGCAAGAAATCACTTTCCCAGCTCAACTCCCCTCCCCAACCACACCCAAACCTTGCTCCCAGACACACCTTCATTAGAGAAGAGAAGTACCGTGGCACCAAATAACTGTGATACGGCATATCACAGAAGGTGCATGGTACAAGACTCAAGAGTTCATAATACACAGGGCTCAGGACTATGTATTGTGCAGTTGTGAGAATATGCAGCATAGAGCCTTGTTTACAGAGTGCAGGGGTCAGGAATTTGTAACATAGAGGCCATCACACAGATTGTAGTGATAAAACATATATAATATGCAGACCAGCATACAGAATGCAGAGCTCAGGAGTATGTAACACAAAACCCATTGTACAGAGTGCAGCATTCAGGAGTACCATCCTGAGGACTTTAATATGTAACATACAGCCATGCATTACATACTCTTGGTCACTGAACTCTGTATGCTTTATTGTCTCTCAGCAAATTGTCCTGGTCTTCCCCAAGCAACCCCCCCTTCCCTCAAGTATCCTACCCCCCCCCCCCAAAAAGTAACCATCAAATTCTCACCTCTGCACACCTCTTTGCTTACCTCTGTGTCCCCTTTTCACAGCTCACCTCAGCAACCCTCATCCACAGCTTACCTCTTCTTTGCCCTGTCCACAGCTCTACTATGCACCCCTATCCACAATTCACTTTAGCCCCCCCAATCCACAATTCACCCTTGCCCCCATCAACATCTCACTTCTGCACCCCTCCAACTACAGCTTACACCCCTAGCCCACAACTGCACCTCTGCACTCCCACCCACATTATCTCTGCCCCCCTTCGGCATCCCCACCTAAAGCTCACCCCAATCCAAAGCTCTCTCCTCTGCATCCCCCAGCTCTCCCCCCAGCTCTCCTCTCAGTACAACCCCCCCCCCCCCCCCGGCTCTCACTTCTGTACAAATCTCCCCTCCCATACACACATACACACACTTTTACAGTTCTCCTCTCTGCAAAAATCCCCCCAGCTCTCTTCCATGTACTAATCCCCCTAGTTCTGGTGCAGTGTGTATATTTAGAGGCACTAAGAGCAAACGGCAAGAAAGCACATTGCTTCAATTTGTACTATTGCTGTGTCCTATTGGGATTAACTTTTATGCACAAAGCACTTTATTCACATGAACTATACTGTGTTTTATTGCTATTTGACAATACGCTATAATTTTATGGTTAGTATAAGCTCCGCTTTATCCCTACATAGGTGATTTCAATTACATTATTGGACAATATTTGTCTGATTGGCGGTAGCTTTATTTGTTTATTATTATTTGGTGTGTTTTGTTAGTTGATTAATGCTATGGTTTAGGTGAGTGCAAGTGTTTAATATACACATCCTAAGCACTCTATTCATGACAAAAAAAGGTGAATGTACAACATCAGAGGACAGCATAGATTACTGACAAATAATTTGCACTACAGAACTTCAAAGATAAATACATATCTATTTTAGGTGAAAAGGATATGAAACAGAAATTATATATAAAGGTGTATAGCACACTCAAACAACCACTAATGCTTTTTCAGAGACTGCACTATTCACTCAAGCACTCCATTTACTATTTACTTTCTTAAGATCTATCACCAGTGTAGGTGAGGCCACATGAACTTAATGTAATATTTTTGGAGTTTATCTAATCTGTTGTTGAAAACTGGCTTTATACCAGTATACACAAAATGCAATACTTGTAGTACAAGCAAGGGACACAACTCAGCATGACTTTATAAAATTGCACAAATATAAAATGGCTGCTTACATTCAAACCCAAAAAGTAAAGCTGGCCATAAACAAACATATCTGTTGTTAGCTGACGTTTCTTGTCTAAGAACCACCCATTCTTTAATGATTAAGCCATACACTTTGCTCTAAGCTCACACAATTTTTCCACCTATATTTAAGATTTTCAGCATTCTGGAAGCATTTGTGCAGTTGACATTACTTTAGGGACATGGGCAGAATCTTCCTAGAATGCCAGGTATTTTCTGAACAATTAAAAAAGAATGGCCTACATTTACAAAACCTTATTATAATAACCATTGGAGAAAACTTGACCACTTTGCTTTCCAGCAGAATTGGCACAATTGTTGAAAACCACGTGCATTGTCTCTAGGCTCTACAAACTGTTCACTATCCACCCGACTAGATTGTCTTACCAGGTGGTGTGGGAAAGGGATCTGGACATAGCCCCTGAGGTGGAGGACTGGCACAAATCCACAAAGGTATCTCTAATGTTGCCCTGATTGCGGCAGGATACAAAGTACATGCTAGATGGTGCTTAGTGCCAGAGCACCTGTCCAAAATGTATCAGAGAACTTCACCCTCCTGTTTCAGGGGTTGTGGCCAGGTGGGCACACCACTGCACATATGGTGGACATGCCCCAAGATTCACCACTTTTGGATGAGGGTTCATTCATTCATATTTTCGCTCACAATGGTTAACATCGTCAAGGACGCTAGCGTCGCCCTACTGAACAAACCAATGGAAAACGTACCTTGACATACCCAGATACTGATACGTTTTCTATTCCTAGCGCCAAAAAATGCTATTGCCAGAGCATGGAAAAGCCCCTGTTATAGACATAAAATAATAATAATAAAGGGCGCAAAAGACAAATATTAAAATAAAATACAGTGTTATACAATCAATATAGTGCATAAACAATAAATAGATCTGGACTGTCCATAACAAACACTTTGATCAATATTTATGTATGCTCCAACTCCGTGCTTCTAAAGTGCAATGTGCTCCAAAAATCCAAAAAGTGTTTGTTATGGACATTTTAATATTTGTCTTTGTACCCTTTATTATTATTATTTTATGAGTTATTAGTTGTTACTAATTTTAGGCGCAGCATTAGAACATTTAGGTAATTATATCTGGAGCTGTTACCCTATCACTTTCTCTTCCCACTGTTATAGACATACCATTAATGAAATGCATACTTACGTGGATCATGTTCAATGAAAATATAGTGAGCCATCTACGCGACAAACAATCCCTATTTGATAAAATATAGCCCCCCTGGCTTGCCTACTTGCTGGTCTCTAGTATATAGAGTTATTTTTCTAGTCAACTGATGGGAGGTTCCTGGATGGATTTTCCTTTCTCTTATTCCGTTTCTTTCTTTTCTTTTCCCTTCGTTGTTTTGTGCCAATTTTGGCATTGTGTTTTTGTAGCCTTCTTTGTAACCCAGACTCTCCTGGACATATTTTGGGATATATGGCCCCTCATATGGGACAGTTGCAATGTTTGGTAATTGCAAGTGCCTTAACTATCGCACAATATGAGTAAGAGGCATTATTGTCATCAACATTATTTCATTGTGATTAAGTTATAGTAATGTTATGCATCCAAGTCCATGATCTTTCATATATATATATGCTTCATCTGGTGGTTAGCCGGATGGTAACCCTTTTGCGTTTATGTTATTCAAACGCTTTATTAGTAGTCTATAATAAATTGATGTCTTTCCTTAGAGACAAGTTTATGTATGTTAGAGGGCCCTATGGCAGACCTTACATATGCACTATGGTCCTCAGCAGTTCCTACTAAGCCTTTCCTTTGTATGTTTCCCCGTTACATGCTTGGAGCAGATGAGGATTGGTCGCTGCTCCGCTAAAATACCTTCTTTACTGGTTTTCCAAAAACAATAACAAAAAACGATTGAAACAGAAACCTACGTGCATTTTTGTAACATTGGATGAGCTTTCCGTAATCTCTAGCATCTACTCTGGCCAAGGAAATAACTTGCTTGCTACTGCAGCAGCCAATGGGCAAAAATAAAATGCATCATTATATTGGGTTTCTTTGACAAAATACCATAGGCTGGCCAAAGTCAGAATAACATATTTATTTTGCAACAAAAATTGTTTTGGAGATGTGCCATGTATCCCAGGCACCCCACAATCTTCCTCCACAGCCTTTGTTTTCAGACTTTTGCAGGCCCTAGGTACATAGGCAATCTTCTGTGGTACACACTGCCAGTTTCCCTGTGGCAAAAAGGTATCAAGCTTTGTTGGTCTCAAACTTGAGAGGCACATGCCATTAGTAATCATAATGAATTTGCCTTTTTTAACCTAAGCCTGTCCAGTGCCAAACTTATGGATGCCAACACCACCAGTAGCTGCTAGTAAAAAAAGAAGAAAAGAATGGACAGGAGCGCTTCTGCTAGAAGGGTTCTCAGAACGCTTGTAATCTCTTGGGGTCATCCAAATTAATAGTTGGTTGGGCACTAGAGCAGCACTTGGAGGAGAAAAGCAGGCTCTGAATGGACAAAACATGTACAAAGAAAGGAACTTCTATGTGCAGAATACCAGCGATTTTAATATAACACAATGGTTAAAAACACTTACAAGATGTATTGATAAATCAGGCTAATCAATCAGTGTGGTGCTCCTGGCATGGTATTCCCTGTCTCTGTGCTGACCAGCAGCTGCAGGAACAAAGGGTCTGTTGGAGCAAGATGGCTGCAGCACTTACGGAGCTGCCGTGGAACGCATGAGGTCCACGTGGAATGTAAGCACTGGAAGTGACTGGTGGCCAGTTTTAGAGCATGCTCAGAAGCTCCTTCTTCAATAATCATTTTTTTTTTTTTAGAAGGAGCTTCTGAGCATGCTCCAAAATGCGTCACCACCCCCCCCCCCCATGTCACTTCTGGGCCCCCATGCGTTTCACTGTGGTTCTGAAAGTGTGTTGGCCATCTTTCTCCCATGGACCCTTCGTTTCTGCAGCCAGCTGCTGGTCAGCACAGACACAGGGAATACCATGCCAGGAACACCACACTGATTGATGAGCCTGATTTATCACTACTACGGTGTCACTTTTACTGATGAGCTCTACTGTAGCCTCATACAAAAAAAATAATAAATGCATTGTATTGTATTGTAGTTTTCAATTTCCACCAAAGAATTGTTTACCATCTCAAACTTTCACATTCATAGAGCAGCCATTCTTATAGTAAAGTCTGATATGACTAAAATAATAATATATTACAGTATAATATATATATATATATATATATATATATATATATATATATATATATATATATATATATATATATATATATAAAATGTGCATGCCTTCCACTGAAACTGTGTTTAAGTATCATTTTATAAAAATAATAACTTAAATACTATACACCTTATAGTGAGCGCTTGCTATATTGTATAATTTGATATTATAATAATACTGATCCCATCCATCTGCAAAGGTTACAAAGACATTAAAACAGCTTCTGTTATACTATTTGTTTTATGATGGACTAATTTCAGTTTTACCAAGCTAACTTACAGTGGCAGCCTTCCAAAGCTGTGAACACCCACAATGCCCACACAACTGCCATGGAACAAAGACTTTATTTACAAGAATGTGGAGGTGATGCAATGCGAACAAAGTATTCCAAACAAATTGTAATTAACGTCTAAGAGGTGAATGTTTATATTTGTTTCATTTTACATGCCTCTAGTCAACTACATCAAAAGAACAATGCGCACCCAACACATGGGTTTATATGAGTGATAGAATCGTAACTGTTATTGTTATTTTACAGATGGAAAACCCAGTACATTTAATTTCAACATTAAAATGGGAGCGGTTGTGTTTACAGAGCATGCACAAGCAAATTTAAAATTTTTCATGGTTTATCTCTTGGATCCCATGAATACATGTAATATTTATTTATTGATATGACACAGAAAACATAGTTGCTAAGCACCTCGCCTACTGTGTTAATATCTAGAGACATGTTCCTCTTTGCTATCTGTAATAAGTTACAAGAAAAGAGTGACTAAAATATGTGCCATTTTTGTGAGACGATGTGAGAAGCAACATATCATTATGAAACCAGCAGCTTTTATTTAATATAACTTAAGTTAACCAGGTTATTTAGGACCTGATATCCCTAAATGTATAGTATGCCATTATATTACCCACTTGCCCTCCGGAAGATTTATGGCCAGAGCATTTTTTGCAATGCAGCACTGGGTTACTTGAACTGACATTTGCACAGTCATGCTACGCTGTACACAAATTAAATTTGTTATTTTTTTACCCACAAAAAGCTTTCTTTTGGTGGTATTTTATCACCACTGTATTGCTATAAACAAAAAAAAAATGACAATTTGAAAAAAAAAAAACAATTAATTTTTACTTTCTGCTATAAAACATATTCAATAAAAAAATGTAAAAATCCAATTTCTTTATAAATTTAGGCTAATATGTATTCTGCTACATAAAAAAAAATTCCCAATAAGCGTATATTGATTGGTTTGCTCAAAAGTTCTAGCATACTGGAATTGTATTAATTCATTTCTTTTAATTCTAGTAATGGCAGTGATCAGTGACCTATAATGGGACTGCGATATTGTGGCAGACAATCTGACACTGACACTTTTGACACTTTGTGGAATACAGTGATCACTAAAAATATACACTGTCACTGTTCTAATGACACTGGCTGGGAAGGGGTTAAACATTCTAGGGCGATCAAAGTATTACGTTTTTGCCTAGTTAATGTTTTTGTTTTAATGTTTTTACTATGTGGTGCTTTTACTAAGGGATGGGCAGGAGTTTATTTTCTGGTTTGCAGAGAAACAAAATCCAGCATATCCTCACTGACAGGACAGAGCTATGCCTTGTTTACATAGGCAGAACTCTGTTTTGTCTCTCTCCTCATCGATCAGTGGTTGCCAGTGGTCATCGCTGATTGGCTTGTGCTGTGAGTTATCACAGCACAAGCAGTGTGCTGGAAGCGCACATGCACACCCCCCTTCCCAGAAGTGCTGGATCACGTACTAGCTATGTGATCCAGCACAGGAGAGCCACTTTGCCATTGTACTCATACATGAGGCAGTCGGCAAGTGGTTACTCGTACCCGAATTGAGGGAACATATTTTCTTTTCTGTTACATAACCTTAAAATTGTTGGCTATTTTTATTGTCAGTCACATGCATGAACAGCACCACCAGTGTTTCTTTCAGTCTCTTTCCTTATATGACTTCCATACATTCTAGGTACTATATACAATTATCACATACAATAATGATCACGGTGTATGTATCTTCACAAGCCAGAAACCTATTTAGATGAAGTATTAAATAGGTACATCTCTTATGGTGATTTATACACTTTATTGACTATACAGGATGGTACAAACATAGATCAGGTGCTCTTTTGCCAAAAAATATACTTATGCCACTTATTTGTGGTTCATCATTTAAACTGTTATATGGGATTGCAGTTCATATTAAAGCTATTGTGCAAAATGTTATGATTTCGTTTTGGATGGAATATGGATGGTCTAATTTGTACTGCTTTCTTTATTCCCACTGGAGAGATTCATCCTCTCCATTTGTCCTAGTGCCCATTGTCACCAACACAAAAAATAATGGGAAATCCCAATTTAGAGCTGTTGTGAGAACAAGATAAGAGAGAAAATCTTACAGTCGACAAAAATGTTTCCATGACAAACGTCTAAGCCCCTGTACACACGGTCGGAGATTTCCACAACTAAATCCATCGGATTTTGTCCGTCGGATTTAGTCTGACGGATTGTGTCCGAAACTGTTGCATACACACGGTCGGACTAAGTTGTCGAAAAATCCGATCTTTCAGAACGTGATGGCGTAATTTCGTTACGATGGGACTAGATTCAGGCTAGTAGCCAATAGCTTTGATGTAGGAATTTGATCTGAGCATGCG
Organism: Lithobates pipiens; assembly: GCF_037356315.1. Taxonomy (NCBI): domain Eukaryota; kingdom Metazoa; phylum Chordata; class Amphibia; order Anura; family Ranidae; genus Lithobates; species Lithobates pipiens. Next base: position 338,020,136 of record NW_027507764.1, on the reverse strand, counting down.
TGGTACTTGGTCCGATCAAAATTCTCTACACATGATCGTTTTACGTCCGACCGCCCCAGTTGGTCGGGAAATATTTCCAACATGTTGAAAAATTGGGTCCGATGGAGATTCGGACAGAATCAGTCCGATGCATACCACACACAGTCGGTTTATCTGACGACACGGTCCGATAAGACGCATTCCGACGGATTCTCCGACCGTGTGTATGCGGCATAAGATGGGAATTTTCCTCACTTCGGAAACTTCCCAACTTCCCATTTTCCTTTGCTTCAAGACAGAAAGTGAAGGCAAATCTCAACAGAAGGAATGAGCTTTTCATTTGGTCAGAACTGGTAAAGGTCAAACACAGGTTTAGATTGAACTTTGCCTGTTCAGGTGTGTGGCTGGATGCCATACCGAACAAAATTGACCAACACCACAGTGAGGTCAAGCCCAGCTTGGGATATTCTCCTCAGCCTCTTATATTGCCATATGCTCCTCCACCATCTGATATCACACCTTCCTCCACTCTATATACCACCACTGGGTCTTTCAATAGTTTCAGCTCAGAGAATAAAAACATTACTCATTGCACAATATATTATAAAATCAGCCAGAAATGATTAAAAACACATTAATTCTCATTTACAAAATAAATGTGCTGTAACCCAGTACACACAGGACAATCACCTCCTTAATATATAAATTGCCCATTAAGAGATACATTAAGCTCAGTACATTTAATGAATTCCTCACTTCTGGTCCACTTATGCGTGATGACATCAACTGGTCACTCCCTGATACATTTCATGACTCCACAATGGCTTTTTCAAAGTGCAGATGGCTGCAACATGTACTCCATAGCGTTATACCCACCCAATATTTATGGTTGCCCAGCAACTCATACCATTTTGCTATGTATAATTGGGCTGGAATAGTAGACCTGGGTTACAGTACACCTATTTTGTACATTGGACATTTGACCTTTTCATGGTTATCATTGTTATACACACAAAATATATATGTATATTGGAACTCCTTTTGGTTTAACAAAGGAGCGGTTCTACCAGTCCTGAAACGCGTAACCACACCCATTCCATGTGATGACAGCCAAGGCACGGCAGATGGGAACATCCCAGAAACACTTACATCTCCCCGCCTCAGCTGAGGGTGACTGCTGTGAGTAGGTTTCAGATAGAAGGGAGCTGCTGAACAGCTGTGAATGCAGCTGAACCAAGAGCCAGGAGGGACATTTAAAAGTTGTGTTGGTGATATTGGGATATAGAACGACAATTTTGAAAATTTTTTACTTACTAATACATATCCAAAAAAAATCTGTATTTTTGGCCACTCGAGTTGCTGCCTGGGCTCTGCTTCTTGTCGGGTCGGTGGTGGGGGCCCTGCTGTGGGCTGTACATGCAGCAGATATGGATCTTTGTGGGGGTCTTGTGCCTGGTGGTCTGGTAGGGGTCATGATGCCAAGATGACTTATCAGTACATTATATTATTATTATGAAAATATTTTTATTATTAGTGAAAAAAATGTTTAATCTTTATTTGTATATGTTTAGCTGATCACATGAACTCAGTTTATGATTATTAGAAAAATATATTATTATGCAAAATAATAATATTTATATCTCTATTTGCATCTGTTTGCCTGATTACATGCACTCAGTTCAATAGTATTAAATAGAGCTCATGTGATGAGCCAGACAGATACAAATAAAGATTAAAACAGCGACCAGATATGGTCCTTAATGTAATTGACCAAGGAAGCAGTCCAGTCATCAGAAGCAATGATCACCATACAAAGATTATTTTGCTTAAAGATTTTAAACCTAAATATCTGCCCCCCATGTATCGATAAGGCACTTAACTAGTATCAGATTTATATATTAAACAATTAAAAAAATTGTAAGATTTTTTACTCTTATTAACTAGGTCACATTTTTCTTCTGTATATCCCAGCAATGTTGTGGTGCTGGGCTAAGCCATTGGGTACCACACATCCTATAATGTCACTTCAGCTATTACGCACCCTCCCTTTTAGGCCATTCATAGAGGATCAGATGCTTGACTGACAGTACACTCTGCTCTGAATGGCCTAAAAAGGAGGGTGTTGCTTGGCTGTACAGAAAAAAATGCAGTTGTTTTTTTTGTAGGACAGCTTATAATGTCATTAAATGCAAAGGCACTATTTGACATGTATTATAAGGAAATATAGTAACATAATCAACAGTCTGTAGTAAAGATTGGGCTCCTAAGCATCTGCGTATGCTACATTCTTTATACTTACTTTCAAAATGTTAATAAAATACTTTAATCAAATTAAAGTGATATTAAACACACACTGGGAGTTATTTACAAAAGGCAAATCCACTTTGCACTGCAAATGCACGTGGAAATGCAGCCACTCTAAATCTAAGGGGTAGATCTGAAATGAGGGGAAGCTCTGCTGATTTTATCATGTGCAAGCTAAAATGCTGTTTTTTATTGTCCTCGCATGTCCCCCTCGGATCTACAGCGTCTTTACTTCCAAGTGCACTTTCAGTGCAAAGTGGATTTTCCTTTAGTAAATAACCCCCACTGTTTAATTTACATTGTCCCTTCTATTTCTGTATGTAGATGATGGCACTGTAGTTATTTTAATAAAAAAAAAAAAACATTTAAGTACTTTTTTTCCTATTTGATATACAGGTGTCACATGACCCAGATCTTTCCCAGTCTGTCAAACATATACAGGAAACAAATACAGGAGGAGTTTCTAGTCCTCTGCTCCTGGTCACATGTTAAAAAAAACAGCCTTTGGAATACAGAGTAAAAACGCCCCCTAGTGTTAACCTCTTCCCTGCCAGCGACTTTTACACAGTAATAAGTGCATTTTTATAGCACTGATCGCTGTATAAATGTCAATGGTCCCAAAAATGTGTCAAAAGTGTCCGATCTGTCCGCTGCAATGCCACAGATCACTGCCATTACTAGTAAAAAAAAATGAATAATAAAAATGACATAAATCTTTCCCATACTTTGTAGAGGCTATAACTTTTGCGCAAATAAATCAGTATACACTTATTGTGATTTGTTTACCAAAAATATGTAGAAGAACATATATTGGCCTAAACTGATGAAGAAATTTGTTTTTAAAAACATTTTTGGGGATATTTATTATAATAAAAAGTAAAAAAATATTTTTTTTCAAATTTGTTTATACCACCAAAAGAAAGCTCTATTTGTGGGAAAAAAAGGCATCAATTTTGTTTGGATACAGAGTTGCATGACCGTGCAATTGTCAGTTAAAATGACACAGTGCCGTATCGTGAAAAAGGGCCTGGTCATTAAGCAGTCTTCCGGTCTGTAAGTGGTTAAATACTGTTTACCAATAAAATTTTTTTACTGAAACAACCTAGTCATGTGGCGACTTTTCACTTGCTCTGTACTGCACTGGGCAGGTGGGCAGAGCAAGCAGGAAACCTCTGACCAATCTTGTAGACATCACTGCAGGAAGTTTTCTTTTTACTGTGGCCGCCCAGCTCTGATTAGCGCTATTGAGGTCATGTGGATGGCAGTCACTAAGTTGGTACCACCCTGCAAGCTCACAATATTAAAAAAAAAGTTACATGTTTCAGCTTAAGAAGGAAGGGAGCATACACAATTACACATACAGAACATACACAGAGCAAGTGGCCACAAAGCAGCCTGAAGATTAGCTGCTATTGCGTTGCCATAACCAACAGGGAAGCCATGGAAAGAGCAGGATCACCCAGGTATTTAACAAAAATGAAATAATAATGGATAGAATGGTTCAACGCACAAGTAGAACAGATGATTGTATATTAAAAAAAAACAGATGATTGTAAAAATAAAAATAAACTGATGATTATATATTAAAAAGCACACAGACAATTTTTGCATTTAACCAGTTGCTGACCGCCAGCTGTCAAATGACGGCCAATCGGCACATCTCTTGTGGCAGGAGGGTGACGTCCTCCCATTTAAACAGAGAATACGTGCGATCGTGCGTGCGCATCCCTGCTCCTTCGGTGGCGGTGTGTGACGGCCGTGATGAAGTCACGGCCGATCACAGATGGTTACACCCCCACTGTGCACGGTGTGTGCGATCGCGAGCACGCTGCTCGTGAACGTCGGTGGCGGCGTGTTCCTGGGAACACTGCTCGTCACCGATGCTGGTAAACAGCCATTGATGCTGTTTACCCATGTGATAGGCTGTGATCGTTTGACAGCCGATCACTAAATGTAAACAAACCACGGTAACGAGATGTTACCGGGTTCTCCTCACACACCGATCGTATGTGAGGAAGAGATTGCGGTAACATCTCATTACAGCTTACAGTACACACAAATCACACTGATTGACCCCCCAATAAAGAGGACCTGTCACCACCCACCATAGTACCTGTCACTTACAGTCCATTAGGGTACCTGTCACAGTCCATCAGAGTACCCAAGTACCTGTCACAGCCCATCAGAGTACTCGAGTACCTGTCACAGTCCATCAGAGTACCCAAGTACCTGTCACAGCCCATCAGAGTACCCGAGTACCTGTCACAGTCCATCCGAGGACACGATTACCCATCACAGTCCATCTGAGTACCCGAGTACCCGTCACAGTCCATCTGAGTACCCGAGTACCTGTCACAGCCCATCAAAGTACCCGAGTACCTGTCAAAGCCCATCAGAGTACCCGAGTACCTGTCACAGCCCATCAGAATACCCAAGTACCTGTCACAGCCCATCAGAGTACCCAAGTACCTGTCCCAGTCCATCTGAGTACCCGAGTAACTGTCACAGTTCCTCTGAGTACCTGAGTACCTGTCCCAGTCCATCTGAGTACCCGAGTACCTGTCACAGTTCATCTGAGTACCTGAATACCTGTCACAGTTCATCTGAGTACCTGAGTACATGTCAAAGTTCATCTGAGTACCCGAGTACCTGTCACAGTCCATATGAGTACCTGAGTACCTATCACCGCCCTTCAGAGTACCCAAATACCAGTCACCAAGCCACCAGAGAACCTGTCACCAGGCCATCAGAGTACCCGAGTACCTGTCACCAGGCCATCGGAGTACCCGAGTACCTGTCACCAGGCCATCAGAGTACCAGAGTACCTGTCACCAGGCCATCAGAGTACCCGAGTACCTGTCACCAGGCCATCAGAGTACCCGAGTACCTGTCACCAGGCCATCAGAGTACCCGAGTACCTGTCACCAGGCCATCAGAGTACTCAAGTAATTGTCACCAGCCCATCAGAGTACCAGAGTACCTCTCTGCAGCCCATCAGAGTACCCGAGTACCTGTCTGCATCTCATCAGAGTACTCAAGTACCTATTTCAGCCCATGCCTCACAGAATATACGTTGGGGTGTTTTCTTTCCAAAATGGGGTCATTTTGTGGGTAATTTTACTGTCCTGGTGCTCCAGGGCCTTCAAAAGTGTGATGGGTAGGAATGAATGTCTACTTTCTAAAAAGGGGTAATTTGCGGAGTATTTGTACTTTTCTGACTTGTTAGTGTCTCAAGAAATGAGATACACCTGATGTACTGAAGGCATGATCAGATGTGATCAATTTTCAGTGATTGGCACCATAGTTTGTAGACTCTATATCTTTCACAAAGACCAAATAATATACACTAATGTGGTGTATTGTGTTGTTTTTACCAAAGATATGTAGCAGTATAAATTTTGGCCAAAATTTATGAAGAAAAATTACTAATTAGCAACATTTTATGATAGAAACAAAGAAAAAGGCATTTTTTTCATAAAATTTATGTTTTTTTTTTATTTATAGCACAAAAAATAAAAAAACCACTAGTGATTAAATACCACTAAAAGAAAGTTCTATTTGTGTGGAAAAAAGGACGCAAGTTTCATATGGGTACAGTGTTGCATGACTGAGTAATTGTCATTGAAACTGTGAAGCCGCGTACACACTGGCCAACTTACTCCGTCAGACAATCCGACGGACAGTCCGTCATACTTTCGAATGAATGGACTTGACCACTAGTGATGGACGAACTTCCGACGGGACGTTTCGCGAACGCGAAACGCGAACGGACACAAACGTTCGCGAAAACGACCGTTCGCCGCGGGCTCCATTGACTTCAATGGGAGGCGAATTTCGCAAACCTTTAGGTCGAATTTGCGGCCACGGGGTAATTATTAGGGGGTAGCACGTAGTCCCACCACCTGGACAATAGCATAATACATGTATGAGGTGAATTTGGGATCGATAACTACAAGCATTTTTTTTTTATTTGGGAAATTGTTCTGACAATTCAGGACTATGGAGCTAATGAAGGCAATGGAGGAGAGGGAAGGTCAGGGACCAGGGTAGGCAAACAAGAGGGTGCAGGAGATACAGAGCACTGACAGCAGCACCGTAATACAGAGCACTGACATCAGCACCGTGACATACAGCGCTGACAGCAGCTCCGTGACATACAGCGCTGACAGCAGCTCCGTGACATACAGCGCTGACAGCAGCTCCGTGACATACAGCGCTGACAGCAGCTCCGTGACATACAGCGCTGACAGCAGCTCCGTGACATACAGCGCTGACAGCAGCACCGTGACATACAGCGCTGACAGCAGCTCCGTGACATACAGCGCTGACAGCAGCTCCGTGACATACAGCGCTGACAGCAGCTCCGTGACATACAGCACTGACAGCAGCTCCGTGACATACAGCGCTGACAGCAGCTCCGTGACATACAGCGCTGACAGCAGCACCGTGACATACAGCGCTGACAGCAGCTCCGTGACATACAGCGCTGACAGCAGCTCCGTGACATACAGCGCTGACAGCAGCTCCGTGACATACAGCGCTGACAGCAGCTCCGTGACATACAGCGCTGACAGCAGCTCCGTGACATACAGCGCTGACAGCAGCTCCGTGACATACAGCGCTGACAGCAGCTCCGTGACATACAGCGCTGACAGCAGCTCCGTGACATACAGCGCTGACAGCAGCTCCGTGACATACAGCGCTGACAGCAGCTCCGTGACATACAGCGCTGACAGCAGCTCCGTGACATACAGCGCTGACAGCAGCTCCGTGACATACAGCGCTGACAGCAGCACCGTGACATACAGCGCTGACAGCAGCTCCGTGACATACAGCGCTGACAGCAGCTCCGTGACATACAGCGCTGACAGCAGCTCCGTGACATACAGCACTGACAGCAGCTCCGTGACATACAGCGCTGACAGCAGCTCCGTGACATACAGCGCTGACAGCAGCACCGTGACATACAGCGCTGACAGCAGCTCCGTGACATACAGCGCTGACAGCAGCTCCGTGACATACAGCGCTGACAGCAGCTCCGTGACATACAGCGCTGACAGCAGCTCCGTGACATACAGCGCTGACAGCAGCTCCGTGACATACAGCGCTGACAGCAGCTCCGTGACATACAGCGCTGACAGCAGCTCCGTGACATACAGCGCTGACAGCAGCTCCGTGACATACAGCGCTGACAGCAGCTCCGTGACATACAGCGCTGACAGCAGCTCCGTGACATACAGCGCTGACAGCAGCACCGTAAGCAGCCCCAGGAGGAAGTCAGCACAGCACAGGGATGGTGTGATCCCCTCATAATAAGAACCCCCAGGAGGAAGTCAGCACAGCACAGGGATGGTGGGAGCCCCTCATAATAAGAACACCCAGGAGGAAGTCAGCACAGCACAGGGATGGTGGGAACCCCTCATAATAAGCAGCCCCAGTAGAAATATGACACCGCTCAACCTCTTCAAAGAGGAGGGTAGGGGCATATAGTACGGTGTGCTTTTTTGGGTCAGGGAAGTGAGCCAAATGAATTAAGAAGGTCTGTGTGCTTGATTCCAAAAATTGTTTATAGACATATACATGGTCTACTGATCACATGTGTTGAATTCCTCCGAGATCCATGCCTCATTCATTTTTAGAAATGTGAGGTAGTTAACACTGTGGTGAGCTAGGCGAGTACGCTTATCGGTCACAATCCCCCCTGCTGCGCTGAACGTCCTTTCGGACAGGACACTGGATGAGGGGCAAGCCAACAGTTCGATTGCAAATTGGGCAAGCTCTGGCCAGAGGTCAAGCCTGCCCACCCAGTAGTCTAGGGGTTCATCACTCCTCAGAGCGTCCACATCGGCCGTTAACCCAATGTAGTCGGACACCTGACGGTCTAGGCGTTCCCTGATGCTGGATCCGGATGACACCTGTCGATGGGTCGGCTGAAAGAATGACCTCATATCCGAAGTCACCAACACATCTTCAAACCGGCCTCTTCTTGCAGGCGCTGTTGGATTGGTACCCGCAAATCCTTCTCTGGGAGTGGGAATTGCTCCTCTGCCAGCGCACGCAAAAGCAGAATGCAGCATTTCTCGAAGCAAGGCCTGGAAGTGCTGCATTCTGACAGCCCTCTGCGACGGCGGTAACATTTCCGCCATTTTGTGTTTGTACCGGGGGTCTAAGTACGTTGCCACCCAGTACTGGTCCTTGACCCTCATGCTTTTTATACGGGGGTCCCTATTAAAACACTGGAGCATGAAGGCCCCCATTTGCACTAAAGTGGAAGCGGTGTGGTGGCCTGGCTCCTGCTCATCATCCAGGATAATGTCGTCCTCTTCATTCTCCTCTCCCCATCCTCGCACAACAGGGATCCCAGAAAGGTTTAAAGCATGCTCTTCTTGCTCCTGCTCATCCGCCCCGGCACCATCCTCCTCTGACTCCTCATCAGACTCCTGTTGTTGACTTGTCTCAGATAGAGTAGCCCCCCCTGGGAATTCATCCAGCATTGCGACTTCCTCATCTTCCCGCTCCTGCTCCTCCACAGCCTGATCAATGACACGACGCAATGCACGCTCCAGAAAGAAGGCATAAGGTACCATGTCACTGATGGCGCCATGGCTGCGACTGACCAGTTTGGTGATCTCCTCAAATGGCCGCAGAAGTCTGCATGTGTCGCGCATGAGCAGCCACTGGCGCGGTGAAAAAAAACCCAGCTCCCCAGAACCGTTTCTTTCGCAGAGTTCATACAGGTAGACGTTAACTGCACGTTTCTGCTGGAGCAGCCTATCAAGCATATAGAAGGTTGAGTTCCATCGCGTCGGGCAATCGCAAATAAGACGTCTGACCGGCAGATGGTGTCGCCGCTGAATGTCAGCAAGGCGAGCCATGGCCGTGTAAGATCTTCTGAAATGGGCCGAGATTTTCCTTGCCTGCCGCAAGATGTCCTGGACCCCAGGGTATTTGACAAGGAATCGCTGCACGACCAAGTTTAAGACGTGTGCCATGCACGGCACGTGCGTGATTTTGCCCTGTTTCAATGCGCTAAGCAGATTGGCACCGTTGTCACACACCACTTTACCAACTGTCAAATTGAGCGGTGTTAGCCACTCATCTGCCTGTGAACGCAAAGCTGAAAGGAGTGCCGGGCCAGTGTGGCTCTTTGCTTCCAGGCACAACAGACGCAGCACGGCATGGCAACGTCTCACCTGGCATGTGGAATAGGTTCTGGGGAGCTTGGGCGGTGCAGTGGAAGAGACGCTAGCAGCGGAAAAGGAGGAGGCAGCTGAGGAGGAGAGGGAGGAGGATGGAGTAGGAGGAGGAGAAGAAGAGTCAGGCCTGCATGCAATCCGTGGCGGTAAAACCAAATCTACACGGGTGCCACGGGTTACATGCTTGACGGCCGTCAGAAGGTTCACCCAGTGGGCAGTAAAACTGATATACCTTCCCTGCCCGTGTTTGCTAGACCACGTGTCTGTGGTCAGATGTATCTTGGCACCGACACTGTGTGCCAGAGATACATTCACTTGCCGCTGAACATGGCCATATAGCTCTGGGATGCCCTTCTCTGAGAAATACTTCCTTCCTGGGACCTTCCATTGTGGTGTTCCAATGGCCACAAATTTGCGAAAGGCCTCCGAGTCCACCAGTTTATATGGCAGTAGTTGGCGGGCTATGAGTTCTGACAAGCCAGCCGCCAACCGTTGGGCAAGAGGGTTATCCGGCGTCATCATTTTTTTACGCTCAAACATTAGGCCCACGGAAGCCTGCCTTTTTGCAGAAAAATGTGAGCTTGGCGTGATGGAAGGTGGAGTGGAGGACAATTGTGAGGAGAGAGGAGAAGGAGAAGTAGAAGACGAGGCTGGACGGTGAGAGCCTGCAGTGTGGCTTTGTGTGTTCCGTTGCTCCCACTGGGCTCGGTGATGGCTGCTCATGTGCCTTCTTAAGGCGGTCGTCCCTAGGTGAGTATTGGGCTTACCGCGACTAACGCGTTGACTGCAAAGATTGCAGATGGCAACGCTATTGTCAGCAGCGGACACGTTAAAAAAAGCCCACACTGCGGAGCCATGTGCCGGTGTCCTGGGAGCGCCAGATGTGACCGTACATGGTCGATGACTCGCTCCTGATACATTTGCAGTCTGCTTTGTCCCTGCTGTGCAATGTAAGTCATTGCTGCTTCTCCTCCCTATCTGCTGGTCCATATCTCCCTCTGAACTCCCCTCCTCTTCCTCTCTTGTGGGCACCCACGTGACATCACTAGACACGTCATCATCAACGTCACCTTCCCCACCGCTATAAGTAGAGATCTCGGAGTAGGCAGCAACACCGGGGACCAACCTCCTCCTTGGGCTGATCTGGGTACTGGCGTCAGACTGCTGAGTAGCGCTTGTTGCTACCTCCTCTTCCTGATCCAATACCAAGAGTGGCTGCGCATCAGAAATGTCCTCTTGATATGGATCGGAAAATAATTCCAGTGACTCAAGCGGAAGGTATGTGGTGGTGGTGGTGGTGGTCGTGTTGTTGGTGGTAGTGTCTTTGGGGGTGCACATAGCAGAGAGTGAAGAAGAGGGTGCAGATCGAGAGGATGAGGAGGGTGCAGAAGAGTAAGGCTGAGCGAGCCACTCAACCAAGTCTGGTGCATCCTTTAAAGTAATTGAACGCACCTTCTGCAACTTCCCACTTTGGCTCAAGCCTGTTGCTCCTGCCCTACCCCTACCACCCCTGCGGAAGGGCCTGCCTCTTCCTCTGCCTGTCATTTTTTAAATGACCCTGTGACAAAACTCTTAGTCCCTATACCGATGAAGGACTGCTGCAGTATAGGGCAGCGGTCAGCAGTGGTGCACGTCAACCCTATCTATTGTGGACCGATAGCGGTCCTTACAGAACAGCAGACTGTACCGCACTCAAGCCTATGTACCGTAGCACCCTATACCAAGTTACCAGTCCTTATAAGAACTTTTGTGGACCAAGCAGGTTGTGTGTTAGTGTTTAGCAGACTGTGCGTCAGTCCCTATACCGCTGAAGGACTGCTGCAGTATAGGGCAGCGGTCAGCAGTAGTGCACGGCAACCCTATGTATTGTGGACCGATAGCGGTCCTTACAGAACAGCAGACTGTAACGCACTCAGGCCTATGTACCGTAGCACCCTATACCAAGTTACCAGTCCTTATAAAAACTTTTGTGGACCAAGCAGGTTGTGTGTTAGTGTTTAGCAGACTGTGCGTCAGTCCCTATACCGCTGAAGGACTGCTGCAGTATAGGGCAGCGGTCAGCAGTGGTGCACGTCAACCCTATCTATTGTGGACCGATAGCGGTCCTTACAGAACAGCAGACTGTACCGCACTCAAGCCTATGTACCGTAGCACCCTATACCAAGTTACCAGTCCTTATAAGAACTTTTGTGGACCAAGCAGGTTGTGTATTAGTGTTTAGCAGACTGTACGTCAGTCCCTATACCGCTGAAGGACTGCTGCAGTATAGGGCAGCGGTCAGCAGTGGTGCACGTCAACCCTATCTATTGTGGACCGATAGCGGTCCTTACAGAACAGCAGACTGTACCGCACTCAAGCCTATGTACCGTAGCACCCTATACCAAGTTACCAGTCCTTATAAGAACTTTTGTGGAACAAGCAGGTTGTGTGTTAGTGATTAGCAGACTGTACGTCAGTCCCTATACCAATGAAGGACTGCTGCAGTATAGGGCAGCGGTCAGCAGTAGTGCACGGCAACCCTATGTATTGTGGACCGATAGCGGTCCTTACAGAACAGCAGACTGTAACGCACTCAGGCCTATGTACCGTAGCACCCTATACCAAGTTACCAGTCCTTATAAGAACTTTTGTGGACCAAGCAGGTTGTGTGTTAGTGATTAGCAGACTGTACGTCAGTCCCTATACCAATGAAGGACTGCTGCAGTATAGGGCAGCGGTCAGCAGTAGTGCACGGCAACCCTATGTATTGTGGACCGATAGCGGTCCTTACAGAACAGCAGACTGTACTGCACTCAGGCCTATGTACCGTAGCACCCTATACCAAGTTACCAGTCCTTATAAAAACTTTTGTGGACCAAGCAGGTTGTGTGTTAGTGTTTAGCAGACTGTGCGTCAGTCCCTATACCGCTGAAGGACTGCTGCAGTATAGGGCAGCGGTCAGCAGTAGTGCACGGCAACCCTATGTATTGTGGACCGATAGCGGTCCTTACAGAACAGCAGACTGTAACGCACTCAGGCCTATGTACCGTAGCACCCTATACCAAGTTACCAGTCCTTATAAGAACTTTTGTGGACCAAGCAGGTTGTGTGTTAGTGATTAGCAGACTGTACGTCAGTCCCTATACCAATGAAGGACTGCTGCAGTATAGGGCAGCGGTCAGCAGTAGTGCACGGCAACCCTATGTATTGTGGACCGATAGCGGTCCTTACAGAACAGCAGACTGTACCGCACCCAAGCCTATGTACCGTAGCACCCTAGACAGACCAAGTTACCAGTCCTGATAAAGAGCTTTGTGGAACAAGTGAGTTGTGAATGATTAGCAGACTGCAGCAGAAGGGCAGCAGTCAAGTATAATATTCTTTCTATATTTGGAAGAAAGAATATTATACGTGTACAAGCCTATTACCGTACCACTGATACCAGTCCTGAAAAGAACCTTTGTGGAACTAATAGTAACAGCAAGTCTTTAAAATTATCCTCACTGCCTGACACACTGCTTCCTGCCTGTCCCTATACAAATTGGCAAAAAAGAGTAGGCTGGAACGATTAGCTGGAACAGCTCTTTTGTGGACCTGATAGTAACAGCTAATGATGATGATGATGATGATGATGAAGAAAGACTAATCTGGCTGAGCTGTCCCTAAAATAGCAGCATACAGCGCTCTGTCCCTTTATCTAAACTGACAAAAGAAACTCAGGCTGCTGACCTAACACCTATACCAGTCCTGAAAAGAACTTTTGTGTACCAAATAGCTAGCGTTTTCTCTGTCCCTACTCCACACAGGATCCTTTCCCTACAGTGACAGAAGAAAGAATGTAAAATGGCCACCGGATCGGGTGTATTTATAGGTTAGGGGGAATGTCCAAGTGTCCATGAGCTGTCATGTCTCAATTGGTTGTCCTGTAACACATGATAAACGTGTCACGAAAGGTTAAAGTTCTTGTATACATTAAACACGTAAGTCCGCCGGGGCGAACGACGGAAAAAGGCGTTCGAACCCGCGGACGGCGAAAGTCGGAAATTCGCCGCGAAACGACCGCCGGGCGAACCGTTCGGCCATCACTATTGACCACACACACCACTTTTTGAGCGGACTAATACGGCGTACTAAGTCCGCCATACTATCCGCCCTACTTTTGAAATGAACGGACTCGCCCACACACGCGGAGGAAAGTCCGCTCATTTCGAGCGCGTCTCCAGGTAGGCGGGGCCCGCGAAGGAGACGTCGCTGACCCCGCCGCCTGGTATGGACTTAAAGGGGAACCCCAACGCCGAAAAAAATCGGCGTGGGGGTCCCCCCAAGTCCACAACAGACCCTTGTCCGAGCACGCTATGCGGCCGGCCAGGAAAGGGGGGCGAGCGAGCGCCCCCCCCTCCTAAACCGTACCAGGCCGCGTGCCCTCAAGATGGGGGGGTGCCTTGGGGAAGGGGAGGCCGCGCGGCCCCCCCACCCCAAAGCACCTTGTCCCCATGTTGATGAGAACAAGGGCCTCTTCCCGACAACCCTGGCCGTTGGTTGTCGGGGTCTGCGGGCGGGGGGCTTATCGGAATCCGGGAGCCCCCTTTAATAAGGGGGCCCCCGGATACCGGCCCCCCACCCTATGTGAATGAGTATGGGGTACAATGTACCCCTACCCATTCACCTGTAAAATAAAAGTACAAAAAAAAACACAACACACGAGATAAAATACTTTATTGCACAGCTCCGGGGGTCTTCCGTCTTCGGGGGTCTTCTCGCCGGACTCCTCCGCTATCTTCTTGTAGCTCTTTTGCTAGCGGAGGAGTCCGGCTTTCTTCCTCACCGCCGGCCTCTTCTCCCGACTTCGGGGGTCTTGTCCCCCTCTTCGGTTCTTCTGCCGGGCCACCGCGCCTTCTTATAGCTCTTTTACAGGCGGTGGCCCGGTCTTTTGTCGCCGCCGCCGCCGCCTTCCGTTCTTCTTCTTCTTCTTCTTCTTCTTCTTCTTCTTCTTCTCCAGGAGATGTTGCCTCGACGATCACTCCGGCCGGAATGCCAGGGACGCACTGCGCGGCCACTTATATAGGGACAAGGGGCTGTGTCACATGGCTTTATGTCACATGGGTTGGTGTCACATGGTGACCCTGCCCCCTTACGATGTCATAGTCCCCATGTGACATCAACCCATGTGACCAACCCATGTGACATAAAGCCATGTGACACCGCCCCTTATCCCAATATAAGTGGCCGCGCAGTGCGTCCCTGGCATTCCGGCCGGAGAGATCATCGAGGCAACATCTCCTGGAGAAGAAGAAGAAGAAGAACGGAAGGGGGCGGCGGCGGCGACAGAAGACCGGGCCACCGCCTGTAAAAGAGCTATAAGAAGGCGCGGTGACCCGGCAGAAGAACCGAAGAGGGGGACAAGACCCCCGAAGTCGGGAGAAGAGGCCGGCGGCGAGGAAGAAAGCCGGACTCCTCCGCTAGCAAAAGAGCTACAAGAAGATAGTGGAGGAGTCCAGCGAGAAGACCCCCGAAGACGGAAGACCCCCGGAGCTGTGCAATAAAGTATTTTATCTCGTGTGTTGTGTTTTTTTTTGTACTTTTATTTTACAGGTGAATGGATAGGGGTACATTGTACCCCATACTCATTCACATAGGGGGGGGCCGGTATCCAGGGGCCCCCTTATTAAAGGGGGCTCCCGGATTCCGATAAGCCCCCCGCCCGCAGACCCCGACAACCAACGGCCAGGGTTGTCGGGAAGAGGCCCTTGTCCTCATCAACATGGGGACAAGGTGCTTTGGGGTGGGGGGGCCGCGCCCCCCCCCCTTCCCCAAGGCACCCCCCCATGTTGAGGGCACGCTGCCTGGTACGGTTTAGGAGGGGGGGGCGCTCGCTCGCCCCCCTTTCCTGGCCGCCGGGTAGCGTGCTCGGACAAGGGTCTGTTGTGGACTTGGGGGGGGACCCCCACGCCGATTTTTTTCGGCGTTGGGGTTCCCCTTTAAGTCCATACCAGGCGGCGGGGCCAGCGACGTCTCCTTCGCGGGCCCTGCCTACCTGGATACCCGCTCTAAATGAGCGGACTTTTCTCCGGGTGGGAAAAGTACGCTCATTTCAAAAGTACGGCGGACTGGCATACACACGGGCGGATTGTCCGCCGAAATGCGAGTCCGACGGACAGTATTACGGAAATTCTGAAATACTTAGTCCGCCAGACTGCACGCTGAAAAAGTCCGCTGAAGCCCACACACGAGCGGACTGTCCGCTGAAATGTGTTTTGGCGGACTAAGTTGGCCAGACAGTCCGCCCGTGTGTACGCGGCTTGAGAGCGCTGAAAATTGGTCTGGTCAGGAAGTGCACTGTATTGAGGTGGTTAATCACACTTGAATGTGAAAACCTAAGAGCTCAGAGATGGTCAAAAGGAAAGTTTAAAATGTTTTTTGTTTCTTTTTTTGGGGGGGGGGGGGGGGGTGGGGGGCTGAATTACAACCACTTTAAATCTTTTTCTAACTGATAATCGTTGCTAATTGTAGCTTTTTCAGTAAAGTTTTCATCAGGGGTGTGCACTTCATCAAAGGTTTTGGTAAATCTAAAGGAAAATTGGACAAGAAATTTGTATAATCTAAGGCCAGCCTTACCCAAAAGTGGAACGTCTACTCATTGTACTCCCCCCCCCCCCCCACAGGTATCCTGTTCCTCCTGAGAGCCTCAGCCGTGGGTATTTGCACAATCGCTGTGGCTCCCTCCTCCTCCCTTCTCCTTCCCCGGTCGCTGGGCCAGTAGGAGAGAAGAGCGCAGCCTCGTGCATATGCAGTAGGGTTCCCAGTGTGAAGCTGCAAGGCTACATTGCCAGGTTCCCTTACTTGCAATGGAGGCGGCATGCACCTGACAGCTGATGGAAACATACAGCTACAGTGGCAAAATCACTGGACTCCAGGACAAGTAAGTGTCCGATTATTAAAAGTCAGCAGCCGCAGTATGTGCAGCTGCTGACTTTTAATTTTTGCAGCGGTGGGTGGACCTCCACTTTATGGACAGAGCCTCGTTTTGAGATTTGGTGTTTACTGGTTTAAAACATTTATTTTTTGCTAGAAAATTACTTAGAGTGAGTTTAATTACCACCTTAATCAGCCACAGAACCTGTGTAATTAATATGTGTTTGGTTTTAAAGGGATGAGGTGGCAAAACTAGGAGGAAAACACAGAAGCGCACTCCCACCACCGATAAAAGTGATCTTGTTGCAAATCCGCCGTAGAGACCACTTTTACTTGAAACCCGACTGCCCACCGAACAAGAGAATACCGGGGTTATGGAAGCTAGCTGCTGCCATAAGAACAATATTCCTCTTCAAAGTGCCAACGTATAACGACGGCTGGCGGTTGGCAGTGGTTAAGCTGGCTATACACTGCAATTTTAGTTGTTCAATTTCCTTCAACTACAAGTATGTACTGCAAGGGCCTGCCTGATTGCTTACAATTTGAAAGTGTTTAGGTTTGACCTCATATTTATGGTTTTAATAAATCTAAAGCAAAGTTGTACAAGAAAATTGTATAACAACAGTATAGTGTGTAGCCAGCTTTAGTCGCCATGAGGTTGATTTACTAAAGCTGGAGAGTGCAAAATCTAATGCAGCTCTACACAGAAACCAATCAGCTTCCAGGTTTTATTGCCAAAGCTTAATTGAACAAGCTGAAGTTAGAAGTCGATTGGCTACTATTCACCATTGAACACATTTTGAACTCTCCAGTTTTAATAAGTCAACCTTCAAATAACTAAGGACAGGTAAGAAACTAGAAGTGATAGTGACAAAATAGGCCCACTTGACCTGTATGTGCTTCAAAATCCATACTTAATTCTTAAAATCTCAGGTCAAAAGAAAAAACTTTTTTCATGAAGTGACTATTCACAAGTCTCAACAAAAATTCTTATTTCTATTTTTCTAGTGCTGATTCAAAATTTTTACAATGTTATATCTTAGTGCACGATTCCTTATGTGTCAGCATACAGAAAAATATTCTTGCAGTGTCCACATACACTACAATTTATTTAGTGATATTATTGGTATTGTATGTTTTTCCTTCTAAAATCAACAGAGGTACGGGCGGCTGCATTTCTAAACTTGTCACAACAATGCTTCATCAGCAGTCTGATTCATTCCAGTCAAGCAGCTGACATTATTGACTAAATGGCATACTTTCCTTTGCAATTGAAGGAGCATTATGAATCAGGTCCAGCTCAATCGGGTTACCAGTCAAACTTTTTTCAAACATTCCTTCTCTGTGTGTAAGTTCATCATCTAGCCCCTGGCTGCAGTGCTTCTGAGAACTGATAGCCTTATTTCCAATTCTAGAAGCTAGACAGCTGTAGAGAAGGTAATGTTCTACCCTCTCTTTTTCACGGTCTGATATTAGTCAATGGATATTTAGGGAATAGTAGTGTTGTGACTGAAAAACACCATATCCATCACGACCCGAAAAAAAAAGGAGGCAGAGATTGAGCCACAGCGACCCTAACACAAATTTGTGAGCGTTGACTCCACTTTTGTGGGGAAAAAAAGAGTAAAAAAATATATATATACAGCATCTCACAGAAGTGAGTATATCCCTCACATTTTTGTAAATATCTTACTATATCTTTTTTTTCATGTGACAACACTGAAGAAATATCACTTTGCTACAATGTAAAGTAGTGAGTGTACAGCTTGTATAACAGTGTTAATTTGCTGTCCCCTCAAAATAACTCAACACACAGTCATTTATGTCAAAACCGCTGGCAACAATAGTGAGTACACTCCAAAGTGGAAAAGTCCAAATGTCCAAATTGGGCCCAAAGTGTCAATATTTTGTGTGGCCACCATTTTTTTTCCAGCACCGCCTTAACCATCATGGGCATGGAGTTCAGCAGAGCTTCACAGGTTGCCACTGGACACTGGAGTCCTCTTCCACTCCTCCATGACAACATCACAGAGCTGGTGAATGTTAGAGACCCTGCACTCCTCAACCTTCCATTTGAGGATGCCCCACAGATTCTCGATATGGTTTAGGTCTGGAGACATGCTTGGCCAGTCCATCACATTTACCCTCAGCTTCTTTAGCAAGGCAGTGGTCATTTTTGAGGTGACTTTGGGGTCATTATTATGTTGGAATACTGCCCTGTGGCCCAGTCTCCGGGAGAGGATCATGCTCTGCTTCAGTTAGTCACAGTACATGTTGGCATTCATGGTTCCCTCAATGAACTGTAGCTCCCAATTGCCAGCAGCACTCATGCTTGACTGTAGGCAAGATACACTATTCTTTGTACTCCTCACCTGGTTGACACCATCTGAATAAAATATGTTTATCTTGGTCTCATCAGACCACAGGACATGGTTCCAGTAATCCATGTCCTTAGTCTTCTTGTCTTCAGCAAACTGTTTGCAGGCTTTCTTGTGCATCATCTTTAGAAGAGGCTTCCTTCTGGGACGACAGCCATGCAGACCAATTTGATGCAGTGTGCGGAGTATGGTCTAAACACTGACAGGCTGACCCCACACCCCTTCAACCTCTGCAGCAATGCTGGCAGCACTCATACGTCTATTTTCCAAAGACAACCTCTGGATATGAAGCGGAGCACGAGTACTCAACTTCTTTGTTCGACCATGGCAAGGCCTGTTCTGAGTGGAACCTGTCCTGTTAAATCGCTATATGGTCTTGGCCACCGTGTTGCAGCTCAGTTTCAGGGTCTTGGCAATTTTCTTATAGCCTAGGCCATCTTTATGTAGAACAACAATTCTTTTTTTCAGATCCTGAGAGAGTTCTTTGCCATGTGGTGCCATGTTGAATGTCCAGTGACCAGTATGAGAGAGTGAGAGCGATAACACCAAATTTAACACACCTGCTTCCCATTCACACCAGAAATGCTAACGAGTCACAAGACAACCTCTGTATATGACGCTGAGCATGTGCACTCAACTTCTTTGGTCGACCATGGCGAGGCCTGTTCTGAGTGGAACCTGTCCTGTTAAACTGCTGTATGGTCTTGGCTACCGGGCTGCAGCTCAGTTTCAGGGTCTTGGCAATCTTCTTATAGCCTAGGCCAGTGATGGCGAACCTTGGCACCCCAGATGTTTTGGAACTACATTTCCCATGATGCTCAACTACACTGCAGAGGGCATGAGCATCATGGGAAATGTAGTTCCAAAACATCTGGGGTGCCAAGGTTCGCCATCACTGGCCTAGGCCATCTTTATGAAAAGCAACAATTCTTTTTTCAGATCCTCAGAGAGTTTGTTGCCACAATGTGCCATGTTGAACTTCCAGTGACCAGTAGAAGAGAGTGAGAGGGATAACACCAAACTTAACACACCTATTTCACATCTGAGACCTTGTAACACTAACGAGTCGCATGACACCGGGGAGGGAAAATGGCTAATTGAGCCAATTTGGAATTTTTCACTTTGGGGTATACTAACTTTTGTTGCCAGCCGTTTAGACATTAATGGCTGTGTGTGTTCAGTTATTTTGAGGGGATAGCAAATTTACACTGTTGCACAAGCTGTACATTTACTACTTTATATTGTAGCAATGTTCATTTCTTCAGTGTTGTCACATGAAAAGATATAATAAAATATTTACAAAAATGTGAGGGGTGTGCTCACTTTTGTGAGCTACTGTATCTATATTGTGGCAGTGGGACCCTGTGCTACCTGGAAGATTGCTGGTTTACACCAGATTTTGGAGAGAAAGGCACGCTGATTGCACAGCTGTGTGCTGGGCTATTTTGTTGTGACCTGGCTATGGCTCAGGGCCTCACCCCACAGACAGGGAGTCTGTGCATGGGAGTCAGGTGGACTCCCATTCCTCTGCAGGAGTCAGAGGCTTCATGACTGCAGCCAAAGCATGCATGTCTCAGAAGGCAGATGTACTTGTATTTGGAGTCTGTAAGATCAAGTAATGGTGGAACCCCTGTGTGCGCTACCGATGTCTTTGTGAACCTTTTTTTTGTTCTTTTAAATAAAAGTGGGCTACCACGCCCTTAAAATGCAGATTTGGATTGGCGTAATCACTGGAAAGGCATCTACCGCTTGAGTCTGATAATCCAATCTTACAAAATATCTATCTATCTATCTATCTATCTATCTATCTATCTATCTATCTATCTATCTATCTATCTATCTATCTATCTATCTATCTATCTATCTATCTATCTATCTATCTACCTATCTAGATAGATAGATAGATAGATAGATAGATAGATAGATAGATAGATAGATAGATAGATAGATAGATAGATAGATAGATAGATAGATATACAGTGCCTTGTGAAAGTATTCGGCCCCCTTGAACTTTTCAACCTTTTGCCACATTTCAGGCTTCAAACATAAAGATATAAAATTTTTATTTTTTGTGAAGAATCACCAACAAGTGGGACACAATTGTGAAGTGGAACGAAATCTATTGGATTTTTGAAACTTTTTTAACGAATAAAAAAATGAAAAGTGGGGCGTGTAAAATTATTCTGCCCCCTTGCGTTAATACTTTGTAGAGCCACCTTTTGCTGCAATTACAGCTGCAAGTCGCTTGGGGTATGTCTCTATCAGTTTTGCACATCGAGAGACTGAAATTCTTGCCCATTCTTCCTTGCAAAACAGCTCGAGCTCAGTGAGGTTGGATGGCGAGCGTTTGTGAACAGCAGTTTTCAGCTCTTTCCACAGATTCTCGATTGGATTCAGGTCTGGACTTTGACTTGGCCATTCTAACACCTGGATACGTTTATTTGTGAACCATTCCTTTGTAGATTTTGCTGTATGTTTGGGATCATTGTCTTGTTGGAAGATAAATCTCCGTCCCAGTTTCAGGTCTTTTGCAGACTCCAACAGGTTTTCATCCAGAATGGTCCTGTATTTGGCTGCATCCATCTTCACCTCAATTTTAACCATCTTCCCTGCCCCTGCTGAAGAAAAGCAGGCCCAAACCATGATGCTGCCACCACCATGTTTGACAGTGGGGATGGTGTGTTGAGGGTGATGAGCTGTGCTTTTACGCCAAACATATCGTTTTGCATTGTGGGCAAAAAGTTTGATTTTGGTTTCATCTGAGCAGAGCACCTTCTTCCACATGTTTGGTGTGTCTCCCAGGTGGCTTGTGGCAAACTTTAGACGAGACTTTTTATAGATATCTTTGAGAAATGTCTTTCTTCTTGCCACTCTTCCATAAAGGCCAGATTTGTGCAGTGTACGACTGATTGTTGTCCTATGGACAGACTCTCCCACCTCAGCTGTAGTTCTCTGCAGTTCATCCAGAGTGATCATGGGCCTCTTGGCTGCATCTCTGATCAGTCTTCTCCTTGTCTGAGCTGAAAGTTTAGAGGGACGGCCAGGTCTTGGTAGATTTGCAGTGGTCTGATACTCCTTCCATTTCAAAATGATCGCTTGCACAGTGCTCCTTGGGATGTTTAAAGCTTGGGAAATGTTTTTGTATCCAAATCCGGCTTTAAATTTCTCCACAACAGTATTACGGACCTGCCTGGTGTGTTCCTTGGTCTTCATGATGCTCTCTGCGCTTTCAACAGAACCCTGAGACTATCACAGAGCAGGTGCATTTATACAGAGACTTGATTACACACAGATGGATTCTATTTATCACCATCAGTCATTTAGGACAACATTGGATCATTCAGAGATCCTCGCTGAACTTCTGGAGTGAGTTTGCTGCACTCCAGAAAGTAAAGGGGCCGAATAATTTTGCACGCACCACGTTTCAGTTTTTTATTTGCTAAAAAAGTTTAAAATATCCAATAGATTTCGTTCCACTTCACAATTGTGTCCCACTTGTTGGTGATTCTTCCAAAAAATTAAAATGTTATATCTTTATGTTTGAAGCCTGAAATGTGGCAAAAGGTTGAAAAGTTCAAGGGGGCCGAATACTTTCGCAAGGCACTGTATATTTATATAGCATCCCCAAAATCTGGGCCCAAACCCCCCAGAGTGTCCTGCCCAAATACCCAGTCAGAGTATCTGCTGCCACTGCCGTGCCACTCAGCAACAGTGCAGGTTGTGCAGCAATCAGAGCTGTCCCTGAATTTACGGCGGCTGACAGCATTCACCGCTGCCTGCTTTTCTCAGTGCTAGGGTTTAGTTGCTAGGACCGCCCATGTTCTAGCAACCAGTCACGTGCTTGTTCATCCCCCATGCCCTGGCATTTAGAGGAGGAGGAAGTTCCTCCTCCAAACCTATCCAGTCCCAGTGCCCAGTGCTCCAGCTTCCACCTGTCTTGTAGCTGAACGCTGCAATGAGAAGGAACAGATCCTGATGTAAGCTGGGGTCCTCACAATACTTCCTTCTCCCCTTCCACTACCCCAACTATGCCCTTAAACCTCTCCAATCTCCTTACCCCACTGCTCTTCTCTTCTAACTGTAGGAACCCTATTTTAAAGGAATGGACTCTAGGGACCATGATGTAAGGGGGTTTTAGGGACCCTAATGTAAGGTTGCTTTAGAGACCCTGATGTAAGGGGCTCTGGGGACCCTGATATAAGGGGAGCTCTGGGAACCCTGATGTAAGGGGGGTTCTGGGGACCCTGATGTAAAGGGGGGGACTTTGGGGATCTTAATGAAAGGGGGAATCTGATGTAAGGGGAAAATATGGGGTCCCTGTTTTAAGGAGGGGGACTCTGGAGACCCTGATGTAAAGGGGGACTCTGGGGACCCTGATTTAAGGAAGTGGTCTATGTTTACCCTGATGTAAGGGGGGGACTTTGGGATCCTAACATAAGGGGATATTTTGGGGACCTTAATGAAAGTGGGATCCCTGATGTAAGGGTGAACTCTGGGGATCCTGATTTAAGGAGGGAACTCTAAGGACCCTGATTTAAGAAGAGGGGACTCTTGGGACCCTGATGTAAGGGGAGTGACTCTGGGGACACTGACGATAGGAGGGGGGAATTGGGGACCCTGATCTAAGGCGGGGAACTTTGGGGACCCTAATAAAAGGGGTAAACTCTAATATAAGGGGTCAGGCTCGGGGCCCTAGGCTTAAAGCTGTGTAAGGGGCCCAAAAATTTCTGCTGGCTGCCCTGTTCCCCACACACTGTGCTGATGGTCCGCATATCGTTGCAGGATTGGATAATCTTAGCTGTCTCCTGCAAATTTCAGCCAATCCATGAAGAAGTATCCAGCCAATGAGGTGTGAAGAAGAAGTATCCAGCCATGCTGCTCACAACATCACTTCCCCCCAGCTCCCCAGTCAGTCTCCAAATGGAGCTAATGTTGACGAGGAGGAGAGACAGCATCCCTGCACAGGCAGCATACGAAGCCTTTATTTTTTGAGGGTGGGGTTCGTGCAAGTAACTGGTCTTGCCTAGGGAGCAAAATAGTCACAATCAAAATTCAAACTGAAGGGCACATAACATTTCATATCAAATATCCATCTTGTTTCTAGCCTAGAAATTGATCTAATCATGTTCGTCCATCTCCAATGGGCTAAAGTCTTATCTAAAGCCAAAAAAAGGGTACCTTTAAGCTTCTTATCGTGGTACTTTGCATAATGTCTAGATAACTTATGTTTTCTAAAACCATGCTTAATTTCCCCACATTTCGCTAAATGCACATGTAATGCCCTTTTGGTGCATCCAATGTACTGCATGGAGCATGGACACTGGATCATATAAATAAGGTATTATGTGGAGCAAGTAATAACTGATTCTATGTTATACATCCTGTGTGTCTGTGTACATAGAAAGGACTCACACTTACGCCCTCTAAAGGAATTTATCTGACAAATATTGCATTTTCTACAATGATAAAGACCCTTCCTGGATTGAAAAAAAAAATAGTTTTTGGGGGGTTGACTATATTCGGGGCAATACTGTGTTACAGCGATGGAGCTCTCTTATATACTACTATAGGGCAGTCGGGGATTACTGGAGAAAGTATTTTATCATTCTTTAATATACCCCAAAGTTTATTGAGGATCCTCTTGTTGATTAGAATATCCTGTAATCATAGACCATCTGAATTTGTTATCTGTTATTCTTATCCTGTTTAGCATATGATCCCTATCCATATTCCGTACCTTTTCTATTGTATCATCAATATCTCTCTCTAAATAGCCTTTTTTCAGAATCCTGGATCTCAGAACTTGTGCCTGCCGATGGTAATCTGAGATATCTGTGCAGTTAAGCCTAATGCACTGGAATTGGCCTTTGGGGACTGCACTCAGCCATGATACATGGTGGCAGCTGGACAGGGGAATGTAGGCATTACGATAAGTCTCCTTAAAGTATGTGGTAGTATTCAGATGACCATCCCTAACTATGATGTTAAGATCAAGGAAGTATATCTGAGAATGGCTTGCCTCATACTGTAAGGAGATACCCCTGTCATTCTGATTAAGTTTAGAAAAGAATGCTTCAAGAGAGGGTAAATCGGCATCCCACAGGAGGAGGACATCATCGATGTACCTCCTCCAAAGGTGTAACTCTCTCGGGGGATTGGTGTTGATCAACTCTTTTTCCCAGTGGGCCATAAATTAATTGACTAAGCTGGGCGCAAATTTAGCACCTATAGCCACACCACAAGTTTGTAAAAAGAAATTCCCTCCAAACCAAAAATAATTATGACCTGTTGTAAAAAACAGAAGTTCTATGATGAAATCTTTCTGCATTTGTGGTAAAGAGTGATCCTGTACAAGACACAATTTGAGATATGATTGTGTACGGAGAGGCTACATCGGCTGTTGCCAATATGCAGCCCTCTCGCAACAAATTAATAACTTATGTTGTATCTCTCAAATATGAAGGAGTTGCTGTAACCAGAGGCTGTAAAAAGTCATCCACATACCTGCCTATCCTCGCCATCACTGAATCAGTGCTGCTAATTATAGGGGGGTTGTGACCGTTTTTTATGGATTTTAGGCAAGTAGTACATAACCAGCACCCTTGGCACTGAGGGCACCAGGTAAGCCCTTTCTTTTTTGTTTAGAATACCTTGCCGAAGCCAATCACAGATTAGACCCAAGAGTTCTCTCTTAAATGTTGCTATGGGATTTGAAGCCAGTGGTGTATAGGTTAATCAGCGGTCCAAAGGTCAAAGTTTCAGATATTTTTGTACATACCCCACTGGCTTGTAAATGTTCAAATAACACGACAAGTTGAATAAAATACTATTAATATTCCTGGAGTTCACAAAATTCATCAAAGATACTCAACCTCCGTGCAGCAGAATTGAAGACCCTTGTTTATGTAGACCATGGCTAGAAATAACGAAGCACCCTATAGACCTGTAAGATGAATAAAAGCAATCAGGAAAATCAATATCAATAAATATAACTTTAAGCATGTACTACGTAAAACATATAAATATGTGTATAACATCCAAAAGAGAGCTACAAAAAATGTAAAGGAACTAGTGCTTAGTGAGTTGAAAAACTTTGACTAAAGAAAGTTTCAAAAGAGTTGATAACCCCTTTTGTTGCTGTGTAATGTACATTTGGATGATCCTCTTATTTGAATCCAATGGCGTGCATTTTTTAAAGGAGTAAAGGATTCTTATTAAACAAAATGTAGCTATGTTTACATTATGCATCCAGTCACATGCTAGGCAAAGATGTGTACTTTTAATTTTTTTACGAATCTCTTTGAGAAGCCTGTACAACTATGCAAGACTGAAGTTTAGCTAGTGTTTAAATGTAATTAATTATTAAAAGTAAAGGTCTCTGCCCTAAATGTATATGAATATGCTTAAAACAAGGGAAAATAAGGTAGATATTATAAAAAATGAATAAAAAAATGTCCCCAGATCCTGAAATCCCATTGCGTAACTAAGACACCCCTCCTCCTCTGTGTTTATAAGAGAGAACCTGTGACTATGGAGAAGGTGACTGACAGAATACATTACTTATACTTGAATGTTTCTTGTACATGAATAATTTTTGCTTTTAATGGATGCACGATACCTGGTACTGGAAATATATACATTGTAGTCATGAAAAGCGGAGTGGTAACCACTATAAACACAGGGTTACTGCCTTGGTGCACTCACAGAAAGCTGGGCTGTGCCCCACCAAAACATTTTATCTGCTATTTTGCTCCTGCTGCTACTAATAGCTAGTAGTGTAATATAACATAAAAGTTAATACATACTTTTGAGGGGGGGGGGGGGGTCTGAAGAACATCAAATACTCTTTCGATTGTCCTCCTGACTTTTATAGGAATAAAGTAATATTTAGACCTTTTAACAGTGTTCACATGTTTGGTACATTACACTACAAGCCAAGGAGACCATTGAGATCCTTTGGTGTGTAGAAGCCACCTGTCCAGGAACCAGATCACCTACATCATTATCAATACTTTAAAATAAGATAGCAATACCATTAGAGTGGCATTAAACCCAAGACCAAAAATGTAATATATTGCAGCTTGCCAACCATTAGATGCGGTGGCTCCATTATTTTTATTTTTGTAGGTTTTTCCCTCTGTTTTCACCTGGTGATCTGTCCAGTAACACACCTCCTGTATTAGAGTGCCTCCACTCTGCATGAAGGAGCACAGGGGACAGGAACATCGTTATTCTAGCGGAGTGTTAGATGGACTAGCAGATTTAGATACACTAAAAAATATAAGCTGAACTCCAGCTAACACTTTAGCAGTTACAGAAACAGTTTTTTTCCTCTTGGGATAAAGGTTTTACATAAATAAATACAAGTTGGCAATTGTAAGCACCCCTGTCAGTGGTAAATGGTTTGTCTCAAACCTGTAACTGTTACATCTGCAGGACAGCCTGTTCTTTTGAAAAACAGCAGACTTTTTGGCTAGATCACCAGATGGACCTAAAGGAAAAAAACAAAAACAAAAGCAGCCACCACATCTAAGAATTGGTAAGATGCAATATAATAAATGTTTGTTTTCGGGTTTCGGTGATAAGTAAAAGTGTTTGTGCGAAACACGTCCACTGAGTACCTTTTTTGGGTTGATGTTTGTCATGTTTGCCTATTTTATGGACTTTCAATAAATTCTTTTGACTTTACTTCTGGATGTGCTGCCATTCTTTTTTGTTTCCATGGGATTTCCCTGGCTGTGGACCAGGCAGGCACCCGGATCTCTTCAGAAGCTCATCAGATCCTCACAGGTGGCTTTGAGCGGGGTGTTGCCAGCTCTTTTCTCTCATAGGGTTTAATACTGTATTTAACCACTTCAATACAGGGCACTTAAACACCTTCCTGCCCAGACCAATTTTGAGCTTTCAGCGCTGTCGCACTTTGAATGACAATTGCGCGGTCATGCTACACTGTACCCAAATGAAATTTTTATCATTTTTTCCCCATAAATAGAGCTTTCTTTTGGTGGTATTTGATCACCTCTACGGTTTTTATTTTTTGCGCTACAAATAAAAAAATACCGAAAATTTTGAAAAAAAAATGTTTTTTTTTGTTTCAGTTTCAAAACTTTGTAAATAAGTACGTTTTCTCCTTCACTGATGGGCACTGATGGGGCTACACTGATGGGCACTGATAAGGCGGCACTAATGGGCACCAATGAAGTGGCACTGATGAGGTGGCATTAATGGACACTGATAGGCGGCACTGATAGACGGCACGGATGGGCGACACGGATGGGCGACATGGATGGACACTGATAGGTGGCACAAATTGGCACTGATAGCTGGCACGGATTGGGATGGATGGGCGGCAGAGATGGGCATGGATAGGCGGCACAGATGGGCATGGATAGGCGGCACAGATGGGCATGGGTGGGCACTGATAGGCGGCACAGGTGGGCACTGATAGGCGGCACAGGTGGGCACTCATAGGCGGCACAGGTGGGCACTCATAACAGGTGGGCACTCATAGGCGGCACAGGTGAGCACTCATAGGCGGCATTGGTGTCATACTGTACTAATGGATGCCAATCAGTGCCAAACAATAATGCATGCCAATCAGTGATACCCATTGTGGGCACTGATTGGCATGCATTATGGGCACTGATTGGCATCCATTGTGCTGACCATTGGCATCCCTGGTGGTCTAGGGAGGATTACCTTTTCCCTGGTGGTCTGGTGGTGTCCCTGGTGGTCCAGTGTGGGCATCCTCGGGGGGGCTGTGCTGATAATCGATCAGCACAGACCCCCCCTGTCAGAGGAGCAGCCAATCGGCTCTCCTCTACTCGCGTCTGACAGACGCGAGTGAGGAAAAGCCGATCACCGGCTCTTCCCATTTACACTGTGATCAGCCGTGATTGGACACGGCTGATCCCGTGGTAAAGAGTCTCCGTCGAAGACTCTTTACCGAGATCGTAGTTGCCGGGTGTCAGACTGACACCCCGCAACAACGATCGCCGCGATGCGCGCCCCCGGGGGCGCGCAGCGGCTCATAATCCTGAGGACGTCATATGACGTCCGGTCAGGATTATCAAACCACTTTGCCACCGTCAATTTGTAATAGGGCAGGCGGCAAGTGGTTAAAATAACCTTAAAATCCAGTGCTATTTTTGGAAGTTTTTACCTTAACCAGAGAATGCATTAAGGTAAATAAACGTTTTCCTTTAGTCATATGTATTCTTGCAGGTATATACTATATACTATTATTAAGCAATTGGTTTTCAAAGTTTGGTGAAACTTGTTATCCAAAAATTGTATAGGTCAGAGGGCTGGAAGGGTATACCAAGCTATAGTTCTACAATAGTATAAACAAACGGCAACTGTCCCAACTGAAAACTGGCCTTAATAGCAAGGAGTACATTGAAGGGCGACGTATGTCAAACAACAACAAAGAAAAATTTCCAGCTCAACTTACCAGCCAGCCTGCAACAAACCAAATACTATGGAGACTCTCAAAAGAGCCTTTTTACAGAGTTAGGACTACAAATAATACTGGAGTACCATGACATGGCCTCTGCTGCTTATGCATATATTTGCAAATGTGTGCAAACTAAACCCCTGTTTTAATGTGTACTGTTAGGGAGGACAATTTGGTTTGTTGCAGGCTGGCTGGTAATTTGAGTTGACGTTTTTCAGGGGTTGGGCTTGGCCCCTTAATTCCAGTGAAGTTCATCAACATACTGACATATTTTGGACAATTTTATCTTCCCAACTTTGTGGGAACAGTTTAGGGATGGCCCCCTCCTGCTCCAGCATGACTGCGCAGCAGTGCACAAAGCAAGGTCCATAGAGACATGGATGAACAAGCTTGGGGTGCAGGAACTTGACTGGCCTGCATGGAGTCCTTACCTCAACTTTTCCAGAAGCACATTTGTGAGGTCAGGCACTGATGAGGATGCCTTAAGAGTTCCCTTCACTGGAACTAAGGGGCTAAGCCTAACCCCTGAAAAACAACCCCACACCATAATCTCCCCTCCACCAAATGATTTGGACCAGTGCACAAAGCAAGGTCTATAAAGACATGGATGAGCGAGTTTGGGGTGGAGGAACTTGAGTGGTCCTGACCTCAACCCGATAAAACACCTTTGCGATGAATTTGAGCAGAGACTGCGAGCCAGGCCTTCTTGACCAAATCAGTGCTTGTCCTCACAAATGCGCTTTTGGAAGAATGGTCAAACATTCCCATAAACACACTCCTAAACCTTGTGGACAGCCTTCCCAGAAGAGTTGAAGCTGTTATAGCTGCAAAGGGTGGGCCAACTCCATATTGAACCTTACGGACTGGGATGGCATTAAAGTTCATGTGTGTGTAAAGGCAGGTGTATATTGGTAATATAGTGTAGTTCCACTGGAAATATTCTACCGTTTGACAACAAACCTTTAATTTATTTTTATAAAATGCCATGCCATCTCTTTTAAACTGACGTTATTCTGTTATTTGTCATTGTAGTATGGCTCCCCTGATAAAAGTGGCATTTTTTTCCAATATTATTGGTCAATGTCATATTAAAAATGGAAGAGAAAATAAGCTACAAAAACTTTTCACGTTGTGAGTGCCATGCTTTGGAGAATGAATCGCTGAATACGCACACAGGTGTTTTTCACCTTCGTGCAGCTCTATCATTTGTTGATCACTGAACCATTATGTCAGGCTCAGTTGTAATTGTATTTTTCCAAGCTGCGTGTTTTTTATCTACTGAAACTTTGAAAAACAGCAGCACAGTCCCTTTGCTCTTACCTGTGGTACATGTTTTGCCCTTATGCAGAGATACAGTAATTGGAATGCTTTCGCAATTTTCTCCTTGATTGATGTTTGGATAACATGCTACTGTGACCACAAATGGTGCACAAACAACCTGCATTGTGACTCAGAGAAACAGAACACACGCATTGCTGCATGTGCTAATCTTTACCTAATTGCCACCTTACTCACAGTCTAGCCGCATTATATAAATCAACAGGCAAAACAAAAATGTTGCATAAACAATTTCTTCTTGTACAATGCACATCTGCTTGTTGGAAAAACAAAACTGGGATTTTAACTGATAGTAACAGATTACACCGGGAAAAAAAAATAAGGCTCTGGGGTATTTGTTTTCATACTATTCTAATCTATCGTGATTAAAGCAATACTCAAACACGACAGTGGCACGAAAGTGTGCATTCTGTTAATAATAGGTACAAAAGCCGGGAAACAGGTACATTTACATTACTCAAAGCTTACAAGTTGCCACTCGTTTTAATGAAACTTGTGACGCCTTAGTGTCTCAAGCTAGAGCTCTTTAAAAGGGCTCAAATCATTTTTTTTTATTCATTGTTGAGCCTAAGATTGTGTTTGTCAAATCCTTTTGCTTAATATACTGTATATAAGAAAGGGCATCCAACAGAAATGGTGGGAAGAAGACAAGGTTTTAACAATCTAAATGTCAAAAATGTATAAACAAAAATATATACAGTGATGGGAGTAGTTGTAGGACTATAGGCACAATATTCCTTTTGTGTTTAAAAAAAATACATTTGCTTGTCTGCTTCAAGTTTCAGATTTGAGGTCATCACAAATGAATACGAATATGAGATTAAGCATCAATATCCATCTAATAACAATGTTCAAAGTTTAATAATATGGACTTTTTTTGGTTTATGATTTGGGGTAGGTTGAGCATATTTGGGGAACTAGGAGTTTAAAGTTCTATCTCCTAAAAATAGGCCTTTGAAGTGTATGAACTGTTGATTTTATTCAAAGTCAAGTCAGAGTCAAGGTAGAGAGGAATTGTTTTTCTTTTCTACCCCCCCCCCCCCCATATGAGAAGGGTTAATGATATTTTGATTTGGTAGTTCATCTAGCACTGGCTGGTAAACTGTGTAACCTAGGGCCCATTTCGATTAGTATGGGAATGTGCAGAAAAACTTGTTTTGCTATGTGTTAAACCACAGCAATTCACAAGCTATCTTTGGTGTGTTGCGGTGCCATTGATTTTGAATGACTCCCAACGCATCTAGGCAGTGCATCACTGTGCAATTACATGGTAGCACACTGTAATGTACAGGTGTAAACCATCAATGTGTTGTGGTGTACAGTGTTAAAAAAAAACAGTCCACATCCAATAAAATATACATTGCAATGTATTTTCTGCTTATTCAAAATTAATTGGCTGCCCTAATGCAATGCACATTATCAAGTGAAATACTGCACTTTAATTAAGTACTTTAATTCACTTCCAATGCATCATAATGCATCAGATTTATGATGCACCATTATGCATCAGATTCATCTAAATAGGCTCTCCAAGAAAAAAATTCTGAAAGCCAGTGGAGCCCCCTTTGTTTCTATTTTAATGTATAATATATTTTTTACATTCCAGGCCAATCTCTGGCAGAAATTGCTAGTCTTGTTTATACATTAAGGCTAGTTTTAGATTTTAGCGTTTGACTGCAGTGTGTTAATGCATTAACATTAATGTGTGTTATAAGGTGTGTTAATGTGTTGCATTAAGAATTGCAGACATAGTATACATTATTTAATACATATTTATATTAGTCGAGCTTGGGCCAATGTAACAATTTGTATACCATATCTGGCCGATACCCCTGGAAGCTGGAAATTGCTACTCCAGTGATCTCCACTTACTTCCTACGCTGAGCGAGAGGTTGGCTGCTCAGCACAGGCCCCATTCAAAGAATACTTTACATTTTCTGAATGAATGCAAAGCATTCTCTGATTGAACAAGGTGGAAGGGCAAGGTAGTAATGTCACCTCTCCACCTCGACCCATTTTTTTTAACACAGTGCACCAAAACTGATGACATGTGTGTTGTGGTACGCTGAGTGTTTTTCTGCTGCTCATGAAAGTGGCTCACAAAGACAAAATAATAGGACTAAATGTTTTTTCACATTATTTCTTTATTGTTTTTATTTTCACATACAACCAGCAGGTAGAGTTGTAAGTTTCTGTTTAGATGTTTTCCAGTTGCTCCTTATTGCCTTTGAAAAAAGTCTGTAATTTAAAGAGCTCAACAGCTTAAAGTCCAGTCAAAACTTAACTAAGCTTATGCCTATTCCTACTATTTTAAGCCCTATACTAACTACCCTGTAAAGGAAAGATGTGTATACTTACCGAATTTAAGGGTGCTCTGGTCCAGTAATGTGATCAGGTCCCAGCACTGGCTTCAGGGGAGAAGAGGAACAGCAGACAACCGATGCCCCATAGTAAGTCAATATATGACATCACCGCCAAGGCTCTGCAGCCATTTCGCTACTCTCTCCTCTTCCCTGTAGCCAGCTGCTGTGCAGATCAGATGATCACTCTAGAGCACCCCTAGATAAGGTGAGTATACATATCTTTCCTTTACAGGGTTTAGAATTGGGGAAGGAGTACTTAAAGTGATTGTAAAGTCTCATTATTTTTCCTATAAAAATAACAAACATCTTATACTTACCTGCTCTGTTGCAGTGGATTTGCAGAGAGCAGCACAGGTCCTCTTCTTCTCGGGTCCCTCTTCTGTGCTCCTGACACAATTCTCCTGTACAGTGCCCCCACAGCAAGTAGCTTGCTATGGGGTCACCTGAGCTGAGTCACAGCTCCCTGTGTCCATTTAGACATGGTGCCACAACCCCGGCCCCGTCACCTGTCGTCTCTAATTGGCTTGCTGACTTTGATTGATAGCAGCAGAAGCCAATCACGCCACTGCTTTGTCTCAGCCAATCAGGAGGGAGAATCTTAGATGGCTGAGAGATTTGTGGGCATCACTGGACAGAGAGGGACCTCAGGTAAGTTTTGGGGGGCTCAGGGGGGCTGCTGCACACAGAAGACTTTTTATCTTAATGCATAGAATGCAATAGGATAAAAAAAAATACTTCTGCCTTTACCACCCCTTTAAGCTTAGTTTTGGACTTCTAATTTACACATGCTTGTGAATAAATCAGAGGAGTGGCTCATAATCCTCTCTTTGAACAAAGTTTCTGAAAGGAAATACATTTTGCTCTCTCTCCATAAGTTAATCATAGTGCTCCATGAATCCTTTGTCAAGGGTGTGCTTTGTAAATATGTTTGTTTGCCTTAGACATTTGATGACAGTTTCCTGGACCAGCAGGATTGGGTGATGATCTAATGTTCATGGGGTATCCCTACAGATATAACCAGTTAAGCTTCACGGAATAGCAGGAAGGTAGGAAAACCTAGAAAACCTTGTCTGATCACAACTGTTTTCTTTTTGAAAAGCCGCCACCTCTCTGCAGCACAGCTCTCTCATAGGCCTAACATGAATAATAACCATTTGTAGATGCAAGAAGATAGTTTGATTATACCAGCATTTTAAGCCTTTTACAATTATGGATAATAATTAGAGTGAAAGGAATTGGAAAGATACCTTAACTTCATAATTTATTCAAGTAAACAATGGTGAAAAAAATGATTTAAAGATGCTTGCAATATATTGTGTTATTAAAGACTGGTGTCATTAACGAATACCAGTTTTATCTAGACAATACTGATTACTAATACACGTACTGTACCTAGTAGTGGTAAAACATGCCAAGACACTGTGTGCACACCTTTTCTTCAGCTAAAAAAAACACACACACCATCTCCTTGGTGATGATGATAAAATATGTTAAGGGATGGAGCACGCCTCTTCCTCAAGCAAAGTAGGCTGACCGTGCCTTTCCATGGAAAGATTTTGAAAATGATTTAACGTGTCAGGTAGTGGCAGATGGAGAAACACTTTAATGTGACAACTAATTATCTAAGCAAGACGAGCGATAGGAGATGCTTGACTGGAATGTACATTAGTCTTATATCCAATTACCTGTTTGCATGCAAGCACTTTGCTATATCTGTAATACAGGTATCTAAGCACTAATATATATATATATATATATATATATATATATATATATATATATATATATATATATATATATATATCAGTATTGTGTAGAAAATTTTCTGCACCGGGTTGTTTTCTTTTCATTTTTCAGAACCAAAGTATTGTAAATATGTAATTCACTAAATCACTGGCTTGGAACTCTGCTTACCAAGTCAGAAAATAAGTATATGATGCTATCAGTAACAAAAAATATAAATCACCAGTCAGGTGATGAAAAAACAAAAAAAAAGGATGTCCATGAATTCCATACATATATTTAAACTTGGTATTGTTTCAACAATGTGTCAACTATGTCATTCTATACAGTCTTTAGAAATGTATCCTACTGTAATAAAGAATTATAGTTGTTTTTTTTTTAGACACAATAGATTACAAGGTAAGCTACTAATACTATGTGAACCACTTAAAGCATTCTATTTGCTCATTCCTTAATAAAAGTTGGTTGCTTCAGAAAAGATAAGGAACCAACTGTTTAAGGGCTCCCATCATTTTGGCAAGTTCAATGTGGAGTACCAGGGTGGTGCTTCAAACTACACAGAAAACATTAAACACTGTTCCAGCTCATTTTACAATTTGTAGTCTTTAAAACACCAAGACTTTATTTCCTTACTATTTTATTCCAGAAAATTGACAAATAATCTGTAATTATATAAGTGTGGATCATTGAATTAGAAGAAAAAAACAAATAAGATGTTGATCCAATCTGACTATCGGACACTGGATCTTTCGTATTCCCTCCTAGAT
The DNA here is from genome assembly GCF_037356315.1 of Lithobates pipiens. Taxonomy (NCBI): domain Eukaryota; kingdom Metazoa; phylum Chordata; class Amphibia; order Anura; family Ranidae; genus Lithobates; species Lithobates pipiens. The sequence continues at coordinate 337,984,721 of NW_027507764.1, read as the reverse complement.
TCTGCTCCTCCAGGTGCAGTCCCCCGCTTTTTTCTTTTCTGTTAATGGACAAAGTCCTTTGAGACTGGAGAAGATGCCAAAGAGGACACAAGACAAAGCACGCACCAGTGAGGTCTTTCCAAGATGGTGGGAGGGATGCCAAATAGTGGGAAAACCAAAGTAGGATAAAAGAAATTAAGTAGTGGCCAGGCTCTAGTAATTTGCTCATGGGCATATGAAAGAGGGGGCACAAAATGCAGACATGGTTATAACTATATCTATATACTTCCCAATGAAGCTTACAGAAAAAAGGGATGAAATTAGTTTTGTCAGTCATGACTTGAAAGAAGTTTGGGAACGAATCTCAGTCCTGGAATGCAGAATAGGTGATATGAGGGATGTTGTTTATCCTTTAAAACAAGACATGCAACTTTTAAGGTTGAAATCAAAATGTTAAATTTCTACTAAACCCAGGACCCTGCATTCACGATATCTGGTCTCCCACGGTACACAGAACATGTTAATGCAATTATTTTAGTAAATATAAACTGAAAAATACCTTTTTTTCATCGGAAGTATATAACACTATGTGACTTCTATCAGTGTCTGGCCAAGCACTGGTTAAAGCTTGTAGGAGGAGTTTTCATTCTCCTCTGATTGTCCTATGAGGCGGCATGACCCCTGACCCTCTGTCTGAACAGTGCTGATCACATGCACCCTCACAAAATAGCTCTCTAGCAATACACACCAAACTAAGCATGTGCATAGTGCATCAAAGACTCTGTACAATCAGCAGATGGATTGGGGACTGTGGAAGAAGAGGAGGATCAGAGCAGACAGGATCAAACAGCCATTTTAAACAATGCGGCTGATTAACACCTTAGGTTCCACAATGAGTATAACAAGCATGCTTTACTGCATATGCAGACTGATTTTACTGTTGTGGATTTAGTAACACTTTAATACTGATAAACTGGATGACACTGAAAATCAACTGTATCTACATAATATCAGATGGAGACAATCTAACAGGGCATATTGAAAATTACATTCCCCACTTGTTTTTCCAGTAAAGAGGGCACAAAGAGTTCCAACTTGCCCTACCTCAGACTGATATCACCTAGGCTAATTAATTTTCAAGACAGATATAGTATCTTGAAAAAAGCCTGCGGCCTTGAAGATGTTCAAATAAATGGTGCAAAGGTCTAATCGTATCCCGATTTTTCTTTCGAGGATTAAAGGAAAAAAGTTAAGTTTTAAGAACTTAAAAAAATGCATACAGAAATTTAAAGTTTCATATGTAATGTTCTATTTAGCAGTTGAAAATATTTGTTATGGGAGAAATCCATTTTTTTTACCGTTTCCCCAAAAATAAGACCTAGCGTGATTGTTGGTGATGGCTGCAATATAAGCCCTACCCCCCAAATAAGTCCTACCCTGTTTCCCCAAAAATAAGCCCTGCCCTGAAAATAAGACCTGCAAGGACTTTAACTTGGGCTTATTTGGGGGGTAGGGCTTATATTGCAGCCATCACCAACAATCACACTAGGTCTTATTTTCGGGGAAACAGGGTATATACCAGCTGATGCATCTTCATGGATCGATACTAATGAAAACTGCTCGTGACAACCTCAAAATTAAAAAGCATCCTTGGAAATGTAAAATGCTTGCAGATGTAGAAAGGGGTATATTTCATGCTCTAGTCAACATGGTTAAGAACTCTTGCTATAGGACGTATATCAGTTATTATATTTCCTTGGATTGATGAGAATGAAATGCATTTATGATAGAACTAAGAAGGTTATTTGGGGCTTGCCCAAAGGGCCTATAGGCTGCATTCACACCTGAGCGTAGCGTTTTCAAATGTTTTTTGCGGCGTTTTTTACTGCGATTTTACGCGATTTTGTGCAGGACAAAAGGTCACCGATGTTAAAAGAGGAAAAACGCCCAAATCTGCTTAATTCGAGTGACAAAAAAGGGTCTGGAACTTGTTTGAGCTTTAGACGTTCGGCTTCAGGCGACATGTAGTGGAGATGTGAACCATCTCTATTGAGAATAATATAATTTTTCCCCTCTAGCGTTTTGTAGCTTCAGGCTTCAAGCTACAAGACGCTCAGGTGTGAATGGGGTCTAAGTTATGAGATATTAGTGTGTAGAAGAGAGACAAGTTGATTCTTAGTGTAACTACTGTAAGTTATTTACTCAGAGTTTACCTTTATCCCCCATGTTCCTGAGGAAAGAGTTAAGTGTTGGGATGGGAAGTCTTTTTTTTCCCATTCTAGTCATTTTTCTTTTTTTCTTTTTTTTTGGAGCCTGAGCATCTATGTATAACATTATTGTGCACAATTTATGTGTTATTTCTATTACTTCTCGTGAAAGCTATGTTCAATTTTAGTCTCATCTGACCATAACACCTTTTTCCATGTGGCCTCGAAATCTTTAAGATGCATTTAAGGTGGTCAGATGAGACTAAAATAGAATTATTTGGCCTCAACACCAAACGATATGTCTGGGGGAAATCGAATACTGCTCACCATCCAAATAACACAAATCCTACAGTAAAACATGGAGGTAGTAATATCTGGTTATGGGGGTGTTTCTCTGCAGAAAGGACTGGAGCACTTGTCAGGATAGAAGAAAAATGGATAGGGCAAAATGCCATCAAATTCTTGAGGAAAATCTTCTGATCCATGCCAGAAAATTGTCAATGGTAAGAAGGTTCACCTTATAAACATGACAATGGCCCAAAGCACACAGAAAAAATGATCACACAGTGTTTGAAAGAGAAAAAGGTGAATGGCCTTGCATGGCTTAGCCAGAGCCCAGACATAAATCCCATTGAAAATCTGTGGAATGACTTGAAGACTGCAGTCCACAAACTGTCACCATCAAATATGACTGAACTTGAGCAGTTCTGAAAAAAAGAGTGTGCAAATATTGCAAAGTCTAGTTGTGTAAAATTGGTAGAGATATATCTCAACAGTCAAAAGGCTGTAATTAAAGCAAAATGTGATCCAAAAAAATACTGATATAAGGGGGTGATCCTTTTTTCAACTCAATGATTCTGTTTTTGATTTTTTTTTTTTCTGACATGTTGGTGTTATGTCTTTCACTTGGATGTTATACATTGCACTAGTAAATACAGCTGGATAAAACAAATACTGTGTCTGTCTTCATTTCAGGCTGCAAAGCAAAAGGGGGAGAAGGGGGTGATTGTTTTCTATACCCACTGTATATGGTTTATGTTATAGTACTCAGTGTATAATTGCTAACATTTATATTTCACCACAATATTCCAGAGAGTAGATTACATTTAAATAAATGTATGTTAAATAAGCAGTTAAATAGGGGGGAGTGGCGACCGAGCGCCAAGATGGACGCTTGAGCTGAGAGCTCCGTTCGACCACCGGAGAGAACAACCCTATCACAACTCCATCGGTGACATATTTCCACATAAACCTATCTACAACGCAGTGTAGACACCTTCGCTTCCACCGAAGATGCCAAAAAATAGAAAGAATCAACAACCGCCGCGGAAACTTCCGAACCTCTTCAGAGCGCGCGGAATCACTCAAAATGGCGCCGGATCGTGTGTGACTGAAATTCAGGAGCAGGCCTCGCAACAACCTCACCTCCGAACGACTTCCCTCAGCGGTTCCTCCTCTGGGGCGAATAGCCCAACGACTAGAAGCCCAGCCAAACAAAGGCAACGGATATCTTCTCCAGACGCAAACCGAGCGGACCGTGACATGGAGGTAAGCGGATCTGCTCCTGTAGGCCATGCTATACATCCACCGGCATCCGACCTGATTGCGGCCTACCCCACATCCGATCGACCGGTCTCAGATACAGTCCTTAAGGAGATGCTGATGTCACTCAAAGCCTCCATACAAGCTGACCTCACTGTAGAAATCACTAACTGCCATAGGGAAGTATTGGCCCTAGGTAATAGAGTGAATCAAGTGGAGCGCAACATGGGGGAATGCGCTACTTCCTTCAATACTTTAGTAGAGGCCCACAAGTCCCATGATGAAGAGATAGCATGGCTAAAGAGTAAAGTTGCAGACCTCGAGGACCGCTCTAGGAGGTGCAATATTAAAATCAGAGGTGTTCCTGAAGCCATACCTCCAAACCAATTACTGCAGTATGTACACACGCTATTCTCCACCATTATCCCTACATTATCTCCTCAAGAACTGACCATTGACAGGATTCACAGAATCCCCAAGCCAGCATTTCTCCCTGAAGGTACCCCTCGGGATGTTTTGCTCAAGATGCATTACTATCATATCAAGGAACAAATTATGACTGCGTTTCGTACTCGGGGCAACAACCTCTCTCAATATACTGAATTGATCCTCCTCCCTGACCTATCAAGGCATACTCTGCAATTGCGCCGAAACTTAGCAACCATCACTAAGGCCTTGCGCAACCACAATATACCACACAAGTGGCGTTACCCAGCAAAGTTGTCCATTTCACATGATGGTACTACGCACACAGTTACCACTTTAGCTGAAGGTATCGCACTCTTGCGTCAATGGGGCATACTTCCACAACAAAGCCCTCTGGAACCACCTGCAACACAACTACGCCCTATTCCAGACGAGTGGCAAGTAGTTTCGCGCAGACGAGCCCCCAAAAATGTCACTGATGGCAGTAAATGATCATACACCGCTGACAAATATGTTCTCTCCCTGGACACAAGGATTTCTTCATCTCTCCTTGTTCTTACCCCTGACATTTGTCATTTCTGCAGCTTTGTTTGCATATGAATCGCTTATATGATTCTATTTTTACTATTCTATATGTTATTGTTTATTTTTGTGGTTACACCCTTTGTTTCATTAGCACTGGACCTACACATTATGGACCCTTCATCTCCTGTCCTACTACATTTCTAACTACCATGGCAGCATCTCTTCTGTCAACCTCATGGAGATCAGATGACTCTAATAATTCTCGAAGGACACTGTGAGTACACCTACACATTTTTTCCTACCTGAAATATGACCATTACTTTTGTTTCCATTAATGCCAGAGGCCTCAACCACCCCATGAAACGCTACTCGCTGTGGACCGAAGCTCATAAACTAAAGGCGGATATTTTATGTGTGCAGGAAACTCATTTTCAACAGGACAACCATCCCAAATGTACACACAAAAACTACCCACATATATTCCTGGCAAATAATCCAAATAAAAAAAGCGGAGGTGTTCTTGCCATCCGTGACACAGTCTCCTTCCATCTCAAGAAATCCATCACAGCCGACAATGGTCGCTATATTATTCTCCAGGGTGATATTAACTCTAAACCGTACACCATTGTATCCATATACGCCCCAAACACCCGACAGATTAGGTTTTTGAATAGACTAATCTGTAAAATACAATCTATCCAATACGGTAGTCTCATTATTGGTGGCGATTTCAACCTCATTGTCGACCCACAACTTGACACTTCTAATGTCAAACGTAACAACAACACCTGCCTAAATAAGGTCCTACATTCTGAAAAACTGTACGACGTGTGGAGATGCACACATGGCAATGAGAAAGACTTTACCTTCTTCTCCCATGTACATGGGTCTTATTCCAGAATAGACTTCTTTTTATCAGATCAATGGACCTTACAAAATGTTTCATCCTCTGAGATATATGATATTACGTGGTCTGACCATTCTGCCATATCACTTTCTATTCATGAGAAGGGTGTCTCCCCCTCGTCACCCATCTGGCGATGCAGTGTTAGATTACTACAGGACCCCGGTACCAGGGAACTGATTTCTCAAAACCTTAAAACATATTTCCAACAAAATGAACATTCAGTAGAGAGTCCCTTCACACTCTGGAACGCCCATAAAGCGTTTATTAGAGGCATCCTTATCCAGCTAGGAGCTAGAGCTAAAAAGAAGTATACTGCAACCATAGACTCCATTACTTCCGACATCCACAATTTAGAAGCCCTTAATAAAGCATCTCCCTCTCACCAGCGGACTACTCAAATAACTTCACTTAGAGAAAAATTGAAAGATTACTTGGCCCAAAACTATGATTTCTACCTTAGGCCCCTTTCACACTGACGTCCCGTTCAGGCCCGCCTGTCAGTTTTTCAGGCGGACCTGAACGGGTGCTCCATAGAGCTCTATGGAGCGTCGGATGTCAGCGGTGACATGTCCGCTGACATCCGACCCGCTCCGATCCGAAAAAGTGTGACGGAGGAAAAAGCTATTTTTCCATCCGTCTGCGGATCGGATCGGGTGACGACGGGCACTGCGGTCCGTCGTCATCCGATCTCCCATAGGGGAGAGCGGCGCTGTGACAGGTCCGTCCCTGCACAGTGTGCGGAGACAGACCTGTCATCTCCCTGCTCAGCGGGGATCGGCGGAGTGATCCCCGCTGAGCAAACGGACATCCACGGGGCGGATCAGAACTGATCCGCCCCGTGTGAAAGGACCCTTAGACGCTTGAAGTTACGTACCTACGCCTGTGCAGACAGAGCAGGCAAATATCTTGCCAATAGGATTAGAGCAATACGCACCAAAACTAGGATTTCCCACCTGATACACCCTACATCCCATCATAAAATCATCAATCCTCAGGAAATCGCAAACCACTTTGCACAATATTACAGTGAGCTTTATAACCTTAGCACCGACCCCCACATTCCTCAACCTACTGTTCCCAAAATACAGCATTTCCTCAAAGATTTAGATCTCCCTAAACTCTCCGAAACACATCTTGAATTGCTGAATTCACCGTTCACAAGTCATGAAATAACATCAGTCATCACTTCACTTCCTCATGGGAAATCCCCCGGTCCTGATGGACTAAATAATGAATATTTCAAAACCTTTTCCACTATTCTTTCCCCGCATCTCCAAAAGATGTTCACACAGGCAGCACACTCAGCATCCTTTCCAAATGAAATGTTAAAAGCATACGTGACCACCATACCCAAACCTGGCAAAGATCCCACTACCCCTAGTAATTTTAGACCTATTTCTCTCCTAAACACGGATATAAAGATCTACGTCAAACTTATCGCCCTTAGACTGTCAGAGTTTATGCCTTCCTTAATTAAGAGCGACCAGATGGGCTTCATCAGGGGGAGACAAACTTCTGATGCTACAAGACGTATTATTAATATTGTTCATTATGCTAATTTAACTAAAACGCCTTCTCTGCTGCTCTCCATAGACGCAGAGAAGGCGTTTGATAGGGTGGAATGGTGTTATATGAAAGAAGTTCTCCAAAAATGTGGCTTTCACGGTCTCATCTCCAACGCAATGTTGGCTTTATATTCCAATCCATCCGCCCAAGTCTTAACAGCTGGAATGCTCTCCACACCGTTCCCTATTTCTAATGGCACCCGTCAGGGGTGTCCACTATCCCCAACCATTTTTAACCTTATGATAGAACCTCTGGCGGAGGCCATTAGATCCCAGGCCGATATTACTGGACACGTGTTAGGATCTCATAACCACGTTATCAATTTGTTTGCCGATGACGTTGTCCTGATGCTGACAAAACCATCCAGGTCTCTCCCCTTAGTCCATGAAACTTTGAAAAACTTTGGTGAGATTTCGTACTATAAAGTTAATTTCGCTAAATCATTGATTCTAGATTTAGGAATTGACAAACGTATCAAACTCCAACTTCAAACCACCCTTCCGTATGTATGGAAAGAGGATAGCATACCCTACTTAGGTATAAAAATCACCAATTCCACGAAAACCCTAGTCTCTGTCAACATAAAGCCACTGCTTCTAAAGATAGATGAAACGCTTAAATGCATAGCCAAGACTGAACTATCCTGGATGGGTAGATTGGCAGCGTGTAAGATGTTAGTTCTCCCTCTCATATTGTATATGTTCAGATCCATACCTATACCTATCCCAACCCATTTCCTTAAGACCTTGTCTACTACTCTGTGGAAATTCATATGGAATGGTAAAAAAGCTCGCTGCTCTCCTAGCAACCTGATCCCGAATAACCGAGTAGGTGGAGTGGGACTAATTGACGTTTATGATTATTTGTGGGCATCTAGACTAGACCAACTCCAACACTGGTTCAAAACTATAGATTCACCACCTTGGGTTGAGCTGGAAAGGCATATGGCCCCAATGCCAGATCTAGTGGCACTACTCGTGAGTGATGTCTGGAAACCCTGGGCTCTCCATTCCATGGCTCCCACCCTCATAGCCTCCCTACAGGCATGGAGGTTCTTCCTACATCATACCCATAAATCTCAAAATGCTGTGGAATACAAATTTCCGCTTAGCCTGCTCGAGCATAAAATCCCTATGCTGTCCCTAAAGCTGTTCCCCAACCACGGTATCCATACCATCCAAGACCTATTGTCTAATGGTACAGCTCTTTCCAGCACACAGATTATGGCTCAATACGATCCCCCCCACAAGTACCAATTTTCATGCATCCAAGTGGCACATTTTCTGAAACGTAACCCTCCCCCTACAATAACAATGCCATCCAGTGCATGGAACTTCTTAACTCGCGAACGCCCCACCAGGAAAGGCATTTCGCTTTTCTACTCCCTTCTACACGATAAACAATCCTTTGTGAAAACAAAATCGATTAATAAATGGGAGGCAGATTTAGGGAAAACATTTACGGATGATCAGTGGACAACTACATTTCGAGAAATCCAAAAAGCCTCACGTTCTATTAATCATTGGGCAATGACCATTAGAATTATCAACAGGTGGCAATACACACCGTGTAGACTGGCAACATTTTCTCCATCTGCCCAGAGTACATGTTGGAGAAATTGTGGACAGCCAAGACACCTACTGCATATGTTTTGGGAGTGCCCCAATTTGGTTAGTTACTGGAACCAAGTGTTCCAACTCATAACATCACTCACGGGTATCGTCACTCGCCCCAATCCATCCCTAGGGATCTTACATATGGGTATTGAACAATTTCCACATGATATGCGGATTGTTATTTCCAACATCCTTCTTTCTGCTAGATCCATGGTATTACAACATTGGAAAACTGCCATGACGGTAAACATCTCTGACCTAATTAGAAGAGTGAACCAACACCATACTATAGAGCGTGCTCTTGCTATAAATACATTGAAGTGCGGTCTATTTGATAAGCAATGGAAAATTTGGACCAACAAATATAAGAATTCTGTGACCTAGATCTTAATCCTGATAAGATATATTCTGTGTAGTAACCAGTATTTGCATTACTGTTTGTGTAACCACCTACTTATCCATTTCTTTCTCGTTTTTTTTTTCTTTTTTGTTTCTTTTTTTTCCTACCCTTTCTTTCTCTCTCCCCTCTTCCCTCCCTCCATTGCATCGACTGTTAATTACAACTGTAAAGTCAACATGTCCTGTACCACTTACCTTTGTATCACCTTTATAAAACAATAAAAATGTATTGACAAAAAAAAATAAGCAGTTAAATAAGTATGTTAAATAAGCTGTGCATTCCTTGTTGCAATAGGACATTTTAATAATACAAGAAATATATAGGCACACTTCTTCTCAGATACAATCCACTGCCAGTTTCTCTGTATTAGGTTAACCTTAAAAAAAATGTGGGGTCATAGAGATTATTATTATACAGGATTTATATAGCGGCAACAGTTTGCTCATCGCTTAACAAAATGCAGGCAGACATTAATGTTACATTACAATTTGATACAAGAGGAATTAGAGGACCGTGCTCATTAGAGCTTACAATCTAGGAGGGAGGGTCAATGGATACAAAAGGTAATAGCTGCGAGGGACAAGCTGATGGAGAACTTAAAACAGTGTATTAGTTAGAAGCAGGATAAGCTTGTTTAAAGAGAAGGGGTTTCAGGGATCATATAAAGATGGATAGATTAGGGGACAGTTGGACAGATGGGAGTAGGGAGTTCCAAAAGATGGAAGAAGCTCTGGAGAAATCTTGGAGGCACGCATGGAAGGGGGTGACAAGGGCGCTAGAGAGCAGGTCTTGGGAGGACCTTAAGAGAGCGGCTAGTGATGTAGCTAGGGGCAGAGTTGTGGATGGCTTTGTAGATTATTGTTAGTACTTTGAATTTTATTTGATGGGTGAGTAGAAGCCAGTGCAGGGATTAGCAGAGAGGAGTGGAGGACACTGAACAGTTGGTAAGGTGGATGAGTCTTGCAGCAGCATTCATTATGGACTGAAGGGGGGATAGTGTATGTAAAGGTAATCTCATGAGGAGTGAGTTGTGGTAGTCGAGGCCAGAGATAACCAAGGAGTGAATTAGAAACTTGGTGATGTCATTGGTTAAAAAGGGGCGTAAGGTGACATGATTTGGACAGGGATTGGATGTGGGCTTGAAAGGAAAGCTCAGAGTCTAGGGTTACCCCTAACACCCTGACATGTGGGGACGGACTGATAGTTGTGCTATTGATCTTGACAGAGAAGTCAATGGAAGGGGCACGTGGGGGAGGAAATATTATGAGCTCGGTTTTAGCTAGATTCAGTTTTCAGGAAGTGGTGTGACATCCAGGCTGATATGTCTGTTAGTAAATCAGTGATGCGTGAGGAGACTGATGGGGTGAGCTGAGTGGTAGAGAGATAGAGATATGATGTATGATACATCCTAATTAGAAAAAATTAAATTTTTTGTACTTATTGTAAAATCTATTTGTTGAAGTCTTGCTCTTGTTGACCTTCATTCACCTCGTGACAGGGTGAGTGACTTGGTCCCTGTGCTTGATGACGTTGAGGATGTCATTCTCAACTGCACATAGGTGTTGTACCATTTTTGCTTTTTGGGCATCTCCATCCTGCAGTCTCTATTCTGGGGGTGAGGATTTGTGCACTTGTGTTATTGTCAGGTCACCTTGAGGCGAGGTGACAGATGCACACCGTAGGGATCAGGAGTGCACTACAAGGTTGTGGACCCTACGGCTGACTGCTGCGGACGGGAGACAGGTCCCACCGGGGTTAGAGCGTAAGATTCCCTGGGGCACGGAGTCTAAGAGCAGGTGTTCACCAGAGCCTCGAGTGGTGAGGATGGACTTGGCTGCAACTGGCTCCAGGTCGCGACCCCCAGGGTCCCCCAGCTCACACCCACAGTAGGCAACAGGAGGATAGGGATGGTGAGGGACAAAGCCAAGGTCGGGGCCACAAGCAGACAGGAATAGTCAGGGACACGCCAAAAGGTCAGTATCACAGGCAAACAGGGAATAGTCAAAGACACGCCAAAGTCGGTAACGGAACAACAGAAGAGCACACGGCAGGTAACAGGAAGCTAAACACACAAAGGAATACACAATGGTTGATCAGCACTGTTGGCTTGCAGTGCACAGGTTAATATAAGGTTCCCTGATAGGGCCTGGGGTGGAGCCATGCTTAGAGGAGAGGTTATAAAAACCACCAGGTGGAAGTGGCTGGCCTCTTAGTCTGAACACATGAGGGGAGGTAAGCAAACAGGAAGATCACTGCATAACCATGACAGTTATTTCCTAAGAAACAACTCCATGTCCTTTGAGGTAGTCCCTTTGGTGGTGATTCTTGTCCTGGTCTGAGCATCAGGTTGATCCTCTGTGACCGCCCTGGGTCATTAGCAGTTCACCGGTCCTGTTGGGAACTTTGTCCCTTCTGGTTCAGATTCAGGCATTGCTCCTACTGTTTTTTTTCAGCCCCAAATTCTATCTTAGATCCACCAGGGATTGTTACCCACCTTTCAGTTGGACTGCTTTATGGACTGTTTCAAAATTCCTGAATTTTTGTGCCCATCAATGGAAGATAAGAAAATAGGACTTGGTGCTTAGTGATTGTAAAGTCTTGTTTTTTTCTCTAAAAATAACAAACATGTTATGCTCACCATCTCTGTGCAGTGATTTTGCACAGGGCCGCCCAGATCCTCCTCTTCTCGGTCCCACTTTGGCTCTCCTGGCCCCTCCCTCCTGTTGAGTGCCCTCACAGCAAGCAGCTTGCTATGGGGGCACCCAAGCCCAGTCACAGACCCCTGTGTTCATTCAGACATGGAGCTCCAGTTCGTCCCCGCCACTCTATCTCTCCTAATTGCCTAACTGACTTTGATTGACAACAGCGGGAGCCCACAGTGCTGCTGCTGTGTCTCAGGCAATCAGGAGGAGAGTCGAGATACTTGTGGACATCGCTGGAGAGAGATCGTGCTCAGGTAAGTGGTAGAGGGTTCTGGGGCGGCTGCTGTACATGGCTGTAGATGGCTTTTTATCTTAATGCATAGAATGTAGGGATGAGCTTCTTGTGCGAGTCGAAGTTAAGTTCGACTCGAACATTGGGTGTTCGTCCGTTCGCCAAATAGCAAATTTTATGGGGCATTCCCGGCAAATTCGAGCACCCCATAATGTACTTTAAGACCAGAGTGCATTGCTGTATGGGGATTTGCCAAAGCATACACCTGACCTACATGCTTTGGCCAATCACAGCACCCTCTACAGCGAGAGGCCAAAGGCAGGATGTCTTTGGCTAATCATGGCTCAGGGGGACTAAGTCCATGCCCCCACACTATATGAGGCAGCTTACACAGTGCTCATATAGTGTGTTATATTAGACTAGTATATATATATATATATATATATATATATATATATATATATATATATATATATATATATATATATATATATATACAGTATCTCACAAAAGTGAGTACACCCCTCACACTTTTGTAAATATTTTATTATATCTTTTCATGTGACAACACTGAAGAAATTACACTTTGCTACAATGTAAAGTAGTGCGTGTACAGCTTGTATAACAGTGTACATTTGCTGTCCCCTCAAAATAACTCAACACACAGGAAATAAATGTCTAAGCCACTGGCAACAAAAGTGAGTACACCCCTAAGTGAAAATTGGGCTTAATTAGCCATTAATTTCCCTCTCCAGTGTCATGTGACTCGTTAGTGTTTCAAGGTCTCAGGTGTGAATGGGGAGCAGGTGTGTTAAATTTGGTGTTATCGCTCTCACTCTCTCATACTGGTCACTGGACATTCAACATGACACCTCATGGCAAAGAACTCTCTCAGGATTTGAAAAAAAGAATTGTTGTTCTACATAAAGATGGCCTAGCCTATAAGAAAATTTTGCATTATGCCCCTCTTTGTTTATTGGCCTTGTGTACTGTTTGCTCACGGAAATAAAAAAGAGAAAAAGAGTGAAGAAAAAGTATACTAGTAACCCTACTATTGTTTCTGTAAATAAGTGGGAGACAGCACAGGATTTACTGAAAAAAAAACATATTAAAGAAAGGAGAACATACATTTTTTTCTTTAAACTGCATTATTTTAATAAGGATGATAAAGCTGGTCCTTTTTTGATAACTATAGCATGGGTTCAACATACATTGTCATATATTGCGCCAATAAAGAATAAATTAGGGGAAGTAATATTACCTGGCTTAGAGCTGGGAGATGTAAGTTATTTAGGTTTTTCTTTTACTTTAGAGGAGTTGGAAAAAAGCATTGAATATACAACAAAGGCCCTGGGGTCCTGGCTGAGGTATAAAAGACTTATGAAGAAATTATTTTGTCACCTTTACTTGATGCTATTAAAGCATCTTTTGAGCTTAATGTATTACTTGAATCCATGTATGAAGTGACAATGGTGGCTATATTAAAAACAGGAAAAGATGTGCTGTATTCAGATGCATATCACCTGATATCTTGGTTGACAGTAGATGTAAAATTCATAGCTAAAATGTTAGCAAACCATTTGGTCATGGTAATACATAAAATGAGAAATTCTGATCAGGCAGGCTTTATGCCAAACAAGTTCAGGATCCTTTACATGTGGCATATTTTCTTAATAACAAATACCTTCAGATAACATAGGAAACTTTTAAGAATAGATAATTAGAAATTCCCTCAGGTATTAGTGATTTCAAACAAGGCCCTCTGGAGAAAAAAAACAGCAAATTTACATTGTTATACAAGCTGTACACTCACTACTTTATATTGTAGCAAAGTGTAATTTATTCAGTATTGTCACATGAAAAGATATAATAAAATATTTTCAAAAATCTGAGGGGTATACTTACTTTTGTGAGATACTGTATATACAATATCTCACAAATGTGAATACACCCCTCACATTTGCTGCAATGTAAAGTAGTGAGTGTACAGCTTGTATAACAGAGTACATATGCTGTCCCCTCAAAATAACTCAACACACAGCCATTAATGTCTAAACTGCTGGCAACAAAAGTGAGTACACCCCTAAGTGAAAATGTCCAAATTGGGCCCAATTAGCCATTTTCCCTCCCCGATGTCATGTGATTCATTAGTGTTACAAGGTCTCAGGTGTGAATGGGGAGCAGGTGTGTTAAATTTGGAGTTATCACTCTCTGACTCTCTCATACTGGTCACTGGAAGCTCAACATGACAACTCATGGCAAAGAACTCTCTGAGGATCTCAAAAAAAAGAATTGTTGCTCTACATAAAGATGGCCCAGGCTATAAGAAGATTGCCAAGACCCTTAAACTGAGCTGCAGTACAGTGGCCAAGACCATACAGAGGTTTTACATGACAGGTTCCACTCAGAACAGGTCTCACCATGGTCGACCAAAGAAGTTGAATGCAATGCTCAGCATTATATCCAGAGGTTGTCTTTGGCAAATTGGTCTGCATGGCTGTTGTTCCAGAAGGAAACCTCTTCTAAAGATGACGGACAAGAAAGCCTGCAAACAGTTTGCTGAAGACAGGCAGACTAAGGACACGGATTACTAGAACCAGGTCCTGTGGTCTGATGAGACCAAGATAAATTTATTTGATTCAGATGGTGTCAAGTGTGGTGTGGCAGCAACCAGATGAGGAGTACAAAGACAAGTGTGTCTTGCCTACAGTCAAGCATAGTGGTGGGAGTGTCATGGTCTGGGGCTGCATGAGTGAATCCGCGGCACTGGGGAGCTACAGTTCATTGAGTGAACCAGGAAAGCCAACATGTACTGTGACATGCTGAAGCAGAGCATGAACCCCTCTCTTCAGAGACTGGGCCGCCAGGCAGTATTCCAACATGATAACGACCCTAAACACACCTCCAAGAGATTGCTAAAGAAGCTGAGGGTAAAGGTGATGGACTGGTCAAGCATGACTCAAGACCTAAACCCTACTGAGCATCTGTGGGGCATCCTCAAACAGATGGTGGGGGAGCGCAAGATCTCTAACATCCACCAGCTTCGTGATGTCATCATGGAGGAGTGAAAGAGGTCTCCAGTGGCAACCTTTGAAGCTCTGGTGAACTCCATGCCCAAGAGGGCAGTGTTGAAAAATAATGGTGACCACACAAAATTTTGACACTTTGGTCCCAATTTGGATATTTTCACTTAGGGGTGTACTCATTTTTGTTGCCAGCGGTTTAGACATTAATGGCTGTGTGTTGAGTTTTTTGAGGGAACAGAAAATGTACACTGTTTTACAAGCTGTACACTCACTATTTTACATTGTAACAAAGTGTCATTTCTTCAGTGCTGTTACATGAAAAGATATAATAAAATCATTAGAAAAATGTGAGGGGTGTATTCACTTTTGTGAGATACTGTATATATTAGACATGTGCGGTTCGTTTCGCACAAATCTAAAATTCGTACATTCGGAAGCATCCGAAATGCGAACTTCTATGCTTCCGAATTGTATACGAAATACTACATTTCATTGACAAGTTTCGGATCCAAATTCCATTACAACGGAAACGTGACTGGTGTTTTCTGATCAATCAGTGGTTTTCTTCTGCTGCTGAGTGAGGGTTGGGAAAATTACCTTTTTCAATATGGGAGTGGGAGACTGGTACTGGTAGTCGATGGGAGATTCAGACAAAATAAGAATGTTCATTAATATCGTTTTATTATTGTCATAATAATTATGATTATTCGTTATGATGAAGTTAAAAACCCAGGAAGTCAGCACAGCACAGGGATGGTGGGAGCCCCCCATAATGAGCACAGCAGGGATACAGCCCCAGGAGGAAGTCAGCACAGCACAGGGATGGTGGGAGCCCCTCATAATGAGCACAGCAGGGATACAGCCCCAGGAGGAAGTCAGCACAGCACAGGGATGGTGGGAGCCCCTCATAATGAGCACAGCAGAAGGATGGTTGGAGCCCCTCATAATGAGCACAGCAGGGGTACAGCCCCAGGAGGAAGTCAGCACAGCACAGGGATGGTGGGAGCCCGTTATAATAAGCACAGCAGGGGTACAGCCCCAGGAGGAAGTCAGCACAGCACAGGGATGGTGGGAGCACCTCATAATGAGAACAGCAGAGGTACAAACCCAGGAAGTCAGCACAGCACAGGGATGGTGGGAGCCCCTCATAATGAGCACAGCAGGTGTACAGACCCAGAAGGAAGTCTGCACAGCACAGGGATGGTGGGAGCCCCTCATAATTAGCACAGCAGGGGTACAACCCCAGGAGGAAGTCAGCACAGCACAGGGATGGTGGGAGCCCCTCATAATAAGCATAATGAGTCGACGACTGCCATATTGAGAAAGGTATTTTTTGCTTTTTAAATTCATCATGATGAACATTCGTAATTGTTAAGAAAAGTTAACGAACCTAACGAAAATTCGTATTTTGTACGAACCCAGATTGAATTTCGGACACAAATTATGAATTAACGGCTAATACGAAACAGAACAAAACGAAATATTTACGCTGCACATGTCTTATATATATATATATATATATATATATATATATATATATATATATATATATATATACTGTATATACACACACACATACACCTTTTGATCTGTATACAGTATATTGGTACACAAGTTTTTTGCATTATCAAGTAATCAATTCCACATTAAAAGTCACATTTTAGAAATTGGGGGCCTTTGTGAAAATACTGTAGACCTCCTTCACCCCATTTCACAAACATGTAAACACTATGTAAAGAACGTAATGCAGATTATTATAATTATGTTCTTGTTCTAGAATTCACAGAGATGTCATATGCCAAAAACATATTAAAGAGTATACATCTAGCATTCTTTTCCGTACCTTCATCGTGAGGCACAGGATACTTAGAACAATGTTAGACCTTAATGTAAACAGTATGATTTTCCTCCTCCTAACTTTGCCAAACTTTTGCTAAATGGAAATGAAACAAAAGCTTATATTGCTGAAAAAGACTGAGCTTGGAAAGACTAAAGTGCAAGCACAAAGCATGTGTCATAGTTTATAATACCCTAATAGCATGTTTTACAATGAGTAATGGAACCTTAAATTAAAGGCTGTCATACAGAAAATATGGCAGATTGAAAAATCCAAAAAAAAAAAAAGTATTTGAAGAACAATACTGTAGTCAGGCTAGCTGTACTTAAAGGAAACCTCCACTTTCGCTAATAAAAAAATCACTAAAACAAATAATTGCTGCAACTATACAACTATTACATCTACACATTTTCAGTGGGAGTATTTTGTACATTTGAGGTTGCCGTTGCTACATACTCTTAAAGCTAATGTGAATCTGTGATTAGGCTATGGATATCCAGGATCTCAACTTAAACAAGAGAGGCTGCAGACCAAAGACTCACAATAAAACTTAATCCAGTTATTATTCTTTGCCTGCCTGGGTTCCTTCCGCTGACACATTTCACTTGACAATGAACTTAATCTGAGGGCACTGAAAGATAACTAAGTCAATTAAGATTGTATTTTGTAAATTTGGCATGCCCCCTTCAGCCTCCTTAAAGTGATTATTCTGAAAGACGTAGGAATTGAGTAAAAACCCATAGTTGGAACAGATGTACAAGAGGCTATTCTTAAGTAGAAGCAAAAACGCAGGGACAAACGGGACAAGAGCCTCTTCCCTACAACTCTGACTTGGTGGATGTGGCTGCAGGAGGGGGGGGACTTCAGAAAATGCAAGTCCCCTCTTCCCACTGAGAATGTTTACACTGGTTACTCATCCAAGAAAATAGTAAATAGTAAAAAAAAGAAAATCCCCCAATAATGTCCCACTATGTAGATTCATGATCAACCACATCATCCAGCAATGAAGATCCATCATCTATTATGAACTAAGCTGATGATCCACTCCCACCGATACTCTCACCGCAAGTGACATTTTCCCAACTGACAGCTGAATATAAAAAAGAGAATGGGGAGTCTGGCTGACATCACTGACCAAATATGTTTACAATTTGAGACAAGCTGGCTTACATCTTTGCTAAGATGCTGGTGGTCCCTTATGTCCTAGCAACCAATGATGCTTGTGGCCTGCACAGCTTCTTTGTTGGGTAATATGCTGGTGGCTGTGACTAAATAGTGTAATTCGAAATCAATGAAAGGGGGGTGGCCCTGAGGGGGAAGTTATCATTTAGTGATGGTAATGATACAGAAGATAGAGGTGCTGGCACCCATTCTGTGAACTGCTTGGGTTTGTCACAATTAAGGTCAGTCAAAACCCAAAGCTCATTCTTATTCAGCAATCGTCTAGCCTTTCTAATCTGGACGTTTTTACAGCTGCTGTTTTTGCCTTCAGATGTTTTTTCCTGCAGTCAATAAACACCCCAGCATGTTATCCTATGTGTCCATGTACACATAGGCTGTTATGAGCAGTTTTTGGCAGGGGCGTTTTTCCAGCTGGAAAAAAAAACCCAGAAATAGTGAGGAGTTTTTCACAAAAAAAGGCACAAAAATGAATATCCAACTGGTAATCTCCAGTAAGGGTGCTAAATATATATACTAAGGAATATGAAAAATAAAAAACAATACACACTAAAATGAGTAAACTACAAACTTATTGAGCAATAGGTTCAAGATCAACAGCATAAATACCCTAACATTCCTCATAATAACAACTACCTGAGTCCCCCTATTAACCCCTCCCAGACTGGAACCATGGACCACCCTTGAAAAAGGGAAGGATGCAGTCCCAAAGATGAGCTGGGCCTGAGGGTGGGCTCAACTCCACTTTGGGACTGCAGCCTTCTCTTTTTCAAGGGTGGTTCATGGTTCCAGTCTGGGAGGGTTGTTAGGATATTATGAGGAATGTTAGGGTATTTATGCTGTTGATCTTGAGTCTATTTCTCAATAAATTTGTAGTTTAGTCATTTTGGTGTGTAGTGTTTTTTGGTTTTCATATTCCTTAGCAGTTATCTTTATACAACACCCCCCTCGTTTATATGGTGTGAGTACTACCTTCTACTATTAGTGGGATCCCATTTTTCTTCTTTGGTACACTGCTCAATATATATATATATATATATATATATATATAACAAGTACTTTATACAATAATAAAGTATTGAACCACACAATAAATTGCCCTACTGCGTGGTGATCCAAATCACCAATGCTGTAAGAAGTGATGAAACATACAAAAGTACAAAAGTTCAATAAAACATAAGCTCCTACATAGTCCAGTGTCTATATTAGTGCAGTAACAATTCCTTGTGTGCGACTTCACTTCAAAAAATTCCGTGCTCCACCACTGTGCAGTATAGCAGCTCACCTAAAATGTGGATCCATATTCTCCTTGTCTCATATTTCCCATGCTGCCAACCCACAAACCACTACTCGCGGAAAACTTTGCAACCTCAACCCTTCCCTTTCTCATTCTGCTACTGATGGCCTTTACGACAAAATTGCCCAGACCTAACCACTTCCATCTACAACAACACGCTGTCACTCGTGGGCGTCTATCTCGGCCTTTTCTTCCAGGTTTCCACCGGGGGGGTTCACCCACCGGAAACTCCTGTCTGCACGGGGGAGCCCTTCTCACGCCTGCCTCCTTCTCCAGCTGCCTCTGCCGGAGGGGAGGGGGAGGGAGATTCCAGCCGCGGGCTTCCCCCGTGTGGTTCTGCCGGGAGAGGGGGGGTTCGCCCGCAGCTCTTGTCTCCACGAGGGAGGCCTTCTCCCGCCCGCCTCCTTCACCGGCTGCCTCTGCCGGAGGGGAGGGGGGAGAGGGAGGTGTCAGCTGCGGGCTTCCCCCGCGTGGCATATATAGTTTACTATGATCAGATCATTCTACCTTCACATCATAACCGATGAGTTCGTTTCTGTACAACTAGTACAGGGGGGAAAAAATGCTCTTCTTTTTACCAGTAGATCCTCAGCAGTTATGTTAATGCAATAATGTCCATTGCAGCCCTGAACACAGTTCTGATAGGGGGCATCCGCAAACAGCATATCCTATTATCCTGCCTATTCTGTGTACGGAGGATGGCTCTGTCCTAACAATCCACTCTTCTCATAAGACATGGTCTTGGAATTTAACCTTTTATCACCTGATTTTTACAAACATCAGTTAACACCCATCAGTCAATATTTCTCATTTACTGTGCTACGTTTTCTGTGAAGATAAAAAAGACATACTACAGGAAAACACTTACCTCTCTGTTCTGCCGAGGGGGGGGGGGGGGGGGGGGTTAGTCCGGCCAGTGGCTGCAGGGGAGATGAGTCTCCTGCCCACCTCCTTCTCCCGGCGGTGTTTCTGAAGGGGGGAGGTTTCTCATGCAATTTGTGGTTTCATGCAAGTTATGGTCTCATGCAATTTACGGGTCGTTACGCAACTTACGTGTTTTTGCAATTTACGGCTTCATGCGATTACGGTTTACGCAATTTACGGTTCTCATGCAAATTCATGGTTTTCTCGTGCCATTTATTGTTTCATGCTATTTACATTTCATGCAATTTACAGGTTTTTCTTGCAAGTTGCATTGCTCATGCGTTTTGCGGTTCTCAGGCGGTTGACGTTTTCAAGGTTTTTTTTTTTGGTTCTTATAAGGTTTTTTCAGGGTAGTTATGGTTCTCAGGTTTTACATTTTCCCATGCAATTTACGTGTCTGATGCAATTTATTTATCTGTTGTATTTTACTGGTCTGATGCTATTTATGTGTCTCAGGCAACTTTTTTATGTTTTGCATACGTTTTCCGTGTTTCTCATATTATTATTTTTTTCTCCCATGTTTCTTACGTCTTTCCCATGTTCACGTTTTCCCATGTGGTTACGTTTTCCCTTGTGTCGTACGTTTCATGTTGCCCTTCGTTTGCGGCATTTCCGTTAGCTGGTACTTACATTCAGGATCTTTCACGTCTACAGGTCCATACGGGCTGAGGTTTCGTTGTTAATTGATTGTCGTCCCACAATCTTCTCGCCTGTAGTCCACACAGCATACGTATACGTTCACCGTTACACCTTTTACGGTCTGTGGGTACCTTAGCCCTGAGTGTTCGTTTTTAATTTTCTGGCTTGGCGCTGCAGGTTGCAGGTTACTTCTGCATTCATCAGGGTGGTGTCATCAGGTTCACATTCATGCGCTGTTGGTCCTGTCATTTTGGCACCCACGTCCTTACACTTTAGGTCCTTCGTCCTTTTCTTGTCAGGTACCAGGGGGTTTGTTGTGTCACGGGCAGGTTGTTGTTAGGTTTTCTGGTTGTCACTCACAGTTGGGTTGTCCGTGTTCTTCCACCGCGGGTTACCCATCATGCCTATGGGTTAAGGATTGAGGTGATCGTTTTTAATTGGCTTGGTCGGTGGCAAGTCTTCCCATCTGTTCTTACACCACTCACATTTTGTTCTAACTCACGTTTCTCATGCAGTTAGTATCTTATACACTACGTTTCTCATGCAATTTACATTTATCATGCAATTTACGTTTCTCATGCAATTTACGTTTCTCATGCAATTTATGTCTCTCATGCAATTTACGTTTCTAATGCAATGCTATGTTTCTCATGCAATGTTACGTTTTCTCATGCTATGTCACGTTTCTCTAGTTTTCCAGGTTTCTCTCATTTTCCAGGTTTCTCTCGTTTTCAGTTTTCTCTCGTTTTCCAGGTTTCTCTTGTTTGCCAGGTTTCTCTCGCATCCCCAGGGTTTTCTCTTGTGCCCCCAGGAATTTCTCTTGTGCCCCCAGGGTTTTCTCTTGTGCCCCCAGGGTTTTCTCTTGTACCCCCAGGGTTTTCCCTTGTGGTTTCATCGATTTGCGTTTCTCATGCAGCCTGCCTTTTCCTAGGCAGGTCATGTTTTCTAGCAGCCTCGGTTCTTATGCTGCTCATGGTTATCAGATCACGCTACTCATGTTTCTCATTCAGACAGGTTTCCTTCTCGCAGGTTACGTTCTTGTTGCAGGTTTTTCTTTGTCTGCTGGTTCTCTCGCTAGTTGTGTTCCTGACCAGTTGGGTGTCATTCCTCACCATCTTTAAATTTCCTAGCTGCGTCCGGCCAGGAGTTGCGCTAGGGTATAGAACGATTGGTTAGTCAGCCTTTCGTTGCTCCGCAGCTTCTACTGGCTCAGGGGCTTTCGGGGATCCCGGGGGCCCTCTCAGGGCCCGGGCCAGTATCTGTAGGCTCGGGTCTCAGAAGCAGGTACCAGCATCGCACTTTCTTTTCAATTCCAGTTGTGGTAGATTGGTTTTCCATTTGGCTGGCGCAGCAGCCTTGATCATTGGGTTTTGTTTTAAATACCAGGAAGGCTCATGACACTGCTTGGCATGTTTTCTGGGCTTTCCAGGTTAGGTTTCCAGTCCTGAAGGTTAACATACAGTTCCTATTTGCTTTTCTGTTTTGTTTTTTGTTTCCTTTTTTGCCTCCTCCAGCTTGTATCGGCCTCAGCACTTTCTGGGCGTATCGAGTTAAGTCTCAGCATTTCATGTTGAATGATCCGTCAGGTTGGGATCATCGAGACCGTCCGTCATAGACAACCCTCAAAGCATCTCATCATGTGGATTAAACTACAGTGCCTACAGATGCATTTTTTTTTGCTTTTGCCAGCACTGGTACAGACCAGCAGGAATAGTAGAAAAATTGTAAACTGGAGAGGATCTTAAAAAGCAGGAGTTGGTGAAGTCAGCAATCGATCATAATTTGAAAAAGCGTTCTTTAGCGTAAAAACACGTCAGAGGTGAACCCTACTGTTGTTTAAATAAGCAAAAAGCACTGGTGCAGCCCAGAGTGCTGTGATTTATTTTCCTTTCTAACAGATTCGCTCAAGCCAGGCTGGCACCCAGGGATTTTACAGTGGCGTCTGTAATGAACCACTCACCTTGAGTGGTATACATATCAAATTTGGAAGCAGGACTTAAAGTTAATGAAAACAACAATCCTTCATCACTATCAGCACTATCATTGGCTATTGTTAAGAATGTACTTATAAATAGCGGAGGCCAGAGGCTGGAAACTTCACAGTTCTTAGTGCAACAGAAATCAAGTGGTCCAGATCACAAGGCACAGAATCAGCAATGGGGTCACAAGCCACGGTCCACTCAGGTGACAGAGAATCAGTGGCAAGGTCACAAGCCAAGGTTAGTGCAGGCTACAGAGAATCAGTATCAGAGTCACACGACTTAAGGGGATGAACCTAGCGAGGAGCATTCATTTCCCTAAATACAGGGTATTTAAAATATTCAGGTGGACCTGCAAACTGACACAGCATTTAATATATTTTACCATTTCCACCTCTTGCAGTTGTTGACATAGCTCATCATGCTATGTTACTGGAGCCCAGTGTACTGTGCAGGAACTGCCTTGTTAGAGAAATAGTATTGGTTCTGTATCCTTCTAGAGGGTTTAGTGTACTTCATAATGCCCCAGAAGCATCCTGAATTACCTGCTTGAATTAGTGTTAATATTTTGGCTAGATAAGCATTGGTCAGACCAACGACTAGACACATTGCCTGCTACACTCTGTATGATGGATTACTAGAAATTTAAGGGGGAAGAGATAACCTATGAGTCACTGGGGGTTATTTACTAAAGGCAAATCCACGTTGCACTGCAAGTGCACTTGGAAGTAAAGTCGCTGTAGATCCGAGAGGGACATGCAAGGAGAATAAAAAAACAGCATTTTAGCTTGCACATGATTGGATGATAAAATTAGCAGAGCTTCCCCTCATTTCAGATCTACCCCTCAGCTTTAGAGCGACTGTACTTCCAAGTGCATTTGTAGTGTAAAGTGGATTTGCCTTATGTAAATAACCCCCACTGTCTTTTAACTTCTCTATTTTATGTGGAGAAAAGCTGCCAAACAACATCACTACTGCTGCATAAGCTGTACATTTTATAAATCTGAAACAAGAGAATATGGGGTTGATTTACTAAAGGTAAATACACTGTGCACTTTGTAAAGTGCAGTTGCTCCAAATCTTAGTAAATGAGGTAAAGCTTCACTTTACAAAGAATAGCCAATCACATGCAAGGAAATTTTTTTAAAAAAACTACATGTTTGCTTACACATGATTGGATGAGATGGAAGGCAGCAGAGCTTTTCTTCAATTACTAAGCTCTGGCACAATTGCACTTGCAAAGTGTACAGTGTATTTGCCTTTAGTCAACCCCTATGTGAGCATCAATAACCTCCCCGGAAGTTTTCCCGAGTGTGGTTCGGGATTAAATTTCAGTACCATTAGCGGCAACCCCGAGCCACACTCGGGATTGCATTGTAGGATCCTGGTGCAGCATACTTACCTTGTCCCCAGGATCCTGCAATGTTTCCCCGCTGCATCTGCGGGCTGTGCCCTCCACCCAGGGCCGGAGCTACCACTAGGCAAACTAGGCAGCCACCTAGGGCGCCCTGCTGCCTAGGGCGCCCTGGCCACTGGCGTTCATACTCTGTTCTCTCTGCAGCAAACAACTAAGTCTCAGCATCATCAAGCAGCTGCTGCTATGTTCGCACATAGTGTCAGAGGTGTAGTGGTGGCAGAGGACTATGTCTGTATCCCAACTCCCAAATGAATGGAAGCAAGCAAACATTCATTGATGGGCACTGTTAGGATGCATTTGATGGGCGCTGGTGAGGCTGCATTTGATGGGAGCTTCATGAAAAAGGTGGAGTATACATGGGCAGGACAAAGGAGGTGGAATCAGGGGTGGAGCCAATGGAAGGAAGGGCGGCAAAATTAGGTTTCACCTAGGGTGTCAAAAATCCTTGCACCAGACCTGCCTCCACCCGATGCCTCTGTGAGGCGGGCTCCGTTCCCTGGCAGCGAATTCAAAAAATTGAAAATACATAACACATACAGTACACTGTAATCTTACAGATTACATTACTGTATGAAATCATTTCACATTCCTTTTGTCCCTAGTGCTTTGTCCAATGCTCAGCATGCAGTTTTATATTATAAATACTGTTCTTTCTGCCTGGAAACTGGAGATTGTCCATAGCAACCAAAAAGCGTTCCTTTACATCAAAAGTGGTTTGAGACTAGCTATAAAACAGCGACAGTAAATTAGAACACTTGCAGAATTGAGCGATAGTGAATTGTGGGGAAATACATTTTATTATTATTATATTATTATTTTTATTATTATTATTATTTTTTTTTTTATAATTATTTATAGTTATTTATTATATTATAATTTATGATTTTGTGTTTCAAACTTTATCATACCCAAAATATATACCGTATATACTCGAGTATAGGCCGACCCGAATATAAGCCGAGGCCCCCAATTTACCCCCAAAAAACTGGAAAACTTATTGACTCGTGTATAAGCCGAGGGTGAGACATGGCTGTCCATCCCTGTGTGTCCGTCCATCCCTGTGTGTGTGTCCGTCCATCCCTGTGTGTGTGTCCGTCCATCCATCCATCCCTGTGTGTGTGTCCATCCATCCATCCATCCCTGTGTGTGTGTCCATCCATCCATCCATCCCTGTGTGTGTGTCCATCCATCCATCCATCCCTGTGTGTGTGTGTCCATCCATCCATCCCTGTGTGTGTGTGTCCGTGCAGCCTTGTGTGTGTGTCCAGCCTACCTGTGTCCCGAGCCTGTGTCCCGAGCCTGTGTCCCGAGCCTCCGTCCCGAGCCTCCGTCCCGAGCCGCCGTCCCGAGCCGCCGTCCCGAGCCGCCGTCCCGAGCCGCCGTCCCGAGCCGCCGTCCCGAGCCGCCGTCCCGAGCCGTCGTCCCGAGCCTCCTCCGTCCTTCCAGGATCGCCGCTCTTCTCGGCGGCCATTCTAAAATTCAAAAGCCGCGCCTCCGCCTTCGCCTGTGATAGGCGGAACACTGAATTTCCCAGCAGCCTGTGTTCCGCCTATCACGGACATCGTCTCATCCTCGTCCGTAGTACGAGGATGAGCGGATGTCCGTGATAGGCGGAACACTGACTGCTGGGAAATTCAGTGTTCCGCCTATCACAGGCGAAGGCGGAGGCGGAGGCGCGGCTTTTGAATTTTAGAATGTCCGCTGTCTGTCTGCTCGATACGCTGATCGAGCAGTCAGACAGCGGTGACTCGAGTATAAGCCGAGGGGGCACTTTCAGCCTCAAAAAAGAGGCTGAAAATCTCGGCTTATACTCGAGTATATACGGTACTACACTCTTGTTTGGACAGATTTAAGTGTGTTATTGCTAAGAATTACAGGCCTACAATATAAAACGCCAAATTTCTATGCAAAACAATTGTATCACTTTAAAACACAAAAATCTGACATAAGCATACTGCCAGGGAGGTTAATATCAGGGAAACACACTTTAAAATCACCCTAACTCCTGATCCATTCTTCTTTTGACTTCTTGGGGTTGATTAATTCAAGCAGTATAGAATATTAATTTAGCTTAGTAAAAATAGAGAAGCATTCACCCTAAATATCCAATGTTAATACAAAATAAGGGTTTTATTGCTAGCGCATTATTAGATTTTTGAGTAAACACTTCATCTTATTCTCTTTCTTACCCACCATTGCAGCTCATCAGGTCACTAATAAAGACAAATGATTTCTCTTTTGGTCAAGAGAAGGAAGTGATATATGGAGTTGAATGGTCCCTCAAAATGCGTTCATGGCTAAAATTGAACATTTCCTTTCTACCTCATATCAAAACCTTAGAATATTGAACAACAAATTAATAGTGTGCTCAAAAACATTAACTCTGATAATATTATCAAAACATATATATATATATATATATATATATATATATATATATATATATATATATGTGCTGAGTGCTCCAAAATAAAGTGCCTCTGTAATCCAAGATGTTGTGCCACACTTCCCTCTTGTGACCCCACTCACCAGATTTAATGGACTCTCAGCTTTGCAGTCTGAGGTCAAAAAAGCTGTGATCTATAAGATCTGGTGTACGAAGAATGGGCTCTCAGAGAAGCTTTCGAATGGGTGTTCATTGGATGGACCGAGGTAGATCAATCATAATGGGAAAAAACAGAAAGAAGCCAATAGTGAAGTACCGCTAGTACTGTGTGTGCTGCGCAATCAAACAATGCCACTCACGAGACATCTGTGTTAAACAGGCATCAGTGTATGTTCCGGGTCCGCCTCTAGGACGGCATGCATTCCGCAACTGGCGGAAGTTGCATCACTGGTTTGAGAAACCAGAAATGCGTCCTCGATGATGCCCTGTAGGTTGCCCTGGAGGAAGGGTGAAACGTGTTGATGCATTTCTGGTTTCTCAAACAAGTGACTCAGCTTCTGCCGTCCACTGAACGCACGCCATCCTAGTGGCGGTCCCGGAACATACACTGATACCTCTTTAGCACAGATGTCTCATGGGTGACGTTGTTTAATTGTGCAGCACACACAGTACTAGTGGTACTTCACTATTGGCTTTTTTCAGTTTTTTCCCATTATACTTCATCTACCTCGGTCCATCCATGAACACCCATATGAAAGCTTCTCTGAGAGCCCATTCTTCGTACACCAGATCTTATGGATCACAGCTTTTTTGACCCCAGACTGCAAAGCTGAGAGTCCATTAACTCCGGTGAGTGGGATCACAAGAGGTAAGTGTGGCATTTGAACACTTTATCTTGTATCACAGAAGCACTTTATTTTGGACCACTCAACACTTTACTCTATCTCTCTCTCTCTATACACATATATGTAATATATATATATATATATTATGTGTGTGTGTTTTGATAATATTATCACGGTTAATGTTTTTGAGCACATTATTGATTTGTTGTTCAATCAATATTCTGCTAGCGCTGTTAAATACACATATTCATTTTAGAGGTTTTGGCACCTTTGTAATAGCTGCAGTGGTTTATTCATTGTTATTTTATTCATTGTTCCACTTAGCGTGAGTTTTATTTAGTATATACATATCAAACCTTAGGCCTACCTACATTCATTATATATATTTTATCTTAACAATATGAACAACACCAGAGGAATTCAAAATATTTCACAAAAACTTTGCCACGTCACCTGCCACTAGATGTGGGTTGTCACTTGCCACGTCACCTAGCACCAGATGTGGATTGTCACTTGCCAACTGATGTGGATTGTAAATTGCCATGCTAGCCAGTGCCACCAAATGTTTGCTGCATTGGTGGCAGGCTGGCAATACTGGTTCATTTAGTGAGAGCGGGAGGGCGGTGATTTGGGGCAAGCAATGAGAGATGATGTAATCTCGCTGCTCCCCGCCACACCTCCAACATTGAAGCAAGGGGGTCTGCCGGCAGAGTGGAGCTCCACCGATGACAGGAAGCACGTGACCTCCACCGCACTGTGAGGGCGGAAGAGAGCTGATGTGTGGCAAGCAGTGAGAAATGATGTCATCTCTCTGCATCTCGCTCCCACATTGAAGAGGAATGGCTGTGAAGAGCGCTGATGTGGAGCAGTCAGAGAGGTGATGTCATCTCTGCTCGTCCGCCCACTCGCTTCTCTCCTTTCCTCCGCCTCTCTCATGCAGCCAGCCTGCCCGTCGAAGCTGAGGACATGGCCTGCTGGTTAGGCAGGGACCCTGCGGCAAGAGACTCAGGGCTATGGCCCGAATAGCCACACCCTAGCGATGCCTCCGAATTCATCTATTATCTTATTTACACATTAGCAGTATACAATGCCGTTGTCCAGAATTTGTATATATTTTGAATTTTGCCACTTTATTGTTTATCTGTCAATATATTTAAAGGGTAAATTCACCTTTGTACACTTTTTTTTTCTAAATTCCAGCTCCACTATGCACCAATATAGCATTCATATACTTTTTTGCAAAAATATCAAAGCTTTCCATAAAATCTATAGACACTTACTTTTCTTGTGCTCATCAATGATTCCAGACGTTTCCATTACTAATGTCTTTCTTCCTGATCAGACTAGAGATCATGACACAGGAAGGAGTTGACCAGCTGATCTTATCAGCGCACACCCTGCATCATCTACCCTCCCATTCCCAGCTGCACATATTTTAAATGAAATGCAACCAATCAGTGATCACCCTTCTCACTAAATACACATTCAGATTGCATAGTGTATGGCCATCTTTATACAAGTACATAGAAGGGAGTGGACAGAAACACTCAGCTGTCAAGCCCCGTTCACAACTCTGCATAGCAGGAACTCACATTCCCACATGCATTTTCTTTTTTTTTTAAAGGGGGGAGGCGTTTGAGAATTTTCACTCATCACACATAGGGAAGCCCATCCATCCGAATGGCTGTTACAGACAAAAATTGCTACAAAGCGTTCGCTCCCACTATGCTAGATGTGAATGGGGCCTGAAAGTGATATTGGTGCGATAACACAAGAACAATGAGGCTCCATTCACAGCTGTGCATTTCCTTGCATTTCAGAAATGCACTGCACCAACAATCTCAGTAAAAAACTCACCAAGCTCCGCTCCAAAAAAAGTTTTGAAGCTTCTTTGGGGCAATTGCTGTGTGTAGGGCAACTGGGAATGGGAGGGTGGATGATGCAGGATGTGCTAATGAGGTCAGCTGGTCAACTCCTTCCTGTGTCGTGACCTCTAGTTTGATCAGAATTAAAAACATTACTAATGGAAAAGTCTGGATTCACAGATGAGCACAAGAAAAGTAAGTGTGTTCTGTAGATTTTATGGAACACTTTGATATTTTTGCAAAAAATGTACATGAATGCTAGATTGGTGCATGGGGGGGGGCTGGAATTTAGAAAAAAAAAGTGTACAAAGGTGAACTTACCCTTTAAGGAAAGAACTAGTGTTCCTAAGTTTGTAATGTTTTTTATTGTAATATTAGCTAGCCAATAAAAGGTATCTTTTTTCCAGTCTCAAACTTTTGTCTTGGCCTGTATTTACAACAAACACAAATTTAGAATATTTCTGTGTTACAACTCTGAGTAAAAAAATGATACACTACAGTTGGTATGGGTTAGAGTAGACAACATTAGCAATTAGAAAAAATATATGTGTACTGATACAATTTATCTCTTACAATTTCTTGCCAATTGATTCTTTAGGTGTTCTAATTTGTTTAATTACCCAGGGAACAAGCAGGAAGCTATCTCTGAATCTCCTGTCACTATACATTTAAGTTTTACTCCTGATAGCCTGTATATAATAGTGGTGATATTACCTATGCTGAGCCTCTATGAAGCGAAAAAAAGTTATACAAATTAAAGAATTAACAAGAAGAGCTGCAAGACACCAAAGTTGAACCTGCCAAAAGCACCGGGAAGTCTACCAAACATACAATACCTCAATTAGAAGCTGTCACACATGCAACACACTGCCTAGGAAGCTGAAAAACACACAAGGCAACATTGCAGAGCCTTCCAAACCTACACGGTAGAACTGGGGAGTTGCCAAACAATACCAGGGGTTGTCAAACATGTCATGCACCAACAGAAAGCCACTAAACATACATGGCACCACTGGGCAACTGACAACCATGAAAGGCACCATTTGGGATGCCACATATGCCAGGTACTACTGGAAAGACTTCCAAAAATGTAAGCTATTATTAGGAGAGCTGCCAAACATGTAAGTTACCACCAGAGAGATTGAACAAATGCAGGACACCTCTGAAAAGCTGACAAAAATGCAAGGTGCCTAAAAAGAATATACAAGGCACCAATGGAAAGAATGACTAACCTGCAGCACTGTTGAGTTGCCAAACCTGCAAGACAGAACACAAAATGTGCCAATGGGGAGCTGCCAACCACGTAAGATGCCACAGGAAAGGCCTTCTAAAAAATCACTAGGAACTAAAGTGGCATCAAGGGTATTGGCATGATCCAAATCTCAATTTGTGCAATTTAGTTCACTAATCTTCATTAGTTGCTAAATCTATTATTTTATTCTTCAGAATTTAAGAAAGTGCAATCATTTTTTAATTCAGGTAGAATTAATGTTGCAAGTGTATTGGGGAATAAAAAAATAATAACCAAATGTTTGTGTTTTGAACTTGGGGTTCATTCTACTCTGAGCCCAGCTGCATAACTGCAAACATTGTGACATCGAATGCTGCACATAAAAGTTTTATTCACAATGCAACAAAGATTCATCAGGAATTCTTAATAGGCTTACGCCTTTCATACCATATTGCTTATCATAGAGTTTTTAAGGGTACTCTCAACAACCCAGTTACTAGTGGTAAAAAGATGCACACTGGGCTGAGTCTCTCCAAGTGAACCACAATAAGATTATTGTACATTGTGACTGTATGTAGGTCCTTTCCCATTTGCAGAGAAACCATGTAGGGTATAAATCATCAGTGTGCATTAAAGAAGTATTAAACCCAAAACCAAAAATGTAATATATTGCAGCTTACCAATCATTAGATGTGGTGGTTGCATCAATTTTCTTTTTTTTTCTACTTTTTTCCCTTTGTTTTCACCTGGTGATCTGGCCAGTAACCCATATCCTGTAATAGAGTGCGTACACGCTGGATTAACCACTGGGCACTTAAACCCCCTTCCTAACCAGACCAATTTTCAGCTTTCGGTGCTCTCACACTTTGAATGACAATTACTCAGACATGCGACACTGTACCGATATGAAATGTTTGTCCTTTTTTTCTCACACGTAGAGCTTTCTTTTGGTGGTATTTAATCACCGCTGGGTTTTTTTTTTTGCACTATAAATCAAAAAAGACAGAAAATTTGGTAAAAAAAAACAATTTTTTTTTATTTGTTTATGATAAAATTTATTGCCAAGTATTGGCGAGTATTGGCAGAGTATAGCAGAGTATTGCAGAGTATTGCAGAGTATTGCAGTGTTGCAGAGTATTGGCAGAGTACTGCAGAGTATTGTGTAGTGTTGCAGAGTATTGGCAGAGTATTACACAGTGTTGCAGAGTATTGCACAGTGTTGCTGAGTATTTGCAGTGGATTGAACAGTATGGGCAAAGTACTGCAGAGTATTGTCACAGAGCAGCACTGTGAGCACTACACATCCAGTCCACAGTGCTGCTGCCATCTCTCCCCCTCGCACTGTACAGAGAGGGGAGGAAGGAACTGGCGTCATGTCATGTTTACAAGTGATTGCTACCAGCGGCCGTTTACCACGATCCGTGATGCACCAGGCCTTCCGGACCCCGGCGGTCATGGATTTTTGCGGGGGCACACAAGAGCAAGATTCTGGGAGGACATCCAGAAAAACCAGTGTTGTAGCCGTCTTTCAGCTATGGCCCGGTCCGCAAGTAGTTAAGGAACACAACGGCACAGACAGCAGCATTATTATTCTTGTACAAGCAGATTTAGATACACTAACAAATTGAAGCCAGGCTTACACTGCAGTTACACAATCAACGCAACAGTTTTTTTTCCATTTTGCATAAAGGTTTTACATAAATAAAAGCTGGTGATTGTGAGCACTCCTGTCAGTGGTAAATGGTTTGCATCAAAACTCTTAACTAATACAGTTGCAGGACTGCTTATTCTGTTGGAAGGCAACAGACTTACTGGTCAGATGAAAATAAAGAATAGAAAGTCTAAAAATGAAACTGAATGCAGCCATTACATCTAAGAATTGATCATCTGCAATATAATACATGTTTGCTTTTGGGTTTAATACCACTTTAAGGTTCAATTGCCAGAGCAGCGAGCACACAAGCAGCCATGAGGCACTTGCACTTCAGCAAACTCAGAAGGATAAAATCTTCATAACACAATCATGGATTAATCCTCTCTACATCCTCTCAAATCCCAAAATGTCACAAGAATTGCAGTAGAAAAATCAAACAGCTGCCATTGACATGCTGAAATTAATATTTCTAAATGCATAGCTTGCATGTTGCTCAAGGCACCTCGGATCTGCCATGTGCAGAATGTGCCATGTGCAGAATTCACCTGCATTTCCAATACCCTTCTCCCAGGAGACCACTGTAGATAGTTACAAGAAAAATAGTGTAATTTCGGGGGTTTCGCTTAATTATAAAGTGTAATTTCAACAGCCCAGGTACCAGTAGTTGAAAAATTGTGACTTAATATACACTATAATACTAAAAGTATTGGGAGGCCTGCCTTTACATGCACATGAACTTTACTGGCATCCCAGTCCTAGTTTGTAGGATTCAATATTGAGTTGGCCCACCCTTTGCAGCTATAACAGCTTCAACTCTTCTGGGAAGGCTGTCCACAAGGTTTAGGAGTGTCTATGGAAATGTTTGACCATTTGTGAGGTAAGGCACTGATGTGGACTAGAAGGCCTGGCTCACAATCTCCGCTCATCCCAAAGGTATTCTATCAGGTTGAGGTCAGAACTCTGTGCAGACCATTCAAGTTCCTCCACCCCAAACTCAATCATCCATGTCTTTATGGACCTTGTTTGTGCACTGGTGCGCAGCCATGTTGGAATAATAGGAAGGGACCATCCCCAAACTGTTCCCACAAAGTTGGGAGCAGGAAATTGTCCAAAATGTCTTGGTATGCTGACGCCTTAAGAGTTCCCTTCACTGGAACTAAGGGGTCAAGCCCAACTCCTCAAAAAAACAACCCCACGTAATAATCCCCCCTCCAAGAAAATGATTTGGACTAGTGCACAAAGCAAGGTCCATAAAGACATGGATGAGCGAACAACACAGAACACCTTAGGGATAAATTAGTATGGAGACTGCGAGCCATTAAAATTCATGTGTAAAAGCAGGCGTTACAATACTTTTGTTAATATAGTGTATCTATGAATTCATAGCGCTTGGACTTCATTTTTTAGGGAGTGTTTAAAAAAAAAAACATTGTATTTGTATGTGGGATTAGATTCCTTGTTAGATGCTTCTCCCTTCTTAAGTGCTATTAAATTTACATGATTCTAAAATGCCGCAGCATGTCATCGGAGCCAATTAATGTCTCTGTGTAGCTGAGGACTGCGCCCATTTTCTGAGTAAATCTGTTTTGGAGCTCGGGAGGAGCAATCTATACTAGCAAAGTATTAGCTTTACGTTCTGCTCGTCTCTCTTCCTCATTCCCGGGGAGTCACCTCAAGCCTGCAGCTAAACATGAAAAAACGATGTCCCAGCCAATACTGAAAAACAACCTTCTCAACTGTATAAACAAGCCAAACAGCTTACAGACTTTTCCAGGTGTCTAGACAAGGAGTTGAGGAGCTGATAATACAGCACATCAACATCATTCTTAGGTCAGGGATGTGTGTCCAGGATTGTCAGGATCAGCTGTACAAAAGAGGAACATCATTTACCCTGCGGAGTAGAGTGCCTGCTATTCTCTGGCTTGCAAGCTAACAGCTTGATGACAAAGATGGCAGAAAGACTTCCTGCAGCTATTTAGACTTCAAGATGAATTGGCTTGTGCTACAGTCAACAGCTTAGCCATCCACTTACAATAGTGACCATTGTTACCGATGTCACTGCTTGAGCAAATTCATCTATAGGAATGTGTAGTGAGTTAAACAATAATTCAATGAATGTCAATTTATTTTGTCAAATGTTTTAAAATTCTAGTTTTGGTTTCCTAAATGTTATTTCCATAACATTAACCGTAACATGTAGGAAATTAAATGATCCATAGACCCAATTTACAAATTTATGAAAAATAGCATAATGTTATTTATTCATAAGTAAATCACAGTCTTTTACCAATCATACATTTCCTGGCCTTACACGTTTTAAAATCATATCCTATCTTCATGGTAATATATATTTGAGAGCTGGGTAATAGGAGATTGGAATTTGGTACCACATCCCATTTAAACAGAAAAAAGGGGAGGAAGGGGCAAGCGGGACTTTTAAGGTACCGGAAAGAAGAATAATCAATCAGTTTAGAAAAATATAAATGTTATTTAAACAATTTTTTAAAATCGAAGTAAACATTTACAAGAATCTCGTATCATTTCTTTTGACATGTACAACCACTTCTTACTCTACATGTTTCGCTCAGAAGAGCTTCCTCAGGAGTTTTTTGGATGTGTCGCATGAAGTAATATATACTATAAGAGTAACAACAATTGTAAATGATTATGTTTGAAAATTGTCATGAATAAAATCGCATGGCATGTCAATAAGACATACCTGTATACATTGTTCTAATGAAATAATCATATATTATACAAATTACATTTTATACAAGATAATGATGAACTGAGAATGAGTGCCTACCGGATGCTTGTGTTCATGAAGTATTCATTTTGATTTTCATAAACTGAAGCCAGGATTTACAAAGTGAGAAGTGAATGTCAATTTATTTTGTCAAAAGTTTTAAAATTTTAGTTCTGGATTCCCAAATGTTATTTCCATAACATTAACCGTAATATGTAGGAAATTAAATGATCCATAGACCCAATTTACAAATTTAAGAAAAATAGCGTGTTATTCATTCATAAGTAAATCACAGTCTTTTACCTTCCTGGCCTTACATGTTTTTAAATCATATTTCTACAAAGCTATCTGCATGTTAACTTTAATTATCTTTAATAATTAAGATTGAATAATTAAAGATAGATTATCTTTAATCTAATCTTTAATTAACTATGTATGATTTAGAAATGTACCATTATATACCAATGATTTCAAATAGAAATAAAAAAATTATATATATTTAATTTTAAATATGCTTTTTTTTATTTTTATTATAACTTTGAAAAATGTTTACATTTCTCTTTATGAGAATTAAAAATTTAACAATGGTTTATTGTATTTATTTGAAAGCTGTGCGCTCTGTTGTTCCACCTAAAAAAAATATACCTACGTGATCATTAAATTATTCACATTTCCTTACCCATATTTTAAT
The DNA here is from genome assembly GCF_037356315.1 of Lithobates pipiens. Classification (NCBI taxonomy): domain Eukaryota; kingdom Metazoa; phylum Chordata; class Amphibia; order Anura; family Ranidae; genus Lithobates; species Lithobates pipiens. The sequence continues at coordinate 337,948,903 of NW_027507764.1, read as the reverse complement.
ATCCTCTTCAAAAAAGCCGAGACAATAAAAATCTATTAAATAGATTATGATGTAATATTTAATTTCCACGTATAAGTATACACATGAACCTGGTGGAGCCTGCAATCAGCTGACCAAAAAAAAAATGTTTTTGAAGAGAATGCAAGTGTCTGCCCAGCCTAACTCTGTGCGTGCATTTGCTTATATATTTATAAAGCAGTAAATGTGGCAGGTGTCTCTTTCTGGTGATTGTGTTTTACATTTCAGTGATCGATCCCCCTGCTGTGAATGTCACAATTGCTTCTTTACAAATATGCCCCTGACTGTCACATTCACTTCTTTATGAAAGTACTTCTGAATTAATTGTTGGCTATCACTGGCTTTCATTTCTTTGATTGTTTTCTGGTAAGGATATGGCATATAAATGTTTTTTCTTCTGTAAGAATGAAAAGTTGTTAATACTCACACGTGGGCACTATGAAAATGCCTGCTGAGCTGAAATCTGAGCAAGTAACAGCAGATGTTCAAATCAAAGTAGAAAAGGGTTTTACTGCTTCATACTCTTATTAAATATGATTTAAAAATAAAACATATTTAATGCTTAATACTCACATTAAACAATATCGCTATCGATAATTTTAATTAAAAAAATGGTATCTTATATAGAATTATAAACTGTACTGTACATATTTAATATAGGTGTAATATTTATATATATATATATATATATATATATATATATATATATATATATATATATATACACACACACATACTGCACAACAGTGCTAGTTACTGTATGGCAATAGGATATTTCAGTAACAGCAATAATCAAAGGTATGGAAGCCAATAGTACATATTTAATTAAGATCAGTCACAATGGGGGTTATTTATGAAAGGCAAATCCACTTTGCGCTACAAGTGCAAACTACAAGTGCAAAGTACACTTGAAATTGCACTGAAATTGCACTTGGAAGTGCAGACTCTGTAGATCTAAGGGGTATATGTGAAATGAGGGAAAGCTCTGCTGATTTTATTATCCAATCATGTGCAAGCTAAAATGCTGTTTTTTATTTTCCTTGCATATCCCCCTCGGATCGACAGCGACTGCACTTCCAATGCACTTTCAGTGCAATTTCAAGTGTAGTTTGCACTTGTAGTGCAAAGTGGATTTGCCTTTAGTAAATAGCCCCCATTGCGAACATGTGTGCATTTTAACAAAACTTTACATTATTAAAAGGATGCATTATTGTATGCACAAGGATGACACTGCAACACCACGTACACACTTCCCATATTCCATATTTTCCTGTTTCTCAGGACACTGTTGTGTCTTCAGCTACACAGGGGTCTCTCTTTAAACTGTTGCAGTTCAGACATCAAGTAACTCATTGACTAAACTGAGCTCATCCTGCCACTGATGGTAAGAAGTGTTTACTAACCCTTGTCAGCAACATATTTACTTGCTACTGGATCCAATTACTGTACAATTTGAGAGGATTCTCTGCAGTGTACCCTGGGATGACCAATTAACAAGTTTTCAAGTGAGAAAGATTTAACTAATAATAATTTCCATTGCAAAACATTTTTACAATAGGGACATATTTTTAAGGAAAATCAATACCAAATATTTTGTGAACTAATAACTTATTATACCATAGTTTACAATCAAATGTTATATAAAAAACAATATATACAATAAAAGAAAATACAGTATATACGGTAAAAAAAGCATGAAATGGTATGTACAAAGAAGCAAATATGTTAAAAAATCCTTTTTTTTTTTTTTACCTAATTCCTTATTGTATTGTAGTTCCTTATTTAGGTTACCTAACAAAAATTACCTGCATTTGAATATGTTTATATCCTCATAAGTCAATTATTTATTTCAGTTTTAACTTGCTAACTAGCCTAAATAATTTGCCGTAATTTAGAACAGTTTCCACCATAATTACATAATTTTATATAATTATGTTAAACATAATTTTATTTAAACATCATCTTTTCAAATTGTTTGTGTGAACAATGCCAGTTACACTCTGGTGTAGCTGGGTAGGGGTATTCATTTCTCATATGTGTATATTGTTCTTATTTTTAGTATGTCAGGCAGGTTGTTGGCCCACTTGGCCTAACACCCTAGCAAATGAACCACATAAACTTCTGATGCATTTGGTCAAAGGCCTCTGTGTCAAAGTATGGACTTATTTCCAGGGAGTTAGGTCAGGTTCTACCTAAACTGACCTCTTTATTTAGGTAATACTGTTATTGAAAGCCTTGATGTGATGCCATTGTATTGAAAAAGATCCTTTAGATGTTTACCTATAACACTTGAAATGACTTTTAAGTCTTTTGACCAAAGATAAGAGACAATGAGCATGAATTTTACACAAATGCTTTAAAGGTAATAAAATAAACATCAAAGGTAGATCAAGAGATATGTCCTATCCCTTGCAGTTTGCAACAAAGGCAGGAAGCACAGGAAACCTACCCCAAGCATTGACTTGGAGTTATAATTTACATGTCCCAAAGTAGAGCTCACCCTGTACTAAACAGCATGAAAACGATCTGAGCTACTTAACCCACCCAAACTCTAGTAACAATAATACTACCAATCCAAAAATTTTAAAGATACTTAAATAATTGGCATTCTGAATAACTAGGCTTACTGACTGGGAACGTGAGCTAAATAAAAGTCAGTTACTAATCATCAAATCTGACTACAATAAGAATGTGAATGTGTGAGGGTTGCTATGGGTTACCAAATAGAGGGTAATTCACAGACCGCATAGTAGGTAACCTATAGACTTTTGTTGCCCCCCCCCCCCCCATAAATAAGTAGGCAAATAATCATAATATTTCACTACAGTAAGGAAAATTTAATATTGGTTGTTATAGGTTTCTGTACTGTGCAGAGTATTGCTGCCCAGCCTTATAGAATCCAGCTAATAATCATTACACAGTATCTCACTACAATAAAGTGAATTATTATTGGTTGCTATGAGTTACCGCTCTGCACAGATTCTTTCTGCCTGACCTTTTATAAACCACCCAATAATGATCGTATCTTACTATAAAAATGTGAATTCTTGTTGATTGCTATCTGTGTTGCTATACAGTGTGCAGATTCTTGCTGCCCAACCTTATACAAATAGAGGCTCCATCAGCTTTAAAAAAAAATGGTCAGTATTCTACTACATTCAGTGTATGTCTATGCACTATAAACACCACTGCACAATTACATTTATAACAAGAAAGGACAAAATATCTAAAGACAGAAACCCAAATCAGCAAAGTAATTCTACTCATTATACCAGCTTTCCCAACCAGGGTTCCATGGACCCCTAGGGTTCCTCCAGAGGTTGCCAGGGGTTCCTTGCGCAATGAGAAATGTTTTTCTCTAAGAAAAGTAATCACTGACACCACTTTTATAGCTATCTGTATAAGTGAATTCCTCAATGTACAGTGAGCTGTAGATATAGTAATTATTGTCAAGGGTTCCAGAACGTTATTTCAAGGGGTCTTCCATGTTAAAAAGGGTTGAGAAATGCTACATCATCTACATTATACGTCCTTAACATAAGGCTGAGCAGCAGCAGCCTGGTCCATAAGGGGTGCAGGGGCATCACCCCCCTAATCATCATGTGCCGGCCCCTAATCTCCATGCAAACACATAGATTTCTACGGGCTTTTTTTTTAAAGCACATGATTAGAGCCTGAGGGTCTAATTTGGTCTATTTTGCTTAAAAAAAGTTGGGCTCTGAGCCCCGAGCCCACCCACTTGTGACATTAGCAAATCAACATATGCTACTGTCTTCCTGCTTCTCCTCCCAGCCAATCAGGACAGGAAGCGGGTCTTAGGACTAGATTGGCCAGGAGGAGGAGCCAAGGAAGCCTCCCGTGACCTGGATGGGGTAAGTGCGGACCTGGCGGGGGGGTTTGCTTGCCCCCCCCCCCAAAAAAAGGAGCACCAGCCACCACTAAGGCTGAGCAATGACTGTATTTAGACTTACTGAGTAGCAGTAGTAGAGTTTTGTACTATGTTAGCCATCAATCAATGCAAAAAGACTGGAGTATAACAATTCCACTTATTGGCTAATTTCAGATATTAAAGTGGTTGTAAAGGCTCAAGGTTTTTTGGCTGTATGCATTAAATGCATGCAGCTAAAAAACCTTCTGCAGCACCCCCCCCCCCCCAGCCCCCTCTAATACTTAACTGAGCATGATCTTCCTCCAGCACTGTGCACAGGAGCCTCGGCTCTTCTGGGTCTTTCCCTCCTCATTGGCTGAGACAGCAATGTCAATCACAGCCAGTGAGCCAATAAGGACAGAGTGGGGACAGGGCAGAGCCACGCTCTGCGCTTTTTGGCTAACTTGAGATATTAATTTGGTTGTAAAGGCTCAAGGTTTTTTACCTTCTTACATTCAATGCATGAAGGTAAAAAACCTTCTGTGTACAGCGGCTCCCCTCACGCTCACTGGAGCACTGAGCTGTGGAAGAGGCAGGAGCGGCTGGCTCAGGCTATCAGTGGCTCAGTCCAAGGCTGTGGGCAGATCACGACCATATTGTCGCAATATTTTCCCAGCCTTGAACGGCTCTGAGACATCAGCCAACAGCGGGCTTCAGCTGCAGTCTGCTGAAAACGGGTCACAGGAGTGCATAGTGGACTGCATCAGTGGCGTTGCTATGGGGGTGTGGGGGGTGTGGCCCGCACCCGGGTGACACCCGCTAGAGGGTGACACCAACAGGCTCAGACTGGCACCGGTGCCGCGGCTCCCTCCTTCCCTTACGGGATCTTTTCTTCACCACGGGATGTGCGGAGAGAGTTTAGGAGAAGGGAGTGAAGCAGAGATAGACTGAGTGCTCTGGTCCGACCCTCCCACATACCACAGCTGCAATCACAATAACATCTCTCCCCCCCCCCCCCCCCGCCAGCTGCACTAACTGAACATTGGACTTTAGCCGCCTAATTAGAGGATGGGGACATGGTGATTGGGGGGTGATTGGCAGGTAACAATTATGCTTCCAGGAGTGATTTTTTTGGGGGGGGGGTTAGAGGATAGGTGCTGGGGGTGCTTTGTTTTGTGTCAGAAAGGACTTGTACTAGAAGTAGAAGGAGGGGGTCAGATTTGAAGTTTGACCCCCTCCCCCAACACAATTCCTCTCACCTCCCAAACCACCCCCTAGCACATATCCTCTACCTCAAAGATCCCATCTACCCCCCATCCCATCCTGCCTCCATCCACCCAACCCCCTGATACCATCCCGCTCCATCCACCCCCATCCCAGCTCCATCCACCCAACTCCCTGATCCCATCCTGCTCCATCCACCCCCCTGATCCCATCTTGGCTCCATCCATCCCCCCGATCCAATCCATCTACCCCGATCCCATCCCGGCTCCATCCACCCCCCGATCCCATCCTGGCTCCATCCACCCCCTGATCCCATCCAAGGTCTATCCATCCCCCTTATCCCATCCCAAATCCACTCACCCTCCTGATCCCATCCCAAATCCACCCACCCCCCGATTCCTTCCCAAATCCATACACCCCCCTGATTCCATGCCAAATACATCCATTCCTCCCGATCCCATCAATCCCATCCCGGCTCCATCTACCGCCCACGATCCCATCCTGGCTCTTTCCATCCCTTGATTCCATTCCGGCTCCATCCATTCCCCTGATCTCATTCCAGCTCTATCCACCACCACAATCCCATCCCTGCTCTATCCACCCCCCCAATCCCATCCCAGCTCCATCCCTTGTGGCAGGTTAAGGGGGGAGAGCCGCACTGACGCACTAGCCTGCTTAGTGCCGGTGGGGGGGCTGACACCATGTTTTACCACACCGGATGACACCAACCCTAGTGATGCTACTGCACTGCACTCCTGTGATCCACAGGAGCAACTCACTTTTCTTCTCCTTTAACATCACTTTAAAGATGCAAGCCTTTAGGATAACTCAGATCCCTTCATCAGCCATTATACTCTACATGTATACAAATACTGAAAAAGTTATCTGAGTTTTCCCAAAAGCTTATGTTTTTAATATCTCAAGGTAGCCAATAAAGGGGATCACCTAAAGCCCCATTCCGACTAAAACTCACCCACCTACTAGTCTATTTTCCCCTTACCTTGTGAAATCAGATATACTCTCCTTAGTCTCTCTTCCAGGTATCTCACCATCACTGGTCCTGGTTGTGCGGGACTGCAAAGCCAGCAGTGTAAATGGAGCTATTCTCCCCTGTGATGAAGTTGTCCTCTTCTGGTGAGGACCCTGGACCTCCAATAAGGAATTGTCCTTGTCATGCAGGTGTTGACTTGGACGCCTGAAGAAGGAGAAAATCAAGAAGTAAACAGAAGAGGAGAACAGTCGGGGCTAAGCAGAAGAGGGCATGTAGATTTTTTTGATCCAGTGATCAGGATTAAAAACTCATCCTGGAGTGGGGCTAAACTCGTTTTGATACTGAATAGAAATAGGCAGGAATGGTTGAATAGGATGGCTATAGCATACCTCCCACCTTTTTGAGATGCGAATGAAGGACACCTATTAGAAAAGTATATGGTACGTGCCGATGTCACCAAGCTGTGTACTAGGAGGACGGACTTCTGTTGTTTGCAGGCCGGCTTTGTTTTTATATGCAACTTTTAAACATACCAAATGTAAGTGCAATACTTTTTTATATATTAAATCAATTACACTGTATTACACTATTGTCAGTCTTTTTTTCTGGGTCAATTGCTGAGTGTAACAGTCACGGACTCCATATACGGTGCCAGGGCTTTGGAGATCTACAGCCATTCATCCTGTGATACTCGGCCAGAGAGCGTCTGTGCCAGTTAAAGGCCTTGGCTGGGCTATAGCCACATGCTTTTTTTTCTTGCCATCTGGTAAGCAGATTTTTTTTACGTTGGCGGGGCACTTTTTGGTTGGAATCACTGTGGTACCACTGGGAAGAGAATTTATTCCATCCTATATGTTGATCAATAGCAGGCTGTTCTAAAGAATTTTCCTGCAATATTTGGGACTGTTTAGCACAGCTTCTCTCATTTTCTATTATTGTGTGTATCTCACTTCAAGCTGCTGCTTTGTTTAAATTATTCATTAATGCTGGTACACTAGCATGGTTTCTTGCATAATACTATTAGAAAAGTATGTAGGTTTATGACCAGTGGCGGCCCATTCATAGAGGGTGCAGGGGCACCGCCCCCCCTATCCATGCGCCCGGCCCCCTGATCTAAATATCAGTCCACCGGACTATCAATTCCAATGCAGGGTGAGTGTTTTTTTGAAGCATGTGATTGGAACCAAAGGCTCTAATAGGCTTAAAAAAAAGGGTGGGCTTGGGGAACAGGTTTTTACACTAAAGTTCCTCAACACCAATCAGGAGGCAGGTCGTGAGACCTGTTTCCTGAATGGTCAAAGCGTTAGGCGATCCTATTTGGTAAAATAAATATATATACAGCACTTACAGTGATCAGAAAAATGTACAAATTCTACCAATGTGCTTCAGTGCTCTAGATAAATAAAGTGCTATAGTACTCCAAATATGGTATGTGCAACACTCAAAATCAGGCTCACTTCTGCATAGAAACTAATGAGCTTCTAACCCCAGCATGTTCAATTAAGCTTTGGTAATAAAACCTGGAAGCTGATTGGTTTCTATGCAGAAGTGAGCATGATTTTGCCCTTTCCAGCTTTAGTAAATAAACCCCATTGTGTATTTAAAGCGGAGGTCCACCCTAAAGTGGACCTTCCGCTCATTGGAATCCTCCCCCCCTCCGGCGCCACAATTGGCACCTTTCAGGGGGGAGGGGGTGCAGGTAACTGTACAGTACAGGTATCTGCACCCACTTCCGGCATAGCTATCTGCGGAAAGGGGCGTAGATCTACGTCCCTTTCCGAAAGTCCCCCGCTGCCTGCTGGGAAACACACAGATCCCAGAGGCAGCGGGACCATCCTTATTGCGCAGCGCGACTCGCGCATGTGCAGTAGGGAACCGGGAAATGAAGCCGAAAGGCTCCACTTCCTGATTCCCATACCCAAGATGGCGGCGGCAGCACCCGAGAGACGATCGAGAGATCGGCTTCGGGTGCCGACATCGCGGGCGCGCTGGACGGGTAGGTGTCCTTATTTTAAAAGTCAGCAGCTGCAGTATTTGTAGCTGCTGGCTTTTCAAAAAAAAAAAAAACGGCGGAACTCCCGGCGGACTCCCGCTTTAACAGTGGGGTATGCCTGTAGCACTTTATTTGTCTAGAGCACTTTAGCACATAGAGTTTGTGCATTATTCTGCTCACTGTAAGCGCTGTATATATACCTACATATGGCTGGAATTGGAATTTACAAATGCAGTAATTTAGAAATAGGATGAAAGGTTTAGCACTGGGAAACACTTTATGAAAGATAAAAAGTGCATTTTATATAGAACTATATAGATCAGACCAAAATGAGGGACAAATGAGGAGGTAAGAGGGACAGAGGGACATTGCTCCAAATCAGGGACAGTCCTTAGAAATCAGGGAAAGTTCTGGGAAATCTGGGACAGTCCTTGGAAATCAGGGACTGTTCTTGGAAATCAGGGACAGTCCTTGGAAATGGGGGACAGTCCTTGGAAATCAGGTAAAGTTCTGGGAAATCTGGGACAGTCCTTGGAAATCAGGGACTGTTCTGGTAAATCAGGGACAGTCCTTCGAAATCAGGGACAGTTCTGGTAAATCAGGGACAGTTCTGGTAAATCAGGGACAGTTCTGTGAAATCAGGGAGAGTCTTTGGAAATCAGGGAGAGTCTTTGGAAATCAGGGACTGTTCTGGTAAATCAGGGACAGACCTTGGAAATCAGGGACAGTTCTGGTAAATCAGGGACAGACCTTGGAAATCAGGGACAGTCCTTGGAAATCAGGGACAGTCCTTGGAAATCAGGGACAGTTCTGGTAAATCAGGGACAGACCTTGGAAATCAGGGACAGTCCTTGGAAATCAGGGACAGTTCTGGTAAATCAGGGACAGACCTTGGAAATCAGGGACAGTCCTTGGAAATCAGGGACAGTTCTGGTAAATCAGGGACAGACCTTGGAAATCAGGGACAATTCTTGAAAATCAGGGACAGTTCTGGTAAATCAGGGACAGACCTTGGAAATCAGTGACAGTCCTTGGAAATCAGGGACAGTTCTGGAAAATCAGGGACAATCCTTGGAAATCAGGGACAGTTCTGGAAAATCAGGGACAATCCTTGGAAATCAGGGACAGTTCTGGTAAATCAGGGACAGTTCTGGAAAATCAGGGACAGTCTTTGGAAATCAGGGACAGTTCTGGTAAATCAGGGACAGACCTTGGAAATCAGGGACAGTCCTTGAAAATCAGGGACAGTTCTGGTAAATCAGGGAAAGTCCTTGGAAATCAGGGACAGTTCTGGTAAATCAGGGACAGACCTTGGAAATCAGGGACAGTCCTTGAAAATCAGGGACAGTTCTGGTAAATCAGGGAAAGTCCTTGGAAATCAGGGACAGTTCTGGTAAATCAGGGACAGACCTTGGAAATCAGGGACAGTCCTTGAAAATCAGGGACAGTTCTGGTAAATCAGGGAAAGTCCTTGGAAATCAGGGACAGTTCTGGTAAATCAGGGAAAGTCCTTGGAATTCAGGGACAGTTGTGGTAAAGCAGGGACATTTGGGATGGATGCTAGGCAATGTTTCATGTGAGAAGTAGCCCATGTAAGTGACTGTATGACAGAGGTGGATAGTAGTTCCTAGAGATCCATGTGTGCTCAGCGTGTTCTCTGGTACACCTCCGCCACCTACAAGTCACTGAGCTCCCTACACCTGGAGACACCTGCTGAGAAAGGGGCGGGGAGTCCCGATGACAGCCAGACAAATCTGTCAGGACAATTAGACTTACTCATAATCCTAATTACAATTAAAGTGCTTTCGTTCGGGCCGCCCCCTTCCTTGTAAGCGAAGCCTGTGATTGGCGGGAGATAATGTAGGTGAGCGCCGTGGCCACGCCCACCCGTGTATTATAACAGGCGAGGCAGCATGGACAGGGAGAGCCAGTTAACAATAACAATAACATCGCCGCGGAGTGGAGGGAGCTGCCCATCCCTTTGACAAGCCACCGGTGTGGCGCTGTGATCAGACCCTGATGTGACAGAGCCAGGTAGAGCTGACAACCTGTATACAAGAGCCATGAACGTGGACGGCTTCCCCCGATCTGCCTACCAGGATCAGGACACCAGCGCGCCCTCTCCTCTCTCCAGCCGAGGAGATGAGCTGGGATCGGACGGAGACTTAGGAGCTAACAGTCCTATAGCAGTCCTGTGTCCCCGGGACTCCGAGATGGATACCGACACCGGGAGCCTAGGAGGTGACGAGGAGGAGGTGAGGCCAGGCTTACAGAGGGACGAGGAGGGCACAGATGGTGCTGTGGATTGCAGATCGCAATCAGCTGAAGGTGGCAAAGCCAAGACTTACACCCGGCGCCCCAAACCACCTTACTCCTACATCGCCCTCATAGCCATGGCCATCAGAGACTCTGCCACCGGCCGACTCACCCTTGCTGAGATCAATGACTACCTGATGAAGAAGTTCCCTTTCTTTAGAGGTCAGTACACCGGCTGGAGGAACTCGGTCAGGCACAACCTGTCCCTCAATGACTGCTTTGTCAAAGTCCTCCGAGACCCATCTCGACCATGGGGCAAAGACAACTACTGGATGCTGAATCCTAACAGCGAATACACCTTCGCAGATGGGGTGTTCAGGCGCAGAAGGAAGAGGCTCAACAGGACCACCAAGTGCCTTAAAGACCAGGAGCTCCAAGGGCTTCCTGACCATCATCAGCACCACTCATTAAGTCCAGCAGCAGCAAGCCAAGGACAAGTGGCATCATCTGGCATGCTGGTCCTACCACCTTCCTCACCATCTTCCTCTGTCCATCCATCCTCCAGCAACAGCCGGTCCACCAAAGACACCAGTTCAGGGACTAAATTCTCCAGTTCATTCGCTATTGACACCATCTTGAGTAATCCCTTCCAAAAACGGGAGACATCAGAGATGGACAAGTCTACAGGTGGGAAGCTGATGTGGCCAACAGGTGCATTGCTCCATTCTCCTGCTTCAGTTCCTTCTTACCCACTCCTATCCTACTCCCCGTCATCTGCACTGCCTCACCCATCAGCCTTGTTCCCCTTTAGCCATCTAAGCAGTAGCTCATCCTTGCACTTACAACTCTATAGGTATTGTATGCCTGAAGCTCTGTTGCTGCTAATGGATCCTAGAAGTGAAGGACAGCAGTTGTCTGCAGAACCCAGAGAAGATCAGCAGCATAGCCGCCGTGCCCCACTTCACCCCCATCTCTTGGCACCCCCCAGTTCCTCTAAGACCTATTCAGAACACCTGGGGAACAATGAGATTCTGTGCACCATGCGCTCCCCTGGACCTTACCTTCCCTACCGGCCAGAGACATTGCTAGCCTGACAGCCATGAGGGGAATGGGCTAGGGAAGGTATGTTCAGCTTTAGTATCCCCATCACAGCTGTGGGTACTGATGTAGCTTCAACCTGTGGAGGCATCATTTATTTCCAAAGAGTCAACCACATGTTCCTCATGAAGTCACTTAATGGACTACATTTGGGTAATGCAACTTGATACATTTCTGTTTTTTTTAGACTCAATATAATATGAAAACAATGTGTGGCTTTATTTTATATGTGCCTTGCTATGGTTGACCTTCCCTAGTTCAGGGTTCTCTTTACAACTGGCAATAGGCTCAGTTCACCAGAGTTAACACTCCAGGATAAGCATCCTTATTTTTGTGAAAAGTGAGTTATTTTCAGTCTGATTTGAGAAATTAGTCACATGGGTAAAAATAAAGCTGCTTATCTTTGTAGTAAAGATTTTGTGAATTGGTCCTAATATAAGGAATTTAGGGGTTGATTTACTAAAACTGGAGAGTGCAATGTAGCCAATCAGCTTCTAATTTCAGCACGTTTAATTAAGCTTTGACAATGAAACGCAGAAGCTGATTGGTTTTTATGCAGAGCTGCACTAGATGTTGCACTTTCCAGTAAATCAACCCAATAGACTCCTATGGCATATCAACTGTATGATGAAACTGGAAGCCATAGGTCTAGAGCTCCAAATTCCTTAGTAATGTGATTGTAATTCTTCTTAATACGACCAGGGTCTATTTAATGGTCCAGACTGCTCTTAACAATTAACGTGGCTGTGCCACTGACACTGCACTGGTAAATGTGTTTTAAAAAAGAGGTGAATAAGTGACCTTTTACTGCACTTTTGTTTTTTTGTTTTTATAAATCAGATTTATAATAAATAATTGAAACGAGATGCTTTGACTGTCTCTTTAGAGATACATATTATTATTATTATTTTTTTTTGTAATGCATCAAGTTTCATTCCAGAGTTCTCGATTACCTCGACTTGGGCCAGATGCCTGGCTGTGACTTTGCCCTTTTTTTGTCTATGAACTGTATATGTTTCAATAATGGCATTTCTGAAATGCCAAGTCGTTAGGTAATTAATTATACCTGTTAAGCATTGTGCCAAAACAATGACAGTGATTTCCAGGTCATTTCTGCTGTAATCACCACTGTGCCAAAAGTGACTTAAAACCAAATGTTTTTGTTCCTTAAATTATTTATAGTAAAATCATTAGAGACAAGTGATCGCTAAGTTAATTGCGATCCACTGATTAAACTGGAGACTTCAACGTGCGTTCCAATCGAGCTAAACCTAGATTTTTTTATTGTGTTGTGTAAGTGTCATTCCAGGAAAACCCAAAACACTGCCAATTATTGAGCAGAAATTGTGTCTTTTTTTTTTTTTTTTTTTAAATGTTTTATATGTATATTTTATTAAGGCATACAGCTTATTTTGAAATAAAAATGTTAAAAAATAAACAAATTCTTGTGTGTGACGTATTGAGTGATTCAGCAGTTTGCTTTGTGATGGTTGAAGGGAATTCCATAAAGCTCATAACATGAAAAGTATGTGATTTGCGTGAGAAATAATAAAGACAGTTTACAGTGACGGCTGCGAGGAGAAGATCTGGTTACGCTAGAAGGCTGCTCACCTTGTAGGTGGGGGGGGGGGGGGGGGGAAGGCTGGCCTGTCAGTTCACTCATCTTCACTCCTTCTTATCTCTACTCTAATGTAACCACAGATATGTGCTAGACTGAACACCCACATCACTGCCCTAATCATACACATACCTGCCTAGTGCAATCACAAAAACAGATGAGAACACTTGTCTGCACTTTTTGACAGCTGTAGGACAGAATAATCCATTTTATTTAGCTTCTGGACATTCCTAGAAGCACTTTCTCAATAGACTCGAAATACTTCCATAAAAAAATATTTTCATTTGTGCTCATTTAGGATTATTAGGAGTAGTAGTACTAGTAGCAGTGGGATAAGTAGTAATGCCTACTACTATTATTGCTACTCCTAATATTTGACACAAGTATGAGCTGTCTGTCTTTCCTCCTGTGGACAAAAATCACAAAGTTCAAATACCGTCGGTGGCCAGTGGTCTTCAAACTATGACTCTCCAGTTGTTCAGGGACTACAATTCCCATCATGCCTAGTCATGTTTGTGAATGTCAGAGTTTTACAATGCCTCATGGAATGTGTAGTTCCGCAACAGCTGGAGGACTGTAGTTTGAAGATCCCTGTAATCTATGAAATGGGGTGCAGTTTTTTGGCAATGGTCTGGTACAATATAGAAGCGTGGAAAGGTGCAGGGCATGGCATGTTAATGGAATGTCACATGACATTTTATTAGTGCTTTGGCAAGCACCTCCAGTAAAGTCACTGGGGTTGATTTACTAAAAACTGGAGAGTAAAAATGTGGTGCAGCTCTGCATAGAAACCAGTCAGCCTCCAGGTTTTATTCTAAACGATTAATTGAACAAGCTTAAGTTAGAAGCTGATTGGCTACTATGCACTACTGCGCCAGATCCTCAGTGCTCCAGTTTTAGTAATACACCCTCACAGAAGCTGCCACAGAATTAGAGGACATTTTATTCATCTGGCCATGTCTACAGAATGGTCACGTATTTAGGTTGGAATGCATTGTCATAAAAGTGTTTTCTCTCTCGTTTCTTTAACTTTAGTTCATGATTTAAAAAGAATGGAATCTCTCCAAACCACCCTTGCAAATTACAGTGAATTGCTGTCACGTGTTTTACAACCAATTTTTACCTCCTTTTCCCTATTCCGGTTTTTATAAATTGCCTTAAATGTCTTATAGAGCTGGGGGGGGGGGGGGGGGTGTCTTTGTTTATGATAGAGAAGACAGGGATTATTCTAATACAGTATGTGAAAGATGATATGAATGAAAAAGCCTAATCAGGCATTTTTTTTACTACTTGACTTTATGTGCTGTTATAAAAATATAAAGCTAAATGCTCATTATTACTTCCAAATTGATATTGGTATAGAAGAGTGTCATTGAACAACTGACTACTATGATTTCAGCTGTACTTCTTCAGTTTTCGGCACATCTGGAACATTTTAATTTTTAATGGCACTAGAAAGTTAAAGTAAACCTTTCTATGGAGGAAAATGGCAGCTGCCATTGCTGATCTCCTTCTCTAAATGCAGTTTGCCTGGCTTTAGTCTGATGTTCTCATCTGTAGCCAGGCATATAGCACTAGTGTGAAGTCAATATAGGTAACTTCCATGTATTCTTCAGGAAAGGTCTATTTTAAATGACATAACAGTTTCTAATGTGTCTTGAGAAATCTTGGTAGTGAGATGTCAACATCTGAGTTCTTAGGCATGCACATTTGTTGCAAAAAGTTCAAGGAATCCCATCCGTCCTGTTGGACTTATATTCATTTTATATTGTTGAGCATGGAAGGTCAGCAGGAGAAGACCTGGACACTGTGGCAGGGGGATTTGGCTGAGACTCACACTTTAACCCTATAAAAGTATTGGCAGGGGGATCTGGTCTAGACTTTAGCCCTATAGAAGGATTTCACTGCACGTATATGGGGGTAAAGCAATGCTGGGTCTGATAAAAAAGTCCTGGGTCCAACCTACTGTGACCAATAAGCCCACGTACACACGGTCGGAGATTTTGCCAACCAAATCCGTCGGATTTTGCCCGTCGGATTTAGTCCAACGGATTGTGTCCGAAACTGTTGCATACACACGGTCGGGCCAAGTTGACGAAAAATCCGATCTTTCGGAACGTGATGACGTAATTTCGTTACGATGGGACTACATTCAGGCTAGTAGCCAATAGCTTTGATGTAGGAATTTGATCTGAGCATGCGTGGCACTTGGTCCGATCAAAATGCTCTACACATGATCGGATTAGGTCCGTCCGGCCCAGTTGGTCGGGAAATATTTCCAACATGTGGGAAATTTGGATCGGACGGAGATTCGGACGGAATCAGTCCGATGCATACCACACACAGTCGGATTATCTGACGACGCGGTCCGATAAGACTCATTCCGACAGATTCTCCGACCGTGTGTACAAGGGCTAAGAGATCTCCCTATACCCTAACATAAATCCTTCTCTTACTTGTCTTTAAAACTACAGATTATCCTTGTCGCAGATGACCTGTTTAACAATTTAACAATTTTGGGCAGTATTCTGGTAGATTACACATTATTTCAAAAGATAATATCCTGATTTGACATGTGTATTCATGTAATTATTAACTTAGAAATGTAGGTCCCTTTCACACTGGTGGAGTTTGCCAGTGGATCTGAATGCTCAGCGGGGGATCTCTCCGCTGATCCCCGCTGAGCAGGCAGATGACAGGCCCATGTCTGCTCCGCTGATGCAGAGTGGATACAGACACAGCCCACTGTCCTCTATGAGCTGTCGGATAGAAATGGACCAGGTGTCCATTTCCATCCGAATGTCATCCAATCTGTGGACAGGATTAGATCGGATGTTGGCGGGTGTCAACAGACACATGTCAGTTTACATACACCGTTCCATCCATAGAAAGCAATGAATGGTCCGATCGAGTCTGCCTGAAAAACTGACGTAACGTAAAATGGTGGCTGCCCTACATTCTGAAAAAGTATATAGCATGAGTAACAAAAGGTTGTCAGAGATGTACAGCAAATCGCCCAGCCTAACCACAATAGTAGAATCCTACAGACCAATGTGGTCTTAGCCAGGCCAACCTTGCAGTACGGAGTCCATAGGCAGAACCTCCTGTCATTATCTTACCCATAAGTAAAGCATGTTTACATACATTTATTATATGCTGTTTGATTCGAAGCATTGATGAAATGCAAGTCCACTAATACACTCAGTGCTTCTGTCGCTGCTGCAAAGAAAGCTTCTAGTGGGAAGAAATGCCATCAGGAGTCAGGACCTAGAGCCTTATGTATAGTGCTGAAAAGGGTAGACATTGAAAACTAGGAATGATGTATGAGAGTACATTTAGTCTGGAGTTCAGCTTTAAAGTGGTGGTAAACTATGGACAGGAAATATGACATGTACAATCACAGGGGGTGCCGGCCAGGGGGGGCGCATGTGCATGCCCCAAACCCGAAAGTTGTCAGTCTCGCAGGGGTATGTTTCTTTGCCTATACCGCCAGTGGTTAATTTACATTAGAGAAAAGCCAATGGGTTAACTGGAAGGTTAAGGTGAGGGTTAAACTCAAACTGAAAGACATTTTGTTTGCTAAAGCACTGTGTATTTTAAATAATTATACCTTTTTCAATAAAACACTTGTTTTCACCTCTTTTTCATCCATGGTCACATCTCAGTGCTGCGGATCTCTAGCAGTCTTCTGTCCTCCTGTTGACATGCATAGTATCCAGCGACAGATGCACGTCATTTCTCTGGCTGTGTTTCCTGATGGTGACAACAGTGACAACAGGGGGCCATAACAATGAGTTTGCACAACTGCTTGCAGTCTCTACTGAAAAAACATATAACAGTACAATTCAGAACTATTGGGAGGCAAGGAAAGATTGTTGTCACACTACTGAATAACAGAAAGGCCCTGCACAAAGAGCTTGGCAGGACCATCAAATATTATTTATATGAATGCTGCTGATTTGGGCGGAAAAAAAAAAGAACAGGAAAATGCCTTTTGAAATTATTTAATGAGTTGGTTAAGTAATTTTGAAAGGCTTTTTCATGCACACAAGTTTATATGACATTTTAGTGATTGGGTTTATATGAACACTAAGCACAGGGTCATTTGTACACCAAGAGCACCTACTAAAAGAAGAGGCAATATACATACCTTACCACCAAAATGTCTTGAAGTGCCACTGCAAGTTTTCCACAATCCCATCAGATAGGTAAGTATATTTCTTTTAGCAGGTTGGCTAGTGGTGTAAAAGTGACCCTGTGCTGGCAGGGTCCCTTTAATCTTTAGGGTAAGGCCCCTTTCCCAGGAGAGGTCTGATCTGATCCAGCAAAAAAAAAAAAAAAAGGGGGGATCCATTCCCCTCCATCTGGCCAGATTGGATCGGAGGGCAGTCAGGCGTAAACGGATAGCCACTCCATTTACATTTGGCTGCCCATAGAGAAAAGCGGACTGTGTCTGTGTCTGCTCTGCATAAGTGGAGCGGATACAGACCTGTCGTCCGGTAACTCTGCTCAGCAGGGGAACAGCGGACGGATTCCCATGAGAAAGGGGCCTTAGGTGAAAAGGCCAGTAGGGCCATTTGGATCCCCTACTAATAGTCTCAGAAGGTGTGCAGATCCAGGAGCTCAAATGCATATAAAAGATATTGTCAAATGTATTGGGACACCTGCCTTTACACGTACATGAACTTTAATGGCATCCTAGTCTTAAAGTGGAAGTAAACCCTTCTATCGTTTTCAGTCAAGGATGCTGCCATCTTGGCCTCTAATGATTCTTCAACTGCCATAATTCCACACATGTGATCAGTTATGAAACCAGACATTGGATGGTTTGAAAGTTTGGTTGAGAGCACAACCAATGTGAAAGTTAGCATTTCCGGCATGCCGGGAATGTAAGTGTTTTTTTAAACTGGGTTTACTCCCGCTTTAATCCATAAGATTAAATATTGAGTTGGCCCACCCTTTGCAGCTTTAACAGTTTCAACTCTTATGGGAAAGCTGTCTACAAGGTTTAGGAGTGTGTCTATGAGCATGTTTGATCATTCTTCCAAAAGCGCATTTGTGAGGTCAAGCACTGATGTTGGACGAAAGGGCCTGGCTCAGAGTTTCCGCTCAAATTCATCCCAAAGGTGTTCTATTGGGTTGCAGTCAGGACTTTGCGCAGGCCAGTCAAGTTCCTCCATCCCAAATTTGCTCATTCATGTCTTTATGGACCTTGATTTGTGCACTGGTGCACAGTCATGTTGGAACAGGAAGGGGCCATCCTCAAACTGTTCCAACAAAGTAGGGTCCATGAAATTGTCCACAGTGTCTTGGTATGCTAACGCCTTAAGAGTTCCCTTCACTGAAATTAAGGGGCCAAACCCAACCTCTGAAAAACAACCCCACACCATAATCCACCATCCACAAAATGATTTAGACCAGTGCACAAAGCAAGGTCCATAAAGACATGGATGAGCGAGTTTGGGGCGGAGGAACTTGACTGACCTCAACCCAATAGAACATCTTTGGGATGAATTAGAGCCGGGCCTTCTCGCTCAACATCAGTGCCTAACCTCACAAATGTGCTTCTGGAAGAATGATCAAACATTCCCATAGACACATTCCTAAACCTTGTGGACAGCCTTCCTAGAAGAGCTGAAGCTGTTATAGCAGCAAAGGGTGGGCCAACTCAATATTACAGACTAAGACTGGGATGCCATTAAAGCTCATGTGCGTTTAAAGGCAGGTGTTCCAATACTTTTGACAACATAGTTCACCTTACCATAAGAGTCTCCATGACATATCAGAGACTGTTAGCTGGTTTAATGCTGCAGCCCCCATCAAAACTGAAATATCAGTTTTGGGTAGACAGATCTGTTCAGGAAATAATAATGATAATGATCTCTTGCACAAAATACTACTATCGTGTCACTTTTTATACTATGACAGGCTGCAAGCGGTTGTTTATAGAGCAATACTTTCTCTGACTATGTTTTGTAACCTTTCACATTTACACTTGTGATTATAATGGTTTGAAAAATGATACTGTCTTTACAGGATGAAATCAAGGAATGACAAGCATGCCAAGAGAAAGCAGATTGATTGTTTTTAGTTCTGCTTCATAGTACAAGTCCATCGTCTGTGCAAACATTTCACTGTCAGGATGGCATATTAAAAAAGATTTGTGCAAGAATCCCAAAAGTTGGGTGCAATAGACAAGTGAAGACACACATGAAAAGGAAGTGCAGTTATTTTAAGGACCCAAACCAGATTCGTAACATTGAATATTATTGACTGATAGGAACCAGCAGGATTCAGCAGAACTACTGATGCACAAATTCCTATAGAAAAAGATTTACAAAATGTTTGCATATTTAATATTGCAAGAATAACACAGGATTGTAAATTTACAAGGACTAAATTAGGAAGTTTAAACTCAGTTGACTTTAGCAATTGACACACAGAATGAGTAATTATTCATGGGTGTTGTTCCCATATAAGCAAAGTGTGCTCGAGTCACGCACGCACACATCATATTCATGAAACAGCAGCAATGCTGTATATTGTATATTTCATTTTATTCTAATTGATATCATTAATCATGTCTTATTTTTAACAACATGTATTCCTTGTTAGTCTGGATAGTCATTACGCAAAGAAATAGCAACCCGTAAAGTAGAGTCACTAGCTCAGGCTCTGTACCCACTCTGCACTGTTTTCCATCTTCAGCAACCAAATTTTTTTCTTAAAATAGAACTATAGGCAAAAGTTTTTTTCTGTTTTTCATTTTGGATAGATTAAGGGAGGGTTATAACCCCTGTCAGTTTATTTTATGTCATCCGTGTCCCATTGGGGAGATTTCCCTTCACTTCCTGTCCCATAGCCAAACAGGAAGCGAGAGGAAATCCCTGCAATTTAAAGGAATCACTTGGGGCCCCCCAGGTCATCAGAACTAGTGTCCTTTATGGAAGATTTGCCCTCTATTAATTGTCTGAGGACAACCCAAATTTAGACATTTAGGCTCCATTCACACTTGTACAACTCCAAAGTTGTGCCGACTTTGGAGTGCAACTTTGGTGCAACGTTGACGCAGCTTTGGACAGGTGCAACTTGGATACGATTTTGGCTTTAACCAAGTGATAATGCATTTAAGTTGCATTGTATAACATTCAGATACAAATTTCATGCAACTTTTTAGGGTTAACATTGAAGTCTATGGCCCTCAAGTTGCATGAAATTCGGAGCAAGTAGCGCATGAACTACTTTGAAGTTGCTGCAAATTTAAGTCATGCATATATGAATGAGCATCATTGGAAAACATGGAGAACGACTTATCATGCAACTTTGATGTCCAAAGTTGCAGGACAAGTTGCACGAGTGTGAATGGAGCATTATGCTGCGTATGCACGATCAGACTTTCCGGCAGACTTGGTCCGGCGGACCGGAATCTGTCGTGTGTGGGCTACCAGCGGAATTTTTTTTCCCCAAAAGTCAGACGGACCTAGAAATAAAACATGTTTCAAATCTATCCGACGGACTCAAGTCCGAAGGACTAAAAATCGGGAAAACCGTTTGTCTGTGTGCTAGTCCGATGGACCAAATACGGCGCAATAGCAGCTATTGGCTACTGGCTATTGAACTTCCTTGTTTAGTCTCATTTACGTCATCATGTTCAAAACAAACGGACTTAGTCTGGTTCATTCAGAAAGTCCGTCGGACCTCCGCCAAGAGTCTGTCGGAAAGACCGTCGGACCTAGTCCGTCGAAAAGTCTGGGTTGTGTGTACGTGGCATAACTTTCACTTTCAACCTTAGTTCACACTGCACGCGGCTTTGAAATTGTGCTTCTTCAGTGCAATTTCAAAGCTGCCAGTCAGTGCGATTTCACGTGCGGCTTGCCAATATCTGTGCGACTTCAAGCAATGCAATTCGCACATGAAATCGGCAAAAATAATGCAGGAACCTTTACAAATCGGTGCAAGTCAGAGTCGCACCAATTTGCAACTTGTCATGCAATTTTAAACCGCATAACAAGGGCACAGGCAGCAATAAAAACTGACAGGTGTTTTAATCCCTCTCCACTCTGTCCAAAACTTTGCCTTTAGTTAAACATTAACAAAATGAGCGTTCACATTGCAATGTGAATGTTCTCTGAGCTTAGTAAATAAGATGGGTTTAAACAACCAACAGGGTTGTCAACCCCTAATGACTTTTTTTTACTGATAAAACATGGAGAATTTACTGACGGGGCACTTTTTTTTACTGACATCCTGAAATATGACAGAAGCTCCTATTATAAACTGAGACCATTGATATTTAAACAGTATAAATAATGTGTAAACTTCAATAGTCATCACAAGTAATCTGCCTGGCTTTATAATTAAAAACTCAAAACAGAGTGACAAAGTGTGAGAATGACTAGGACTATATACTATAAAAGGCCTGGAGTACCCTGGGATAAGTCCTGTGGCATGTGTAGTACGATGTGGCACACAGTAGATTTTGTCAAACAGTAAAGGGATGATTAAACACAATCTGTGCCTTGTCACTGTATACACTGCACACATATAACAGTCCTTGTACCCAAAAATACTCCTAATTATTGAACCACAACTGACAGTCTCAGAGACACATATAAACCTCAGGGATCACTTTTTGAAAATTAAACATTTCCATTACATATGCTTTTATGCACACACAAAGGATATCATTTTGTCTGACTGAGCCTACTTTAACCACTTAACACTTTTCCCCCTTCCTGCCCAGACAAATTTTCAGCTTTCAGCGCTGGCGCACTTTGAATGACAATTGCGCGGTCATGCAACACTATACCCAAATTTATTTTATTTATTTATTTTTCACGCAAATAGAGCTTTGGGTTTATTTTTTGCTAAACAAACAAAAAAAGACCAAAAATGTGGAAAAAAATAAATGTTTTTCTTAGTTTCTGCTATAAAATTTAGCAAACAGGTAATTTTTCTCCTTCGCTGATGTGCGCTGATGAGGTTGCACTGATGGGCACTAATAGGCAGCATTGATGGGCACTGATAGAATGCGCTGATGGGCACTGATGAGACGGCACTGGTGAGTACTGATGAGACAGCACTGATGAGGATGCACTGATATGTGTCACTGATGAACACTGATAGGCGGCACTGATAGGCACTAATAGGCAGCACTGAAGGGCACTGATAGGCAGCAGTGATGGGCACTGAAAGGCGGCACTAATGGGCACTGATAGGCAGAACTCATGGGTACTGATAGGCAGCACTGATGAGGAGGCACTGATTGGCAGCACTGATGGGCACTGATTGGCATCACTGATGGGCAATGATAGGCAGAACTGGTTCGCACTGTTAGAGCTGCACTAATAATCAGGACACTGATGATCAGTGCCCTGATTATCAGTGCAGATGTCCCATTTCACACTAGCTGGTTACCGGCTCTCTCCTTAAACTGTGACAACGTGAGGAAAGGAATGCCGATAACCGGCAAGTGTGTTTACTTCGTGATCAGACACAGCTGATCACCTGGTAAAGAGCCACTGTGATTGGTTCTTCACCCCAATCTGTGATCAGCTGTGTCCAAAGGACACAGCAATTACAGAGTGTGGCGGGTGTGCACCGTAGCAGTGGGCACAATCGCGAGAGGATGTCATATGATGCCCTCTAAGAATTGGCCGACCACACTGTAGCCATTGTTTTGCTGTAGCGCGGTCAGCAAGTGGTTGAAGAAGAGCTTCTTTTAACCAGCAACTGTTGAGACGATGAAAACCATGGTCAGAAATATGTAATATACAATATAATGTATAGAGTGCAGGGAAGTAACAAAACAACATATAGAGTGCAGCAGTCAGGATGAACCCTCTGTTCACACCACAGTCCCCCCTTTACATCAGGGTTTCCATGTCGCTCCTTCTATCAGAGTCTGCAGAGTCTCTCCTTACGTCAGAGTCCCCCCTTACACGAGAGTCCCCAGCATTCCCCTAAACAGATTCTCTTTAGCAGTTGGCAGTTGCACACAAAAGCCAACAAACTCTAGAATGCACAACTAGAGAGCGGAGCAAGTTGACTTAAAAGAGAGCCTCACCAATCAGGAAGGGCAGATATGCCCACTGACATATTAACATGTTTGATCTCTTTCCTGCTGTTGGACATTGAGGTACAGTGCCTGGAAATGTTTTCATACCCCTTCAAATTGTAAACATTTTGTCATGTTACAACCAAAAATGTAAATGTATTTTATTGGGATTTTTGTGAAGTGGAAGGAAAATGATAAATGGTTTTCAACATAATTTAAAAATAAATATCTGAAAAGTGTGGCGTGCATTTGTATTCAGCCCCCTGAGTCAATACTTTTAAAAACCACCTTTCACTGCAATTACAGCTGCAAGTCTTTTTGGGTATGTCTCTACCAGCTTTGCACATTTAGAGAGGGACATTTTTGCCCATTCTTCTTTGCAAAATAGCTCAAGCTCTGTCAGATTGGATGGAGAGCGTCTGTGAACAGCAATTTTCAAGTCTTGCCACAGATTCTTAATTGGATTTAGGTCTGTGACAAGGGCCATTCTAACACATGAATATACTTTGACCTAAACCATTCCATTGTAGCTCTGGCTGTATGTTTGGGGTCGTTGTCCTGCTGGCAGGTGAACCTCCACCCCAGTACCAAGTCTTTTGCAGACTCTAGCAGGTTTTCTTCTAAGATTGCCCTGTATTTGGCTCCATCCATCTTTCCATCAACTCTGACCAGCTTCCCTGTCCCTACTGAAGTAAAGAATCAACACAACATGATGCTACCACCACCATGTTTCGCAGTAGGGATGGTGTGTTCAGGGTGATATGCAGTGTTAGTTTTATGTCACACATAGCGTTTTGCTTTTAGGCCAAAAAGTTACATTTGGTCTCATCTGACCAGAGCACCTTCTTACACGTTTGCTGTGTCCCCCACATGGGTGAATAGATTCTCCCACCTGAGCTGTGGATCTCTGCAGCTCCTCCAGAGTTTCTATGGGCCTCTTGGCTGCTTCTCTGATTAATACTCTCCTTGCCCGGCCTGTCAGTTTAGGTGGACGGCCATGTCTTGGTAGGTTTGCAGTTGTGCCATACTCTTTCCATTTCCTGATGATATATTGAACAGGGCTCTGTGAGATATTCAAAGCTTGGTATATCTTTTATAACCCAACCCTGCTTTAAACCTCTCCGCAACTTTATCCCTCACCCGTCTGGTGTGTTCCTTGGTCTTCATGATGCCCCTTTTTTTGTCTCTAAGGTTCTCTGACAAACCTCAGAGGGCTTCACAGAAAAGCCGAATTTATGCTGCTGAGCTTAAATTGCACACAGATGGACTCTATTTACTAATTAGGTGACTTCTGAAGGCAATTGATTACACTAGATTTTAGTTAGGGGTATCAGAGTACAGGGAGCTGAATACAAATGCGCACCACACTTTTCACATATGTCCTTCCACTTCACAATCATGTGCCACTTTTTGTTTGTTTTTGATCAAAAACAGCGGACACATCAAGGTTATTTTAAGGGTGGTCTGTTTGAATTACCTGCCAAGCCTGTTCTAGTGATTTATAGGTACACCTTGTAAATAATATGAAACAAAGTTTCTATAATCTTTAATAAATTACATTTTTATTGTGAAGACTTTGGTGGTCTGTTCCTCAGCGGGCCTGACTTTTCTCTGGGTCACCAATCTTTAGGGACCCGTATTTTGGTACATGTACTGTGATAGAGATTAGAGGTCAGCCCCTACAATATCTATTACATGCATTATTAGTAGACCCATTTTTTCCTTTTTCTCTGTAGCCACTTTTTGTTGGTCTATCACATAAAATCTTAACAAAGTAAATTAATGTTTTTTGTTGTAAAATGACAAAATGTGAAAAATTTCATTCAAGGGGTATGAATACTTTTTCAAGACACTGTATAAAGGGAATTAGGGAATGTGTGTGGACAGAGATAGGAAAGCTAGAATGTGAGAAGACCAAGTAGGGGAACCCAAAGTGCAGTGAGCGCCAGAAGGCAAAGGAAATCAGCATAGAGGAAGCAAAAAGAGAACCAACAGAAAGATGAACAAATGTGTGCTAACCTTTAGCCAATCAAGCAATTCCTTACCAAACCCTAGACAGATGATGTGGATGACTGCCAAACTCTGTGCTGGATAAACATACTTCAGGTATTTCACTGATAAAACCAACAAATAACATATTTGCATTAAAGTTTTGATATTGCTTAAAACAGCCTTTTCACTGTAGAGAAGTTAGGCAAACTGCTGCAGGTATAAAGGACAGGCACCTAAATGTATTTGCACATACTTGCAGAAGCTTCAAACTCCTTCCTGTCACCATAGAATGTCAGACTGTTGTGATTGCCAATGCTTCACCAATTCCTGATACTTGATTAAGTACCAAAGCTTGCCTGGCCCTTTCCTGCCTCTTGCACATTCCGACTGGCCATTGAGGCTACCCATTAAGTCAATGAGCCATGATATTTGTTTGGAGGCTGCACTCTTCCCATCAGAAAGCCCTGAGAGGCTGTTGCAGGTATGTACAGGAACCTCTCGGTGTTATCACTTCATACAAGCAGCAGTTTCCCTCTTTCCCAAATTAAAGATGAAATTATATAAAAGACCATCAAGTTAAATCTGTTGATCCAATGAAAAGACCCCTGCCCCCCTCCCCCCCCCCCCCCACAACCACCACCATCACCACTCCATTGCACTCATGTAAGCCTTATTTCCATTTGAGACTATTTTTTATTTGTGCATGAGTAGGGGAACCATGTACCCCATACTCATTCATGTGGAAAGGGCCAGGGATGTGGGGAAGACACCTTTGTCCTCACTAAAATGGGAATAAAGTGCTTTGCCAGGGGAGTCCTCCCTGGCAAGGTACCTTACCATTGTTGGGAGGGGTAATTTCCTTTCCTTTCCTGGCCCACCAGGCTACATGCTGGGATAAAAAAAAAATTCTTTTTTGTTTTTTTAACTTTACTGTAGGATGTACTACAGCGACAGTGACACTTTAGAATAAAAAAAGGATTTGCTGGTCAATGTAATTTCCCTTCGGGTTTCTTTTCTTTTTGTAAAATGGCTTGGAGTCCCTGTGCCAATAAAGCTTTCACTAAGCCTAATTAATGAAAACTTTATACCCATTTTGATACAAGTACCAACACATGTGCCAGATTTAGGTCATTTTACTACTGCCACCTAGGGATGAGCTTCGAGTTCGAGTCGAACTCATGTTCTACTCGAACATTGCCTGTTCGCCTGTTCAGCGAACAGTGAACAATTTGGGCTGTTCGCAGCAAATTCGAAAAGCCGGAACACCCTATACAAGTCTATGGGAGAAATCTAAAGTGCTCATTTTAAAGGGTAATATGCAAGTTACTGTCCTAAAAAGTGTTTGGGGACCCGGGTCCTGCCCCAGCAGACATGGATCAATGCAAAAAAAAGTTTTAAAAACGGCCGTTTTTTCAGGAGCAGTGATTTTAATAATGATTAAAGTGAAACAATAAAAGTGTAATATTCCTTTAAATTTCGTAGCTGGGGGGTATCTATAGTATGCCTGTGAAGGGGCGCATGTTTCTGGTGCTTAGAACTGTCCCTGCACAAAGTGTCATTTATGCAGGAAAAAAAGTATTTTAAAATCACTTGCGGCTAAATTGTCAGCTCCCCGTAATACAGAGAACACTCATGAGTGTCCTCTGTATTAGCCGACAATTCATTAATTCATTGATAAAAAAAAAAAAAAAGCGTGGGGGTTCCCCTAAATTCAATTACCAGGCCCTTCAGGTCTTACATGGATATTAAGGGGAACCCTGTGTCAAATTAAAAAAAAAATTGACGTGGGGGTCCCCCTAAATATCCATACCAGACCCTTCAGGTCTGATATGGATATTAAGGGGAACCCCGCATCAAATTTTTTAAAAAAATTGACGTGGGGGTCCCCCTAAAAATCCATACCAGACCCTTTATCCGAGCACGCAACCTGGCAGGCCGCAGGAAAAGAGGGGGGGACGAGAGAGCGGCCCCCCTCCCTCCTGAACCGTACCAGGCCACATACCCTCAACATTGGGAGGATGCTTTGGGGGTCTGTGACCCCTCAAAGCACCTTGTCCCCATGTTGATGAGGACAAGGGCCTCATCCTCACAACCCTGGCTGGTGGTTGTGAGGGTCTGCGGGCGGGGGGCTTATCAGAATCTGGAAGCCCCCTTTAACAAGGGGACCCCCAGATCCCGGCCCCCCCCTGTTTGAAATGGTAAGGGGGTACAAAAGTACCCCTACCATTTCACAAAGAAAGTGTAAAAATGGTTAAATAAGACAAACACACTTTAAAAAAATTCCTTTATTAAAAATAAAAAAAAGATTCCAGCGGTGCTAATCCACTCTTGCTATCCAGCGACGGATCCAGCGATGGATGATCATATCCAGCGACAGGGGATCTCTCAGTCCAGCGCTGTCCATACATCCGTCTTCTGTCTCCAGTGCGGAGACACTGCGGAGATCCCAGCGCTGACGTTTCTTATATTAGGAGGGCGGGGCCACCCGTCACCTGACCCGCCCCCTCTGACGCTGGTGAAGGGAGCCAGGGGTTCCCCAGTGACATATGGGTGACCCCGCCCCCTCTGATGTAACGGAAACCTGCGTTACATCAGAGGGGGCGGGGGTCACCCACACGTCACTGGGGAACCCCTGGCTTCCCTCTCCAGCGTCAGAGGGGCGGGGTCAGGTGACGGGTGGCCCCGCCCTCCTAATATAAGAAACGTCAGCGCTGGGATCTCCGCAGTGTCTCCGCACTGGAGACAGAAGACGGATGTATGGACAGCGCTGGACTGAGAGATCCCCCGTCGCTGGATATGATCCTCCATCGCTGGACCCCGGAGATCCGTCGCTGGATAGCAAGAGTGGATTAGCACCGCTGGAATCTTTTTTTTATTTTTTTTATTTTTAATAAAGGAATTTTTCAAAAGTGTGTTTGTCTTATTTAACCATTTTTACACTTTCTTTGTGAAATGGTAGGGGTACTTTTGTACCCCCTTACCATTTCAAACGGGGGGGCGGGATCTGGGGGTCCCCTTGTTAAAGGGGGTTTCCAGATTCTGATAAGCCCCCCGCCCGCAGACCCTCACAACCACCGGCCAGGGTTGTGAGGATGAGGCCCTTGTCCTCATCAACATGGGGACAAGGTGCTTTGAGGGGTCACAGACCCCCAAAGCATCCTCCCAATGTTGAGGGTATGTGGCCTGGTACGGTTCAGGAGGGAGGGGGGGCCGCTCTCTCGCCCCCCCTCTTTTCCTGCGGCCTGCCAGGTTGCATGCTCGGATAAAGGGTCTGGTATGGATTTTTAGGGGGACCCCCACGTCAATTTTTTTTTTTAATTTGATGTGGGGTTCCCCTTAATATCCATATCAGACCTGAAGGGTCTGGTATGGATATTTAGGGGGACCCCCACGTCAATTATTTTTTTTTATTTGACACGGGGTTCCCCTTAATATCCATGTCAGACCTGAAGGGCCTGGTAATTGAATTTAGGGGAAACCCCACGCTTTTTTTTTTTTTTTATCAATGAATGAATTGTCGGCTAATACAGAGAACACTCATTGAGTGTTCTCTGTATTACGGGGAGCCGACAATTTAGCCGCAAGTGATTTTAAAAGACTTTTTTTCCTGCACAAATGACACTTTGTGCAGGGACAGTTCTAAGCACCAGAAACATGCGCCCCTTCACAGGCATACTATAGATACCCCCCAGCTACGAAATTTAAAGGAATATTACACTTTTATTGTTTCACTTTAATCATTATTAAAATCACTGCTCCTGAAAAAACAGCCGTTTTTAAAACTTTTTTTTGCATTGATCCATGTCCCCTGGGGCAGGACCCGGGTCCCCAAACACTTTTTAGGACAGTAACTTGTATATTACCCTTTAAAATGAGCACTTTAGATTGTGAACGTTCGAGTCCCATAGACTTTAATAGGGTTCTAAAGTTCACACGAAGTTTAGGTCTATTCGCAGGTTCTGGTGCGAACCGAACAGGGGGGTGTTCGGCTCATCCCTACTGCCACCTTTAGAATCTGTCACTATGGTTGTCACAAATTCCAAAAGAATTGCCGTCAGTTCACAGATAAGCATGGTAAATAAGACCTACTCAGTGTTGGTGTACAAAGGGAGGGGGTGTTGTGTGTTTATATTACTTTATTAACCACATTTAACCTATGGAAGATTTTACCCCCTTCATGACCAGGACGCATTTTGCTATTCAGTACTGTGCTACTTAAACAGACAATAGCTTGGTCATGCAATACTGTACCCAAATAAAATGTATATAATTTTTTACATAAAAATAGAGCTGTCTTTTGGAGGTATTTGATCACCAATGAACATTTTGCAAAAAAAAAGATATATTTATATTTTCTACTTTCTGTTATAAAACATATCCATAAAAAACATTTTTTTCATAAATTTAGGCCAAAATGCATTCTGCTACATGTCTTTGATAAAAAATCCCAATACGTGTACATTGTTTGGTTTGTGTAAAAGTTATAGCGTCTACAAACTATAATATACTGTATATTCTGGAATTTAAGCAGATTTTAAGCAGCTCTGACTTTCCGACTGCCTATAACATTTCTTGAGGTGGTAAAATGCCAGGACAGTACAAACACCCACCAAATGACCCCTTTTTGGAAAGTAGACATCTTAAAGTATTTGCTGAGAGGCATTTTGAGTCCATGAAAAATTGTATTTGTTGCCACAAGTTTTTGGAAAATTAAAAAAATATATATTTATTTTTACACAAAGTTATCACTTTAATGATATATTTCTCACGCATGCCATTAGCTTTTGTGAAATTACATCCCAAAACATATTCTGCTACTATTCCCAAGTATGGGGATACCACATGTGAGACAGGCAGCTTAACCACATACAGGGGCTCAAAATCCAAAGAGCCTTAAGACTTTCAAGAGTCATTAATTATACATTGGATTTCTTGACTCCCTATCACATTTTCAGAGGCCCTAAAACGCTAGGACAGTGTAAACACCCACCAAAAATTATCCTTTTTTGGAAAGTAGACACCCAAGGTATTTGCTGGGAGGCATATTGATTCTTTGGAAGACCTTTGTTTTGCCATAAGTTTTTGAGGCACAAAGGGATGCAGTGGCCAGGAAGGATAGGAGGTAGGGTGGAATTGTCAGGATCACTTAGTGCTCCTTGCATTCCTCATGTCTGTGTTCACCTGGAAGGTGATTGATCTGGTCAGTAGATATGTGCATTCGTTTTCGTCCAAATGCATTCTCGTCCGAATTTCGGTTATTTTCGTTATCATTTTAACAAAAGATAACGAACGTGCAGAATCCGAAAACCGAAAAGATCCGACATAAACCAATGCTTTATTTTCATTTTTGTTGCAACAGTTCGATATAGATAGGAGATTCGACATGACGCTCCCAATAGCGATCTGTGTCTATCAAACCTGTGGTCGAATGTGCCTAACCTTAGCTCTATTAGTCCAAGATTATTCTACATAGAGAGAAAAGATTCGACATAGAGAGAAAAGATTCAACATTATAGAGACAATAGCAAAAAAGGTCAAATGTGCCTAACCTTACTCTATTAGTCCAAGATTATTTGACATAGAGAAAAAAGATTCGACATGAAGATTTGACGAAGCAGTCACTGCGAGCGGACATTTATGGTCAAATACTCTGCCCATAGGCTATACAAGAATTCTAATGTTGGTTGACTAGTAATAATAATTAATAAATATAATTATTACTAGTGTCATACAACATTAGAATTCTACTATAGCTTGTAGGTAGAATATTCCACCAGAAATGTACGATTGCGGCGTCGTACAGTTTAGCTGCTCCATCAAATCTTCTTAAAATATTCGACAGACACCATAAGCCTTCAATGAGAGATTTGACCTTAATTATTTTGGATTTTTGGACGAATGCATTTTTTAACAAAACGAAATAAATAAAAACTAATTTCTGGAGTAACTAAATTAATTTATTTTTCGGATGAAAACTAAATTTCCGAAACAAAATATTGCAGTGTGGACATGTCTACTGGTCAGTCACCTGATATAAGCAAACTGAACACTCTATCCCTTTCTTGTGAAAGAGACAGTGCATTGAACTTCCTGCTTTTTCTTATTCTGGACTCTCTGGTGATGTGATTCAGACAGTCACTACACCTGGTGATGTGGCCCAGTCGACCACTGCATTAGTTATGCCAGTCCAGCCCATGCCCATTGAACTTCTTATATTTTCTTATTCAGGACTTTCTAGTGATGCGATTCAGACAGCCACTGCGCCTGGCAATGTGGCTCGGTCGGCCACTGCATCAATTGTGTCAGTTTGGCCCACGCCCATTGAGCCTCCTGCTTTTTCTTATTCAGGGCTTTCTGTAACCCTACTTCTACTACACCTATTCTGACCTGTCTAAGATGTTCAATCCACCCTTTGGATAAACTGCCTCTTTTGACCAGGTGGGGCTTTCAACCTTTTTTCTCAGCTCTCTGCATTATACTCGTGTTTCACGTGTCCGGCTTGACCCCTGTGACACGCCCCCTGCTAACCAGCCTGACTTTACCACGGACCTCTGCCCAGTCTGATGGTCATGTGCTGGATGTCCAGCTTGTCTTTGAGGGTCTGGGTGACCCTCCTCGGGGGGGGGGGGGGGGGGGTAATGTTAGGTTCACTTCGTGCTCCTGCTACTCATTCCAGAATCCGGGTGTTGGCTTTTGCATTCTCCCTGTCTGTATTCAGCTGGAAGGGGATTAATCTGGTCAGTCACCTGATATAAGCAAACTGAACACTCTATCCCTTGGTTGTGATAGAGACAGTATACCTGCATTGTTCCTGATCAAGCCTCCCATTTGTCTGCCTTGCTGTTGGATTTCCCTCTGTATGACTCGGATTGAATGCCTTTTACCTAGACTGTCATTGGATCGGATTATGGCCTATTCCCTGAACTCAGCCTGCCTTTACCTAGCCTGTCATAGAACCATGCTATCTGTCTGCTAAACTGCAGAAATTGCTAAAGTAGTCTGTTATTTGTTCTGTTCGCATCTGCCTTGGTGTGGTGGCCAGGCACTATAGCACTGTGTATAAGTCCTGGGGGCAACCAAGTACCAGTAGGCAGGCTGCCTTAAGGGAAATGGGGCTGCTATAGGTGAAGCACACAGTAGCTAGCTACAGTGTCTGACCACCTGCATTGAGGTAGACGTGACATGTGTGACACAAATTGAGATACAAAAAGAGTGCAATGGCCAGGGAAAAGGGGAGGTAGGACTGGATTGAAAAAAAAGGATGCAGTGGCCAAGGACAAGGGGAGGTTGAACAGGATTGAATACACTCAGGAAGTAGTGTCTAGTGTGGACACTCCTTCCTTAGTGTATACACAGACAGATTCATGTATCTGTCTCTGACAGGTACTTATATTTGGCCAAGCACTGTCACTTTCGGTGTTGCTTCCTGATGGAACGTTTCCATGACATGCTTTACGGTAGGAAGTTTATATGGTAAAAAGAGTGCTCCCCTTTTCTGCCAATAACTAATTTTACAAGGGATATTACACTTGTATGATAAACATTTTCTAGCTTTCTTATGCCGCGTACACACGATCGGACTTTCCGACAACAAAACTGTGGATTTTTGTTCGAAGGATGTTGGCTCAAACTTGTCTTGCATACACACGGTCACACAAATGTTGTCCAAAACTTCCAAACGTGAGAACACGGTGATGTACAAGACGTGCGACGAACCTAGAAAAAGGAACTTCAATAGCCAGTGCGGCTCCTTCTGCTTGATTCAGAGCATGCGTGAACTTTTGTGCGACGGACTTGTGTACACATGATCTGACTTTTTGACAACAATTTTTCCGACAACAAGAAAATCTGACCATGTACGCGACATAAAAATTATCTGCAAATGCCACTATATATTTTAATTATTCATAAAATAGTTTGGATAACATATCTGTATGTAACTAAATTATCAGGCCAAAAGGGACACTTATGGCATGTTTAAACTAGAAGTTGGGTGGCGGTAAGAACTGCAAGTGACAGTGGCGGCTGGTGAAGTTTTAGGATGGGGGGGCGCCATACAGCAGCCAGCACCACAGATAGTATATAGCAGTCAG
Organism: Lithobates pipiens; assembly: GCF_037356315.1. Classification (NCBI taxonomy): domain Eukaryota; kingdom Metazoa; phylum Chordata; class Amphibia; order Anura; family Ranidae; genus Lithobates; species Lithobates pipiens. The sequence goes on along the minus strand of NW_027507764.1, from coordinate 337,915,695 downwards.
ATTTTCCTAGGAGTGACAGTCTTTTATAGTAAGTAGTAAGAGACTCAGAGCATCAGTGTAGAGGGACATATGCATTTGTCAAGTTATGACAGTGGACTCGCCATTTTTGTAGTCTCTCATGTCCTCCAATTTAAATTTTGGCCTGCTGCAGCTTTTCACACACACCTATCTAGCACCATGCTGTGTGTGTACATCAGGGGGTGGGGCTGCTATTGTAGGCACAGCAGAGATTGGTCACTACAAGGGGTCTTCAGCATCCTGGGGGCCTGTGCTGTTTACTTTGAATCCTGCTGTATCCAAAATCTCACTCACAGGAGTGAGATACTGGGGGTTATTTACGAATGGCAAATCCACTTTGCACTACAAGTGCAAACTACATGTGCAAAGTGCACTTGAAATTGCACTGAAAGTGCACTTGGAAGTGAAGTCGCTGTAGATCTGAGGAGAACATGCAAGGAAAATAAAAAACAGCATTTTAGCTTGCACATGATTGGATGATAGAATCAGCAGAGTTTCCCTTCAGTTCAGATCTACCGCTCAGATTTACAGCGACTGCACTTTCAAGTGCACTTTCAGTGCAATTTCAAGTGCACTTTGCACTTGTAGTTTGCACTTGTAGTGCAAAGTGGATTTGCCTTTCGTAAATAGCCCCCATGGAGTGGCACTGAAGGATCTGCACAGGCAGCTCCACAGGCAGCACAGTTCACTGTATACCCATCAAGCTTCCTTTCACGGAGTTCTGGCTGGGCTGTGGGTGGACCGTGGAGGTGGGGCCACTGAAATTCGGCAAAGGGCATTTACATACACTCAGGGAGGTTCAGGACAGGTGCAGGGGCGGATCCAGAGTCTAGTCTCGGGAGGGGCACTGCCAGAAAATACGTTTTTTTGCAGGCAGTTTATCAGGGAAATGGCTGGTGTTTGTGCTTCAGTCATCCAGGCACCACGGTTGTTATGGTGCCAGGATGATTGAAGCGCATTATTTCTATTATTACATTGTAATATAAAATTAAAGGGTTCAACTCACCATAATGGAGAATGAGTGGGAGCCCTGAGCGTGTCACTTGCCACGTCACCTGCCACACATTGCAGATTGTCACTTGCCACGTCACCTGCCACATCTTGCGGAATGTCACTTGGCACATCACCTGCCACACATTGCGGATTGTCACTTGCCACGTCACCTGACACATTTTGCAGAATGTCACTTGCCACATCACCTGCCACACCTTTGCGGATTGTCACTTGCCATGTTACCTGCCACCAGATGCGGATTGTCACTTGCCACGTCACCTGCCACACATTGCGGATTGTCAGTTGCCACGTCACCTGCCACACCTTGCGGAATGTCACTTGGCACATCTTTGCGGATTGTCACTTGCCACGTCACCTGCCACCAGATACGGATTGTCACTTGCCACGTCACCTGCCACACCTTGTGGAGTGTCACTTGCCACGTCACCTGCCACACCTTTGCGGATTGTCACTTGCCACGTCACCTGCCACCAGATGCGGATTGTCACTTACCACATCACCTGCCACACATTGCGGATTGTCATTTGCTAGGTCACCTGCCATACCTTGTGAAATGTTACTTGCCACACCTTTGCGGATTGTCACTTGCCACATCACCTGCCACACATTGCGGATTGTCACTTGCCACGTCACCTACCACACATTGCGGATTGTCACTTGCCACATCACCTGCCACGAGATGTGGATTGTCACTTGCCACGTCACCTGCCACCAGATAGGGATTGTCACTTGCCACATCACCTGCCACCAGATGGGGATTGTCACTTGCCATGTCACCTGCCACACATTGCGGATTGTCAGTTGCCATTTCACCTGCCACACCTTGCGGAATGTCACTTGCCACACCTTTGCGGATTGTCACTTGCCACGGCACCTGCCACCAGATGTGGATTGTCACTTGCCAGGTCACCTGCCACCAGATACGGATTGTCACTTGCCACGTCATCTGCCACACCTTGCGGAATGTCACTTGTCACGTCACCTGCCACACCTTTGCGGATTGTTACTTGCCACGTCACCTGCCACCAGATGCCGATTGTCACTTGCCACATCACCTGCCACACGTTATAGATTGTCACTTGCCACACCTTGTGGAATGTCTCTCTGCTGCCCACGCTGCCTGCACAGTGAGGGCGGAAGTTACTGCAGGGATGAAGGGGCGGTGAGAGATGATGTCATTTCTCTTCTCCCCTGCCCACCGGCTCGTTCATTGGCCAGCTACCCACTCACACCTAGCCTGCTCTCACCCGGCCACAAACCGAGCCGCGCGGTCTGCCCAATCTGTCATCTGCCCCACAGAGTTGCCCACTCTCTCCTCCACTTGCAGAGCCGCCCACTTTCTCCTCCACTCGTGGAAGCGCCCACTCTCTCCTCCACTCGCAGAGCCGTCCGCTCTCTCCTCCGCCTGGCCCACAACAAATTTCTCGGGGGTGGCAATTGCCCCGTTGCTCCCCCCAGATCCGCCCCTGGACAGGTGACACTGACAGTCCAGCTGGAAGGCAAAAGTACTGGTGCCCTCTCAGCCCAACTCCCAAGCCCAGCTGCCCCGCTACTAGTAGTCCATTGTCCGTGCAGTGCCAGTGTGCAGAGACCAGACTGCAGACACATTCCTTCCTTCCAGCTACTCTCCACACTGCCCAATCCCACAAGATCATATATTGCAGGAGAACTGGCCCTGACAGTGCCCAAGAGTGCCTGCTCAATAAGACGGCCATGAAGTGCCCCAGGGGTGAGGAGTTGACAGTGGAGTACTACAGATCGGTCAGGATGGGTAGAGTGAAGAGATTAGAGAATGACAGACTGAGCAGAGAAGCACAGGGGAGTGTGTGCGGAGTGGAGGGGCATCTGTCAGTGTCAGAGTCTAAGAGAGAGGAGTCTGAGTCCACAGTGCCAGCAGTTACGTTACCCTTAGCCGCCCAGAATCACAGAGGCGCCGCTCAAGCCTACCATGCATCAATGAGCGGCGTCTGGAAACCGGAAGTGATGCCGAAAAAAGAACCACCCGCTGTCCTCTGATCCTCACCAATCAAAACAGCACAGGAGGCTAAAGAGACAAATAATTGTAGAGTGGGAGTGTTCTGGGCGCACTGCCTGCACCCTGAACACGCCCTAAACACAGATGAATCAGCTTCCCAGTTGTAATCAGTTGATTGCAAGCTGGGAAAGCTTCCCATAAGCGCCTGGACACTCTTAAAGTGACCTCTTTTTTAATTTTTTTAGGACTAGCTTGGGGGGGGGGGGTGGCAGCGCTCAGGCGTCCCCTATGGATGGACCGCCACTGGAAAGTAACATCAACGAACGTGACCCATTCAAGAAAATGGTGATTCGCTGCAACAGCCCCACAACCGCATTCAATGCCCATGGATGCAGTGCAGTGGTGCAGCATTTACAGGGTTAAACTAGCCTCCTGACATTTAACTGTCAAATGTCTCTGAAAAGTAATTGGAGCATTCTTGCCACTCACCTAAACTTAGCCTTAATGCGTGATCATTTAAAATACCTTAGGTCCCTTTCACATGGGCAATCCGATCAGGTCCGCCTGTCAGTTTTTCTTTCAAATGGACCTGATCGGAAGGTGCAGGCATTCCTATGGTCAGCCATGTGTAAATGGACTTGTGTTCATTTACACCCACCTATCTCTGGGTCCAATCCGATGCATAAAGAAAACGGAAGGGGATCCGCCCTCTTCAGTTTAGGTGAATCGGATCGCAGTGTAGTCAGGGGTAGACGGACAGCAAAGTTCGTTTACTCCGAGCTGCCCATAAAGCAGAGCTGGCTCTGTCCATGTCCAGTCTGCAGATACTGAGTGAATCCCCTGCTGATCAGAATGTCGTCTGCCCCGTGTGAAAGGGGCCCTATTGTTATTATAAAACAACTACAATTTTATAATAAAATAGTTATTATTGCACCCATGCTGTACAAAACATATACAAGTTTACAGATACATATCAAGGGACTTCACAGAAGCAGATTGTGTTTGGAAGTATCAAATAAACTTCTATTTGCCTAACATAAGTGTTGTATTTATTTTGGCAGGGATTGTGCTAACATTGCTTTAATTCTGCTAATATGTTTTGTCAATCAAAGCAGTGTTTTGAAAAACACACAATTACACAAAGCATTGTCTACCATCTGGACTCTTTCCAAGAATGCATGTGAAAATAAAGCTCATCTTTTGTCCTTTAATTTCAGGTTAGCGTAAAGATAAGAGAAGATAAATAGATATAACACTCCTTTTCATTACTTATTGAAGCACTCTGATAAAAGATGGAGAATGGAATTGTTATGGTTTATCTTTTTGTTCCGCACTAATAAACTAATCATTTTTGAAAGCAATGGTTTTCTATGACTGACAATGTCCAGGTCCCCCCCCCCCCCCCCTCTTCACAAATTAGTATTATATGGGATTTATATAGCGCCAATAGACAATTTGGTACAAGAGGAATCAGAGGGTCGCTCTTGTTTGTTCACTACTAGTAGGTGTAAAACATACCTGCAAAGAAGAATTCTAGAGTTTTTACCTACCCAACCCCTCAATTATCTATCCATGGCACCTGGGTAAGGTTGACACTCCTTTCAGCTACAGTGCCTTGAAAAAGTATTCATACCTCTTGAAATGATCCACATTCTGTCATATTACAACTAAAAACATAAATGTATTGTATTGGGATTTTATGTGATAGACCAACACAAAGTGGCACATAATTGTGAAGTGGAAGCAAAATGATAAATGGTTTTCAATATTTTACAAATAAATATCTAAAAAGTGTGGCGTGCATTTGTATTATGCCCCCTTTACTCTGATACACCTAATTACAATCTAGTGGAACCAATTTCCTTCAGAAGTCACCTAATTAGTAAATAGAGTCCACCTGTGTGTAATTTAATCTCAGTATAAATACAGCTGTGAAACCCTCATGTTAGAGAAACTTAGTGAACAAACAGCATCATGAAGGCCAAGGAACACACCAGAGAGGTCAGGTATAAAGTTGTGGTGAAGTTTAAAGCAGGGTTAGGTTATAAAAAAAACATCCCAAGCTTTGAACATCACACAGAGCACTGTTCAATCCATCATCTGAAAATGGAAAGAGTATGGCCCAACTGCAAACCTACCAAGACATGGCTGTCCACCTAAACTGACAGTCCGGGCAAGGAGAGCATTAATCAGAGAAGCAGCCAAGAGGCCCATGATAACTCTGGAGGAGCTGCAGAGATCCACAGCTCAGGTGGGAGAATCTGCTCACAGGACAACTATTAGCGGTGCACTCCACAAATCTGGCCTTTATGCAAGAGTGGCAAGAAGAAAGCCATTGTTGAAAGAAAGCCATAAAAGTGCATATGGATATAAACCAGACTCGCGGCATTGTGCGATCCACTCCTCGTTCTGAATATAATGGTTGTGTTGAATGTCACATAGGGACCCAGAAATTATGCTCTGCGATAACACTGCACATCACCCTGAACACACCATCCCCACCGTGAAACAAGATGGTGGCAGCATCATGTTGTGGTGATGTTTTTCTTCAGCAGGGACAGAGAAGCTGGTCAGAGTTGATGGGAGATGGATGGAGCCAAATACAGGCAAACCTAAGAAGAAAACCTGCTAGAGTCAGCAAAAGACTTGAGACTGGGGCTCAGGTTCACCTTCCAGCAGGACAATGACCCTAAACATACAGCCAGAGTTACAATGGAATGGTTTTGATTAAAGTATATTTGTATATATATATATATATATATATATATATATATATATATATACATATATGTGTTTGTGTGTGTTACAATAACCCAGTCAAAGTCAAAGTCCAGACCTAAACCCATTTGAGAATCTGTGGCAAGACTTGAAAATTGCTGTTCACAGACTCTCCATCCAATCTGACAGAGCTTGAGCTATTTTGCAAAGAAGAATGGGCAAAAATTCCACTCTCTAGATATGCAAAGCTGGTAGAGACATTCCCAAAAAGACTTACCGTTGTAATTGCAGAGAAAGGTGGTTCTACAAAGTATTGGCTCAGGGGGGCTGAATACAAATGCACACCACACTTTTCACATATTTATTTATTTGTAAAAAAATTGAAAACCATTTATCATGTTCCTTCCACTTCACAATTATGTGCCACGTTGTGTTGGTCTATCACATAAAATCCAAATAAAATAGATTTACATTTTTGGTTGTAACATGTCAAAATGCGGAAAATATCAAGGGGTATAAATACTTTTTCAAGTCATTGTAGATCCTGGGGAGGACAAGCCCAAATTTCACAAAAAGATGCTCTTACAATGACCTGGAGTGCATATTTCACTTTCATTCCCCTGAAGGATTGGGAAGTCATCCTCAGCAATGTGGAAGATGGGTAGATAAAATTCTACTCTTTTTTTTCCTGAAGGGTGATCAGCCTTGGGCAACTAGGGGAGAATAAATTAGCAATTTGCATAGCAGGTCATAGCAAATTGTGAAAGATGCATATAACATACTTCCTATGTACACATAAACATATAGCACAGTTCTTGAACCCACAAAATATGCTTTAATTACTCTAGCATGAGTGAATGTCTAACACACACACACAAACCTGTGGGGGGCAAACTCCCAAAGTGTCCTGGGCAGAGCTCTTACTGGTGATAGCAAGTGTAGCGCTACCCCATAAGGGCTGCAGGATTTTTGGGTCCCCCCTACATGAACAGCCAGGGAACAGGAATGTACAGTCAAAGACCAGTCCAGGGAGCTTTGTTTTGTTTTTGGTTTGTTTTTGGGATGCAGAGAACTGCAGTTAAGTGTAACTTAAATACTTGAAACTGTCTCTGCTACCAAAAATCAGATGGCTTTCCTCCCACAGAATAGATGGATCAGCTAAATGGTAAAGAAAAGAGTTCAAAACACTGAATGCAGGTGCTTGCCTTCAGTGGAAAAATGCCAATGCACCTGGCTTCTCCTTTAGAATCTCCAAGCAGGAGGTGTAGGGTAGCTGTGCTGTCTTTAAGTGGCTCTAAGCTGTCAATTTGCAGAAAGCTAGCTGGATATTGCACTTGGCAGCTTTTCCTCTATAGGCTCTGGGGTGAAGTGGTTGAGGACACTCACATAGTCCCTTTGAAAAATCCTGTAGCTCATGTCGAGACACAAAAAAGACACAGTTCGATTAGCACGAGCTGCAAAAAGAGGTTACTTTTGACACCAAACAAAAATTCTTTACCTCATACAAAAAGGTTAATTAGAAATATATCATTTATTTTGGATTTCAAATATCATATTTAACCACTTCCCGACCAGCGCACGACGATGTACGTCGACAGAATGGCACGGGCAGGCATATTGGCGTACAGGTACGTCCAATATTCAATGCCGCCCTGCCATCGGGAGCGCGCCGGCGGCGGCGCGCTCCCGCGCTGGTCGGGACCCCCGTGAGTCCGGTCGTGGGACCCGCGGACTCGATCGCCGCGGGCATCCCCCGATCGTCTCACGGAGCGGCCGAATGGAGGAAATGCCGAGTAAACAGCATTTCTCCATTCTGCCTAGCAACTAGTGACGCTGATCTCTGCTCCATGTGATTGGAGCAGAGATCAGTGTTCACTAAATGAAAGCCCAACCCCCCCACAGTTAGTAACACACCCCTAGGAACACTTAACCCCTACACTGCCACCCACTGGTTAACCCCTTCACTGCCAGTGTCATTTACACAGGAATCACTGCATTTATATAGCAGTGATTACTGTATAAATGACAATGGTCCCAAAAATGTGTCAAAAATGTCCGATGTGTCCGATGTGTCAAAAATGTCCCCCACAATGTCGCAGTCACAATAAAAATCGCTGATCGCCGACATTACTAGTAAAAAAAAAATAATAAAAAATTATTAATAAAAGTGCTATAAAACTATCCCTATTTTGTAAACTCTATAACTTTTGCGCAAACCAATCAATAATCGCTTATTGCGATTTTTTTTACCAAAAATATGTCGAAGAATACGTATTGGCCTAAACTGAGGGAAAAATTTTTTTTTTATATATTTTTGGGGGAAATTTATTATAACAAAAAGTAAAAAATAATGCGTTTTTATCAAAATTGTCGCTCTATTTTTGTTTATAGCGCAAAAAATAAAAACCGCAGGGGTGATCAAATACCACCAAAAGAAAGCTCTATTTGTGGGAAAAAAAGGACGTCAATTTTGTTTGGGAGCCACGTCGCACGACCGCGCAATTGTCAGTTAAAGCGACGCAGTGCCGAATCGCAAAAAGTGGTCTGGTCTTTGACCAGCAAATTGGTCCGGTCTGAAAGTGGTTAACCATAATTTCATTAGTAAAAAAACCAAAAGACCATTCGTAAAAAAATGTCCATTCCCAAAGTAAACCCAACATGAATCATATAGGACAAACCACAAACAACACATAAATAACACACACCACAAACACAAAAAATGACACTGGTCCAGACCAATTGCTACCGATTGCCAAAAAATTGGTTATTATGAACAAGTTAGACCGGTAAGACCACTTACAAAATCTGTCAATATGTTTATCTGGCAATCAGCAGCAAGCATGAAATGGAGACTAGTTCTAAATTAAAACTATTGCCAACAGCCTAGTTTCACTGAATTCCTTTGTGAAAGAGTGTCCATTCGATGGTTATAGATATATAGTCCATTCATAAACAACAGTGTTCAATGTTACCAATTTCGAATGTTATTAGTTTATATTTATCGAATCGATTCGATAGTTTTCAAAAACAGCTGTTAATTCACAAAGGCCACAAAAAAATTAATTGATGTAAAACGAGACAGCCTGTTTACTGTTCATTTCCTTTTGGTCAATGAATACTACAACTTCTCAATGTGTCAACACACAATTCCAAAAGGCCTTAAGTTATATCTCATGAAATACAAATATTTGTTTCTCTGTGGAACAACGAATTGTTCGGTCCGGAAAGGATTGCTTCACGAGCACTATGTTTTTGCTCTACCGGCATATGTTGCATAACATCCACACTATGTGCACTACTCACGGACCGACATCGATCGTTGTTGTTTTCGATATGGAGACCGTCCGGGATCCCAAAGACCAAAATGTGTAGTCTGTTGTTGCTGTTTCAGCACTCGTAACGCGCTTTCAGTAACGTGGGCCCCGATCATCCATTCGTAAAGATAGTATCGAATTTCTCGAAAGAGTAGACACTCCGTATATCTGGCTGCAGTCGCTGTCTCAAGCTCATGCGAGGTTCGTCCAGCGTTACTGAAAGCGTGTTACGAGTTAGTAGGAGCATAGTACAGGCAGATCACTGTCACACGAGGGGTGCACATACACATAGTAGCCAGAGGTGGCAGTAAAGAGCTTGATGTCTGAGTCAATGACACAAGGAACAGCAGAAACTGTGAGATCGTTTCTCTACTGCACAGCACAGATCCCCTTCACCCATCCTGCCTTCTTCTGGCCCTCAGGCCCCGGGGCCCCTTACAGTTATAACGACTGTACTCCCCTGATGACGGCCCTGGTTGTTTAACCTAATTAAGCAGAACAATAAGGCCTCATGCACACAGGACATTATAAAAATGGCAGTAGCATTAGCTGTAGAAAGCTGTAGCTGTAGAATGAGTTTTTTTGCGTTTTTCTTTTAGAAAAACTATTCTAAACTAGTTCTGTTTTTTTTTCCCCAGCCAGAAAATGCCACTGTCAAAAAATGCTAATAAAAGCCTATGTGTGGATGAACACATAGGATAACATGCTGGGGAATTTATTTGGCTGCAGAAAAAAAAAACACCTGAAGCCATAAACAGCAGCTGTAAAAACATTCAGTGTGCAAGAGGCCTTATTGTTTGGCGCGTGGAGTTGCCCTTTAATCGGTTGTACAGTCTGCTGGTGGTGTTTGTAGAACTCCTTATAATGCAGCTTCCTGTTATTGCACCTGCACTGAGGAATTGCTCTAATGCTCCTGTGTATACAGAAGTCAGCATTCCAATCCTTCTAAAGCACTCATTTCCCTGTCTTGTCTTATGTCGAATAGTTAGGTTGCAGCTGCTTGACATGTTTACTGGAGCTGAAAAAAAAAACATTTTGTTGGGCAGACTGAGTTTGTGACATCTGAATTGGCAGTAAAGACGCTATTTTTTTGTTGGTATGCCTCTTACAGAGGCCTGTTTGCTCGAAGTAACTTTATCAAGAATTTCAGACAAACCAAACTGAGGATATGGTGAAAAAAAGCATTAGAAGAGGTTGCTTTTGGTTAAAGCTCTATTTGTGTAAAAAAAATGATAACAATTTCATATGGGTACTACCGTGCAATTGTCATTCAAGGTGTGATAGCGCTGAAAGATGAAAATTGGCCTGGGCAGGAAGGGGGTGAAAATGCCTAGTAGGCAAGTGGTTAAAATGTAATTAAACAAAAAAAAAAAAAAATTATATATTGCAGCGTACTGCTTTTTTTAGGCTAAGGACATCTTCACTAGGTACAAAAACTGCCTGTTGATCATACAAAAAATGCAATACCAGTGTCTTTTCTTGATCAGTAAACAGAAATAAACAGACAAACTTGTATGAAGCCTAGCCAACCATGGCTCCCTCCATAGATACAGTGGAGGAGTAACATAGCCACCCAGGGACTGGATGTCTGTTATATTTAGGATTAAAAGGTGAAAATATAGGGAAAAAAGCCTGCAAAAAAGAAAATGAATGCAGAGCACTTGTCTGGGGGCTGTTTAGTTGCAATATATTACATTTTTGTTTTAGGTTTAGGTATGCTGTAAGCACTCTGTCTTCTAAAATGACACTATATTTATATGCGTTTACATCCTAGAGCTGCTTGTTGGCAATGCAGTGCTGGTTGTGTTTCTTAAAAAAATATCTAAAAATACATTTTAGATCTATTTGGTTAAAGTGGCTGTAAACCCTCTCCTATACCCAGTGAAATGAATAGCCTCAGATGATACACAGGGATGAAACAAACCTTCCTACATATGTTTTACATGTATATCTGCTGTCTGAAGCTTGCTATATACTTTAGAACATAGAGTTAGAGATTTGTTCTTCCTGTTCAGCACTGGGTGTGAATTCTTGGCATCCACTGTGTGACAGCTGATTGGAGGAAGGGCAAACACCCCCCCCCCCCCCCCCCCCACACACACACACACAGGCAAAGGAAAGAAGGAATGTGTAGAGCTCTGCTCTGAATAGACCAGCTCTCTGCTAATCTATTTACAGCACCCACCCCGACACAAATTTCAGGCTGGTTTTATCTCAGTTATCGGAGAACTTGTCAGACGTTATCATGTTAATAACAGAAGAACGGAGCAGCAGAAAGGCACAGAACTTTGGAGAGAGATAAGAAAACACTACTGATACTGTATATGTTAAAATAATAAAAAAATTACAGCGCTGTCTTAAATACTATGTGATATGAATTGTAATTTATAATGAAAATGTAAATAAATATAGAAACACAGCTGCGACTTCCTGCAAGATACCAACATCAATCAACAATTTCTAATGTCAAGTCATGCTATATTTCCATAAAGTGATTCCGTGCAGTGAATTAATATAATTCAACTTTTCTAAAGTGAATAACATAAATGAATGCTGCTTTAGCCTCTGCAACATTTCCAGAATATGCCCCTTTTTAACGAATGACACCACCAAGCTTCTAATTCACTCCCTGGTTATCTCTGGCCTCGACTACTGCAACTCCCTGCTCATTGGATCACCTTTACATAGACTATTCCCCCTTCAGTCCATAATGAATGCTGCTGCAAGACTCATCCAACCTTACCAACAAATCAGTGTCCTCCACCCCTTTCTGACAATCCCTGCACTGGCTTCCACTCACCCAACGATTAAAATTCAAAGTACTAACAATAATTTACAAAGCCATCCATAACTCTGCCCCTAGTTACATCACTAATACTAGTCCCAAAATACCAAACCAAGCTCTCTTTGGTCCTTCCAAGACCTCCTGCTCTCTAGTTCCCTTGCCACCTCCTCCCATGCTCGCATCCAGGATTTCTTCAGAGCTTCTCCCATCCTTTGGAACTCATTACCCCAAGCTGTCCGACTGTCCCCTAATCTAAAGATCTTTAAACGATCCCTGAAAATCCTTCTCTTTAACCACTTAAGGACCAGGCCTCTTTTTCAGATTTGGTGTTTACATGTTTAAAACAGTTTTTTTTGCTATAAAATTACTTAGAACCCCCAAATATTATATATTGTTTTTTTTTCTAACACCCTAGAGAATAAAATGGTGGTCATTGCAATACTTTTTTTCCCACCGTATTTGCGCAGCGGTCTTACAAGTGCACTTTTTTGGGAAAAAATTCACTTTTTTTAATAAAAAAATAAGACAACAGTACAATTAGCCCAATTTTATTTTTATATTGTGACAGATAATGTTACAATATAATTGATACCCAACATGTCATGCTTCAAAATTGCGCCCGCTCGTGGAATGGCGTCAAACTTTTACCCTCAAAAATCTCCTTAATTGACATTTAAAAAATTCTACAGGTTGCATATTTTGCGTTACAGAGGAGGTCTAGGGCTAGAATTATTGCACTCACTCTGCCAATCGCGGTAATACCTCACATGTGTGGTTTGACTACCGTTTTCATATGCGGGCGCTACTCACATATGCGTTCGCTTCTGTGCGCGAGCTCGTCAGGATGGGGTGTAAACATCCCTTGTAATAGAAGAAAGCATGACAGGTCCTCTTAAATATGAGATCTGGGGTCAAAAAGTCCTCAGATCTCATATTTGGACTTAAATGCAATAAAAAATAAATAAAAAAAAAGTCATTTGAAAAAATGACATTGAAAAAATGTACCTTTAGGAGGTATGGGCGGAAGTGACGTTTTGATGTCGCTTCCGCCCTCCTATGTTATAGAGACTAGTGGGGGCCATCTTAGCCTCACTCATCTCCATACCCAGCAGTGGAAATGACTCAATCGCCTATGCCGCTACTGACAGCTCCGGTAAGTGGCGGAGGGCACAGGAAAGCGGCGGGAGGGGGGATGCCAACTCTCCTGCCACCGATAACGGTGTTTTCGCAGCGAACCCCGCCACGTAGACCACAGTTATCGCACACAGGACCGCCTCCTGTAAAGAGGGATATCTCAGTTGTGGCAGCAGCTGCTGCCGTTACCGAGATATCCCTCTTCAAAGTACCAATGTATATGTACATGAGGCAGTCCTTAGGTAGTTAAAGAAGCCTATCCTGCTTCTAACTAACACTGTTCTACTTCCTCCATCAGCTCATCCCCAACAGATATTACCTTTTGTATCAATTGACTCTTCCTTTCTAGATTGTAAGCTCTAATGAGCAGGGCCCTCCGATTCCTCTTGTGCCAAATTGTAATGTAACGGTAATGTCTGCCTTTATTTTGTTAAGCGCTGTGCAAACTGTTGGCGCTATATAAAACCTGTATAATAATAATAATAATTTATTTCCTACAATCCAGATAAGGGGTATATTGAAAACAGCTATATTCTCAACACCCAACATGGTGGAAGAAGGGAGCATTGCAGTACTCATGTTCCAAACAACTCTTTAATTGTCTTAAGTTCCATTTTAAGTGTCCTCCATTCCTTGCCAGGTCTGTCCACCAGATGGGAGAGAGCTCACACACTCTCCAGCTACAATTCTTCTTCCTGTAGACCTTTCTCTCAGACTGTTTCCCACATACCTTACGAAGGGAACTGCCCTATGTGTACGAGACCTTACAGCGTTATTTAGAAATCCTTGCTGCTCACATTCATTTCTACAGTCCAGACTCCAGATACCTTTTCATAACCCTTAAAAGAGGAATATATTTAATCATTTTATATTTGAACCATTGGGATCAGAAAAGGAGCAGGGCAAACAATTTGGTTCTTTTATCTGTAAAGTCCCACCAAGTAAAGTAATCTCAAACCATTCCGTCTGCATCCTTATTTCTCTCAGATACTAACCTTGACATATACATACTTACAATAAATTCTGTCCAATATCACTCTTGTCTGTTATCATTTTCCAGCATTCCTTCCTGCATCAGTAACATTTACCCCAGATAATTGCAATCTAAAAATAAAGGGTGACTGGGAAATAAATGTTATGTATAGGAAATTTTCTGATTTTGTAATATGCTGTTTATGCCTAAAATGGTTTTGTTGTTAAAGCAGCACCTACGTACTATAAAAGATATGTGATATTTCCTGCCCAAGGTATGGTAATGCAATACTGCAGCCTACAGGTGACTGTAAAGATAACAGGTAAATCACACACCTGCTCCTAACACCTGAGATTATGCTAATGTAAGAAAGCACATATATAACTCAACACCTTAGGTGTTTGTCACTATGCATTATAAATCTCATTCCTTCTCTTCTTTCAATGTCAATGGAACAAAACAACTGAGACCTGTATACATCCTCTTTTTACTGAAATATTAATGAAATGTTTGCGCATAAAGAACAATAATAATTTGCAAGCACACTTAATGAGCGTAGCACATATTGTGTATGAAACGTGCTGTGCAGCACTTTTTTTTACACCAAATATACATCTGCAATGCATTCATCACTAACCCCACCAATAGCTTTTAAAGAAAACACTCTATTGTGAGCAAACTTCATCAACACTGTTACCACCGCCAAATGTGGCTGTGCAATTCACCGCCACTGGTGCCACCACTGAGCTATAGATGATGTGATGGCAGGCTACAGAGTGAAGAGTACACTACTGTATCCTGTGCCCTGTTCAGTGGCATCAGTGTTTCATTACTGTAAATTGCATTGCAATGTGACTGTGTACGACCCATTACCTTCACGGTGAACAGACCTTTGTAGGGCTACTTGTGTGTGTCAGTAACATCTGTTTCTGTTTATTGTTTACCTTTTCTCTCTTTTTTGGTGTTTTTTTCTTAGATTTATGGGGTTTTCTATTATTTTCTGCAGAAAAATACAAAACAAATTACAAAAAACAGGTTTTGGTTTCTATTGCTTTAGAGTTGGTTTGGGGGTTAATGGGTTTTAATTTGTCTTGTTTTTTGAAAAAGGTATATTTTATTTTGATAGAGTCTTTTAATTCTTATATTTTTTATTTATTTATTTGGGGGGGGGGGGGGGAATTGGGGGCAGCAGCATGTGAATTTGTTGGTGACACTGGCAAAGCTGTTTGTTGTTAACAGCAAAACACTGCACACTGTTGTAGTCCTTCAACACAGTGTCAAGTGCACCAAAACACCACATCCATTATCACCCTATTGGCAGAACTGCTAAGAAAACTAAGCAATCCCCAATTGTTATCATGTCTTGGAAGCCTAAAGGAAGAGGCAGAGGTCCTTCACATGCAGCTAGTAGGGGCTGAGCAGGTAGTTCATTGGCTGGACAAAATGGTGTTTAGGCTGCATGTTAGAGAGGCAGGGCATATCTTATTTTCTTCTCTGGCTGTGGGCATGATAGATAGGCAGAAGTGTGGTTATCGATAACCAAGCCTCCTGCAAACTGGTATTGAGGAGTCAACTCAATTATTTTAGCACAGCATCAGTCACTTGTTCAAGGAGGATGCACAGCAATTCATTTTATCAGATGTATAAGAGGAGAGCGCATGTAGCATAGAGGGAGGGCACAACAGGCAGAGAGAATCAAATGTGAACAATGTTCTGGCAACTGCAGGTTCTGAAGTGGGCTCGGGAGATTAGGATCCTGGGGATGAAGCGGTGACAGACCATATCTGGGTGTCCGAGAACGTATAGAAGGAAAGTGAGAGGCACAGCATCAGCAGGGTGGAATGACATCCAGGAGCAATTTGTGTGGAGGAGTGGAGGGAGCAGTTGCCCTATTCCACTGGAGTGTACTGCAGGTGCAAGACATTGGAATCACTAGGTCAGGGCTCAGCAGTGTGGTCTTTGTTTTAAGCATGTGTTGCAGACAGCACTATAGATGTTTACAGTATCTACCTGCAGCATATCAAGTGTGGTAAATCTACCAGTCATTTAAAAACAATAAGCATGAGGAGTCATATGGCAGTTCACCACAAAGCTTGGTGAGATCAGTACAGGAATGTACATCTTTAACCAGACAGGTGTCTCTTCCAGCTGCTGGGGTAAAACAAAAAAATATACATCCATTCACCTGCATGCCCGGTGGGTCAATGCCAGCTTGGCAAAATTGCTGGCTTTACAGGTGCTGCTGTTCCAAATAGTGCAGTCAGCCTTCTTCTTCAAATTTGTAGCCTGCGCTGTACCACAGAGGCAGATCATCACCCAATATTTGTTTCATTTAGAAGGCCATTTCTGCACTCCATCAGTATATGGAATGTCTCCTTGTCACTGGATCATGTAGTCAGTAGCAGGGTCCACATGACCACAGACACATGGTCCAGGAAGCATGGGCAGAGATGTTCAATTTTCCTTCTGGCCCATTGGGTCAATTTGCTGCATCCAAGAAAGATGCAGGATGGAACATACTGCTGAAGCTGGAGGATGGTCATTTGATAAATCCTAAAGGTCACCCACCCCACACAAATGACTAAGATAAGGTGTGATTTCCTTCATAAAACCTGCCCGGTCTCTTAACAATAAACTGCGGTCTGGTAAAAAAGCATACACAAAGTGCATGGAAGCAAGGAAATATTTTGGTTAAATGTTGCACTCTAACTTTCCATATTTTGAAAAGAAGAGTAACTAGGCAGCTTGAAATTACCGATATTAAAGTTTTCAACTTTTTTAGGAATATTTTTTGCAATACCGTCTATGTAGTATATTCTATTTTCCTTCTTGTATTGCAATTAAATTATTATTTTCTAATGTTATTTGTTCTCAAAAGTTGCAAGAGATAAGTGTTTTATGAAATGAAGCTTCCCAGAAATTCATTAAAATTATGCTCTTGTAGTGAGTACCAAATTCCTTCAATTTTAATGATAAAAATCTACTTTCCTTTCTTTAGACACTTAAAAGCTAAATGGTCCTGGGATTTAGCAAATAAGGTCTAAAATAAATTGTAGAATTTAAGCGTATGCTCTGTGTGTAATATTTTTTTTTTTATTCCTTCAAAGATAGAAGGAGATCTACTATAAACAATGAGGCTGGGTTCACACTAATGCGACTTGGATGCAAGTTTCCCCGCATTTAATTTGCATGACAGGAGAGTGTGACCGGCTCTCAATGGATTTAGTTCACACACCTCCGGGGCAGCCACGGCCCAAATTGCAGAAGGTCCTGTGTGCCTTCTGGCCCGTTTCAGGTGCGAATTCAGACAAAATTCGGACCTGATTTGCACCTGAACCATTGAACAGACATGCACCGGACTCCCTGCTGTGAGATACAGCCGCACTTAGTGTGGACCCAACCTAATAGATCATGTTGTCTACAATAAATTGTAAAAATGCTACACATGCTGTGTGAAATATTACTTCTAGTAGATTATAATGCCGCGTACACACGGTCGAACTGTTTGACGTACTTAGTCCGTCATACAATCCGACGGACAATCCGGCGTACTTTCCACTGAACGGACTTGACCACACACAGATACACAAACAGTCCGACGAAAGCTTGCGCGATGACGTACAGCACGTACGACGGGACTAGAAATAGGAAGTCCAAGACACAGCAAAGCCCTGTAAATCCTTTCTGGGCATGCGCCATTCTTAGTCCGTCGGACTAGCATACTGACAACCGTATTGTCCGCTGAAACCAAAGTACGACGGACAGATTTTTGGAAAAACCGAAATTCTTAGTACTCCGGACTGCACACTGAAAAAGTCCGCTGAAGCCCACACACGAGCGGATTGTCCACTGAAATGTGTTTCAACGGACTAAGTACGTCAAACAGTTCGACCGTGTGTACGCGGCATTAGAAATAAAAATGATACCCTTTTTGGCCCTCACAAGACAAATGTGGATGTGGTTCAGCTAGTAACGGGAGAAATTTACTAAAACTGGTGCACACAGAATCTGGTTAAGCTTTGACAATAAAACCTTGAAGCTGCTTACTATGCTCAGCTGCACCAGATTAGTAAATCCCCCCCAATCTCAAATAAATTAAGGAAATATTGTGTATGCTGTGTTATTTTGTAATCTTCAAAACCCACCAAAAAAACGATTGATTATTTGTCCAAAGTTAAATTGGAAGGTGGTTTTGACAATAAGGCCCATGGTAGAAATATCTATGCAGTGTGCACAATATTCCTTCCTTTACATTGTGAGAAATATTCTTTATCGTATATATTTGGTCCAGATAGCTGCGTGCATTATGTTGAGTGCCGTAACATATGGCCTACTACAACAGCAGAAATGCTGTTTCTGTGGTGTGTACAATATATCCTTTTTTTCTATGTTATACATTATGTATACATTGAGATTGGGATTTGTATGATGACAAGCTGCATACAGCGTGTCCTTTCAAAATGCATCCTACTCCAGCTGATTCACTGATGACCATAGAATGTTTCCTGCCTTGCCTTGTGTCTCTGACATAAATCAATGCAATTTTTATTTCTGGAAAAAAAAGGGCCTTGTTACTCACTCCTCGAATGTGGCCTAACAAGGTAAGGTAAGGAAAAGGTAAGTATGGATCTGTCGGGAATTCATTTGTTTAAGATTTGGGTTGGGAGGTAGGTTACAGAGAGGGCTAGCATTAAGAATGTTATGGGTTAAAGTTCAGTGTTAAGGATTACTGTTAAATCACGGACTGAAACTAAAAGAGTTCAATATAAAGTATATCTGAAGTCAAAACTTTTTAAAGTTTTGGATAGAGTAGGGAAGAATTACAAGGCCTCCCAGATTTTGCTGTTTAGACAGATTTCCTTTAAGGTTCTATTCCTCTATTCCATAGATACAGGAAGTGAGAGGTAGCCTCTCCAAAGTGAAGGAAATCCTCTCTTAAGCTGGTCATGCACTGACTGAAATTCTGTTCAGTGTGTGGCTTTTCCTGCTTGACCGAAGTCAACTGTTTGATTGACTTCTGTCAAAGGGATGCACTGAAAAACTTTTATCAAACAGTGACTTCAATCACTGCTCAGTATATTCTGACAGCAACTGGTCCTGCTGTCAGAATACAATGTCCTGGATGGGGACTTCTCCATCCATCTTGTTTGTTTGGATAGAGAAATCTGTTATATTTTTTTCTTCTTTTTTTTCTTCTCTTTCTTCCCTCCTCTCCTTTTGTTTTTTCCTTTTATTATTATTATTACTATTATAAAAGTTTTATATAGCGCCAACAGTTTGCGCAGTGATTTACAACATGAGGGCAGACAGTACAGTTACATTACAATTTGGTACAAGAGGAATCAGAGGAACCTGCTTGTTAGAGCTTACATTCTAAAAAGGAAGGGTCAATTGATACAAAAGGTAATAGCTGTGGGGGAATGAGCTGATGGAGGAAGTAAAACAGTGTTAGTTAGAAGTAGGATAGGCTTCTTTAAAGAGAGGGGTTTTCAGGGATCGCTTAAAGATGGATAGATTAGGGGACAGTCAGACAGACTGGGGTAGGGAGTTCCAAAGGATATGAGAAGCTCTGGAGAAATCCTGGAGGCAATAATGGAAGGAGGTGACAAGGGAGCTAGAGAGCAGGAGGTCTTGGGATGACTGAAGAGAGCGGCTTGGTTGGTATTTTTGGACTAGGTCAGTGATGTAGCTAGGGGCATAGTTATGGATAGCTTTGTAAATTTTTGTTGGTACTTTGAATTTTACTTTATTTTAAAAACATCACACCAAGCACTTTCAAAATCTGGTGCCACAACTGATACTGGTAAAGTACACTCTATTGTATTACCAGACCATGTCTGGCCTCATCCTCAGGCCGTGAGTACCATGGTGGCGCGGTCTGAGGATGCAACCAGAGGCGGTCTGGTAATACCAAAGAGTGCACTTTACCAGTGTTAGTTGTAACGCCAGTTCATGTAAGTCAGGCATGTCCAAAGTCCAGCCCGCGGGCCAATCGCGGCCCGTGGCCTGGTTTTGAACGGCCCGCCTCGTAATCTAAACATATATATCTTTTGTGGCCCCCGGCGATCTCCCAGCGTCGGGGCCACAAAAGATATATAGTCTGGTTGCATTGGAGATAGGAGGCTGTACGAGCGCCGTGCACACAGGAGTATTTCCTGTTTACACGGCAGCCTCTGTAATAGGAAGTCCCATCTCCGCTATTGGACGACTGTTCTGTCCATCAAAGGAGGTGGGACTTTCTCTTAAAGAGGCCGCTGTGTAAACAGGAGATTCTCCTGTTCTTTGGCGCTCGTTCAGCCCCCTCCATGTCCCCTCCAATTCTGCACAGATGGCAATGGTAAGTACATTCCTGGCTAATGGTGGCTGCATTCCTGGCTAATAGTGAGTGAAATCTTGGCAAAGGTGGCTGCATTCCTGGCTAATGGTGGCTGCATTCCTGGCAATAGTATGTGAAATTCTGGATAATGGTGGCTGCATTCCTGGCTAATAGTGAGTGAAATCCTGGCAATGGTGGCTGCATTCCTGGCTAATGGTGGCTGCATTCCTGGCTAATGGTGGCTGCATTCCTGGCTAATGGTGGCTGCATTCCTGGCAATAGTATGTGAAATTCTGGATAATGGTGGCTGCATTCCTGGCTAATAGTGAGTGAAATCCTGGCAATGGTGGCTGCATTCCTGGCTAATGGTGGCTGCATTCCTGGCTAATGGTGGCTGCATTCCTGGCTAATGGTGGCTGCATTCCTGGCAATAGTGGCTGCATTCCTGGCAATGGTGGCTGCATTCCTGGCTAATGGTGGCTGCATTCCTGGCTAATGGTGGCTGCATTCCTGGCAATAGTATGTGAAATTCTGGATAATGGTGGCTGCATTCCTGGCTAATAGTGAGTGAAATCCTGGCAATGGTGGCTGCATTCCTAGCTAATGGTGGCTGCATTCCTGGCTAATGGTGGCTGCATTCCTGGCAATGGTGGCTGCATTCCTGGCAATGGTAGCTGCATTCCTGGCAATAGTATGTGAAATCCTGGCTAATGGTGGCTGCATTCCTGGCTAATAGTGAGTGAAATCCTGGCTAATGATGGCTGCATTCCTGGCTAATGGTGGCTGCATTCCTGGCTAATGGTGGCTGCATTCCTGGCAATAGTATGTGAAATTCTGGCTAATGGTGGCTGCATTCCTGGCTAATAGTGAGTGAAATCCTGGCTAATGGTGGCTGCATTCCTGGCAATAATATGTGAAATTCTGGCTAATGGTGGCTGCATTCCTGGCTAATGGTGAGTGAAATCCTGGCTAATGGTGGCTGCATTCCTGGCTAATAGTGAGTGAAATCCTGGCAATGGTGGCTGCATTCCTGGCTAATGGTGGCTGCATTCCTGGCTAATGGTGGCTGCATTCCTGGCAATGGTGGGTGCATTTCTGGCAATAGTATGTGAAATCCTGGCTAATGGTGGCTGCATTCCTGGCTAATAGTGAGTGAAATCCTGGCTAATGATGGCTGCATTCCTGGCTAATGGTGGCTGCATTCCTGGCTAATGGTGGCTGCATTCCTGGCAATAGTATGTGAAATTCTGGCTAATGGTGGCTGCATTCCTGGCTAATAGTGAGTGAAATCCTGGCTAATGGTGGCTGCATTCCTGGCAATAGTATGTGAAATTCTGGCTAATGGTGGCTGCATTCCTGGCTAATGGTGAGTGAAATCCTGGCTAATGGTGGCTGCATTCCTGGCTAATAGTGAGTGAAATCCTGGCTAATGGTGACTGCATTCCTGGCTAATGGTGGCTACATTCCTGGCTAATAGTGAGTGAAATCCTGGCTAATGGTGGCTGCATTCCTGGCTAATGGTGGCTGCATTCCTGGCAATAGTATGTGAAATCCTGGCTAATGGTGGCTGCATTCCTGGCTAATGGTGAGTGAAGTCCTGGCAATGGTGGCTGCATTCCTGGCTAATGGTGGCTGCATTCCTGGCTAATGGTGGCTGCATTCCTGGCAATAGTGGCTGCATTCCTGGCAATGGTGGCTGCATTCCTGGCTAATGGTGACTGCATTCCTGGCTAATGGTGGCTGCATTCCTGGCTAATGGTGGCTGCATTCCTGACAATAGTATGTGAAATTCTGGATAATGGTGGCTGCATTCCTGGCTAATAGTGAGTGAAATCCTAGCAATGGTGGCTGCATTCCTGGCTAATGGTGGCTGCATTCCTGGCTAATGGTGGCTGCATTCCTGGCTAATGGTGGCTGCATTCCTGGCAATAGTGGCTGCATTCCTGGCAATGGTGGCTGCATTCCTGGCTAATGGTGGCTGCATTCCTGGCTAATGGTGGCTGCATTCCTGGCAATAGTATGTGAAATTCTGGATAATGGTGGCTGCATTCCTGGCTAATAGTGAGTGAAATCCTGGCAATGGTGGCTGCATTCCTGGCTAATGGTGGCTGCATTCCTGGCTAATGGTGGCTGCATTCCTGGCTAATGGTGGCTGCATTCCTGGCAATGGTGGCTGCATTCCTGGCAATGGTGGCTGCATTCCTGGCAATAGTATGTGAAATCCTGGCTAATGGTGGCTGCATTCCTGGCTAATAGTGAGTGAAATCCTGGCTAATGATGGCTGCATTCCTGGCTAATGGTGGCTGCATTCCTGGCTAATGGTGGCTGCATTCCTGGCAATAGTATGTGAAATTCTGGCTAATGGTGGCTGCATTCCTGGCTAATAGTGAGTGAAATCCTGGCTAATGGTGGCTGCATTCCTGGCAATAATATGTGAAATTCTGGCTAATGGTGGCTGCATTCCTGGCTAATGGTGAGTGAAATCCTGGCTAATGGTGGCTGCATTCCTGGCTAATAGTGAGTGAAATCCTGGCAATGGTGGCTGCATTCCTGGCTAATGGTGGCTGCATTCCTGGCTAATGGTGGCTGCATTCCTGGCAATGGTGGGTGCATTTCTGGCAATAGTATGTGAAATCCTGGCTAATGGTGGCTGCATTCCTGGCTAATAGTGAGTGAAATCCTGGCTAATGATGGCTGCATTCCTGGCTAATGGTGGCTGCATTCCTGGCTAATGGTGGCTGCATTCCTGGCAATAGTATGTGAAATTCTGGCTAATGGTGGCTGCATTCCTGGCTAATAGTGAGTGAAATCCTGGCTAATGGTGGCTGCATTCCTGGCAATAGTATGTGAAATTCTGGCTAATGGTGGCTGCATTCCTGGCTAATGGTGAGTGAAATCCTGGCTAATGGTGGCTGCATTCCTGGCTAATAGTGAGTGAAATCCTGGCTAATGGTGGCTGCATTCCTGGCTAATGGTGGCTACATTCCTGGCTAATAGTGAGTGAAATCCTGGCTAATGGTGGCTGCATTCCTGGCTAATGGTGGCTGCATTCCTGGCAATAGTATGTGAAATCCTGGCTAATGGTGGCTGCATTCCTGGCTAATGGTGAGTGAAATCCTGGCAATGGTGGCTGCATTCCTGGTTAATGGTGGCTGCATTCCTGGCTAATGGTGGCTGCATTCCTGGCAATAGTGGCTGCATTCCTGGCAATGGTGGCTGCATTCCTGGCTAATGGTGGCTGCATTCCTGGCTAATGGTGCCTGCATTCCTGGCTAATGGTGCCTGCATTCCTGGCAATAGTATGTGAAATTCTGGATAATGGTGGCTGCATTCCTGGCTAATAGTGAGTGAAATCCTGGCAATGGTGGCTGCATTCCTGGCTAATGGTGGCTGCATTCCCGGCTAATGGTGGCTGCATTCCTGGCTAATGGTGGCTGCATTCCTGGCAATGGTGGCTGCATTCCTGGCAATGGTGGCTGCATTCCTGGCAATAGTATGTGAAATCCTGGCTAATGGTGGCTGCATTCCTGGCTAATAGTGAGTGAAATCCTGGCTAATGGTGGCTGCATTCCTGGCTAATGGTGGCTACATTCCTGGCTAATAGTGAGTGAAATCCTGGCTAATGGTGGCTGCATTCCTGGCTAATGGTGGCTGCATTCCTGGCAATAGTATGTGAAATCCTGGCTAATGGTGGCTGCATTCCTGGCTAATGGTGAGTGAAGTCCTGGCAATGGTGGCTGCATTCCTGGCTAATGGTGGCTGCATTCCTGGCTAATGGTGGCTGCATTCCTGGCAATAGTGGCTGCATTCCTGGCAATGGTGGCTGCATTCCTGGCTAATGGTGGCTGCATTCCTGGCTAATGGTGGCTGCATTCCTGGCTAATGGTGGCTGCATTCCTGGCAATAGTATGTGAAATTCTGGCTAATGGTGGCTGCATTCCTGGCTAATAGTGAGTGAAATCCTGGCTAATGATGGCTGCATTCCTGGCTAATGGTGGCTGCATTCCTGGCTAATGGTGGCTGCATTCCTGGCAATAGTATGTGAAATTCTGGCTAATGGTGGCTGCATTCCTGGCTAATAGTGAGTGAAATCCTGGCTAATGGTGGCTGCATTCCTGGCAATAGTATGTGAAATTCTGGCTAATGGTGGCTGCATTCCTGGCTAATGGTGAGTGAAATCCTGGCTAATGGTGGCTGCATTCCTGGCTAATAGTGAGTGAAATCCTGGCTAATGGTGGCTGCATTCCTGGCTAATGGTGGCTACATTCCTGGCTAATAGTGAGTGAAATCCTGGCTAATGGTGGCTGCATTCCTGGCTAATGGTGGCTGCATTCCTGGCAATAGTATGTGAAATCCTGGCTAATGGTGGCTGCATTCCTGGCTAATGGTGAGTGAAATCCTGGCAATGGTGGCTGCATTCCTGGTTAATGGTGGCTGCATTCCTGGCTAATGGTGGCTGCATTCCTGGCAATAGTGGCTGCATTCCTGGCAATGGTGGCTGCATTCCTGGCTAATGGTGGCTGCATTCCTGGCTAATGGTGCCTGCATTCCTGGCTAATGGTGCCTGCATTCCTGGCAATAGTATGTGAAATTCTGGATAATGGTGGCTGCATTCCTGGCTAATAGTGAGTGAAATCCTGGCAATGGTGGCTGCATTCCTGGCTAATGGTGGCTGCATTCCCGGCTAATGGTGGCTGCATTCCTGGCTAATGGTGGCTGCATTCCTGGCAATGGTGGCTGCATTCCTGGCAATGGTGGCTGCATTCCTGGCAATAGTATGTGAAATCCTGGCTAATGGTGGCTGCATTCCTGGCTAATAGTGAGTGAAATCCTGGCTAATGGTGGCTGCATTCCTGGCTAATGGTGGCTACATTCCTGGCTAATAGTGAGTGAAATCCTGGCTAATGGTGGCTGCATTCCTGGCTAATGGTGGCTGCATTCCTGGCAATAGTATGTGAAATCCTGGCTAATGGTGGCTGCATTCCTGGCTAATGGTGAGTGAAGTCCTGGCAATGGTGGCTGCATTCCTGGCTAATGGTGGCTGCATTCCTGGCTAATGGTGGCTGCATTCCTGGTAATAGTGGCTGCATTCCTGGCAATGGTGGCTGCATTCCTGGCTAATGGTGGCTGCATTCCTGGCTAATGGTGGCTGCATTCCTGGCTAATGGTGGCTGCATTCCTGGCAATAGTATGTGAAATTCTGGATAATGGTGGCTGCATTCCTGGCTAATAGTGAGTGAAATCCTGGCAATGGTGGCTGCATTCCTGGCTAATGGTGGCTGCATTCCTGGCTAATGGTGGCTGCATTCCTGGCTAATGGTGGCTGCATTCCTGGCAATAGTGGCTGCATTCCTGGCAATGGTGGCTGCATTCCTGGCTAATGGTGGCTGCATTCCTGGCTAATGGTGGCTGCATTCCTGGCAATAGTATGTGAAATTCTGGATAATGGTGGTTTCATTCCTGGCTAATAGTGAGTGAAATCCTGGCAATGGTGGCTGCATTCCTGGCTAATGGTGGCTGCATTCCTGGCAATAGTATGTGAAATTCTGGATAATGGTGGCTGCATTCCTGGCTAATATTGAGTGAAATCCTGGCAATGGTGGCTGCATTCCTGGCTAATGGTGGCTGCATTCCTGGCTAATGGTGGCTGCATTCCTGGCTAATGGTGGCTGCATTCCTGGCAATAGTGGCTGCATTCCTGGCAATGGTGGCTGCATTCCTGGCTAATGGTGGCTGCATTCCTGGCTAATGGTGGCTGCATTCCTGGCAATAGTATGTGAAATTCTGGATAATGGTGGCTGCATTCCTGGCTAATAGTGAGTGAAATCCTGGCAATGGTGGCTGCATTCCTGGCTAATGGTGGCTGCATTCCTGGCTAATGGTGGCTGCATTCCTGGCTAATGGTGGCTGCATTCCTGGCAATGGTGGCTGCATTCCTGGCAATGGTGGCTGCATTCCTGGCAATAGTATGTGAAATCCTGGCTAATGGTGGCAGCATTCCTGGCTAATAGTGAGTGAAATCCTGGCTAATGATGGCTGCATTCCTGGCTAATGGTGGCTGCATTCCTGGCTAATGGTGGCTGCATTCCTGGCAATAGTATGTGAAATTCTGGCTAATGGTGGCTGCATTCCTGGCTAATAGTGAGTGAAATCCTGGCTAATGGTGGCTGCATTCCTGGCAATAATATGTGAAATTCTGGCTAATGGTGGCTGCATTCCTGGCTAATGGTGAGTGAAATCCTGGCTAATGGTGGCTGCATTCCTGGCTAATAGTGAGTGAAATCCTGGCAATGGTGGCTGCATTCCTGGCTAATGGTGGCTGCATTCCTGGCTAATGGTGGCTGCATTCCTGGCAATGGTGGGTGCATTTCTGGCAATAGTATGTGAAATCCTGGCTAATGGTGGCTGCATTCCTGGCTAATAGTGAGTGAAATCCTGGCTAATGATGGCTGCATTCCTGGCTAATGGTGGCTGCATTCCTGGCTAATGGTGGCTGCATTCCTGGCAATAGTATGTGAAATTCTGGCTAATGGTGGCTGCATTCCTGGCTAATAGTGAGTGAAATCCTGGCTAATGGTGGCTGCATTCCTGGCAATAGTATGTGAAATTCTGGCTAATGGTGGCTGCATTCCTGGCTAATGGTGAGTGAAATCCTGGCTAATGGTGGCTGCATTCCTGGCTAATAGTGAGTGAAATCCTGGCTAATGGTGGCTGCATTCCTGGCTAATGGTGGCTACATTCCTGGCTAATAGTGAGTGAAATCCTGGCTAATGGTGGCTGCATTCCTGGCTAATGGTGGCTGCATTCCTGGCAATAGTATGTGAAATCCTGGCTAATGGTGGCTGCATTCCTGGCTAATGGTGAGTGAAATCCTGGCAATGGTGGCTGCATTCCTGGTTAATGGTGGCTGCATTCCTGGCTAATGGTGGCTGCATTCCTGGCAATAGTGGCTGCATTCCTGGCAATGGTGGCTGCATTCCTGGCTAATGGTGGCTGCATTCCTGGCTAATGGTGGCTGCATTCCTGGCTAATGGTGCCTGCATTCCTGGCAATAGTATGTGAAATTCTGGATAATGGTGGCTGCATTCCTGGCTAATAGTGAGTGAAATCCTGGCAATGGTGGCTGCATTCCTGGCTAATGGTGGCTGCATTCCCGGCTAATGGTGGCTGCATTCCTGGCTAATGGTGGCTGCATTCCTGGCAATGGTGGCTGCATTCCTGGCAATGGTGGCTGCATTCCTGGCAATAGTATGTGAAATCCTGGCTAATGGTGGCTGCATTCCTGGCTAATAGTGAGTGAAATCCTGGCTAATGGTGGCTGCATTCCTGGCTAATGGTGGCTACATTCCTGGCTAATAGTGAGTGAAATCCTGGCTAATGGTGGCTGCATTCCTGGCTAATGGTGGCTGCATTCCTGGCAATAGTATGTGAAATCCTGGCTAATGGTGGCTGCATTCCTGGCTAATGGTGAGTGAAGTCCTGGCAATGGTGGCTGCATTCCTGGCTAATGGTGGCTGCATTCCTGGCTAATGGTGGCTGCATTCCTGGCAATAGTGGCTGCATTCCTGGCAATGGTGGCTGCATTCCTGGCTAATGGTGGCTGCATTCCTGGCTAATGGTGGCTGCATTCCTGGCAATAGTATGTGAAATTCTGGATAATGGTGGCTGCATTCCTGGCTAATAGTGAGTGAAATCCTGGCAATGGTGGCTGCATTCCTGGCTAATGGTGGCTGCATTCCTGGCTAATGGTGGCTGCATTCCTGGCTAATGGTGGCTGCATTCCTGGCAATAGTGGCTGCATTCCTGGCAATGGTGGCTGCATTCCTGGCTAATGGTGGCTGCATTCCTGGCTAATGGTGGCTGCATTCCTGGCAATAGTATGTGAAATTCTGGATAATGGTGGTTGCATTCCTGGCTAATAGTGAGTGAAATCCTGGCAATGGTGGCTGCATTCCTGGCTAATGGTGGCTGCATTCCTGGCTAATGGTGGCTGCATTCCTGGCTAATGGTGGCTGCATTCCTGGCAATGGTGGCTGCACACCTGGCAATGGTGGCTGCATTCCTGGCAATAGTATGTGAAATCCTGGCTAATGGTGGCTGCATTCCTGGCTAATAGTGAGTGAAATCCTGGCTAATGATGGCTGCATTCCTGGCTAATGGTGGCTGCATTCCTGGCTAATGGTGGCTGCATTCCTGGCAATAGTATGTGAAATTCTGGCTAATGGTGGCTGCATTCCTGGCTAATAGTGAGTGAAATCCTGGCTAATGGTGGCTGCATTCCTGGCAATAATATGTGAAATTCTGGCTAATGGTGGCTGCATTCCTGGCTAATGGTGAGTGAAATCCTGGCTAATGGTGGCTGCATTCCTGGCTAATAGTGAGTGAAATCCTGGCAATGGTGGCTGCATTCCTGGCTAATGGTGGCTGCATTCCTGGCTAATGGTGGCTGCATTCCTGGCAATGGTGGGTGCATTTCTGGCAATAGTATGTGAAATCCTGGCTAATGGTGGCTGCATTCCTGGCTAATAGTGAGTGAAATCCTGGCTAATGATGGCTGCATTCCTGGCTAATGGTGGCTGCATTCCTGGCTAATGGTGGCTGCATTCCTGGCAATAGTATGTGAAATTCTGGCTAATGGTGGCTGCATTCCTGGCTAATAGTGAGTGAAATCCTGGCTAATGGTGGCTGCATTCCTGGCAATAGTATGTGAAATTCTGGCTAATGGTGGCTGCATTCCTGGCTAATGGTGAGTGAAATCCTGGCTAATGGTGGCTGCATTCCTGGCTAATAGTGAGTGAAATCCTGGCTAATGGTGGCTGCATTCCTGGCTAATGGTGGCTACATTCCTGGCTAATAGTGAGTGAAATCCTGGCTAATGGTGGCTGCATTCCTGGCTAATGGTGCCTGCATTCCTGGCTAATAGTGAGTGAAATCCTGGCTAATGATGGCTGCATTCCTGGCTAATGGTGGCTGCATTCCTGGCTAATGGTGGCTGCATTCCTGGCAATAGTATGTGAAATTCTGGCTAATGGTGGCTGCATTCCTGGCTAATAGTGAGTGAAATCCTGGCTAATGGTGGCTGCATTCCTGGCAATAATATGTGAAATTCTGGCTAATGGTGGCTGCATTCCTGGCTAATGGTGAGTGAAATCCTGGCTAATGGTGGCTGCATTCCTGGCTAATAGTGAGTGAAATCCTGGCAATGGTGGCTGCATTCCTGGCTAATGGTGGCTGCATTCCTGGCTAATGGTGGCTGCATTCCTGGCAATGGTGGGTGCATTTCTGGCAATAGTATGTGAAATCCTGGCTAATGGTGGCTGCATTCCTGGCTAATAGTGAGTGAAATCCTGGCTAATGATGGCTGCATTCCTGGCTAATGGTGGCTGCATTCCTGGCTAATGGTGGCTGCATTCCTGGCAATAGTATGTGAAATTCTGGCTAATGGTGGCTGCATTCCTGGCTAATAGTGAGTGAAATCCTGGCTAATGGTGGCTGCATTCCTGGCTAATGGTGAGTGAAATCCTGGCTAATGGTGGCTGCATTCCTGGCTAATAGTGAGTGAAATCCTGGCTAATGGTGGCTGCATTCCTGGCTAATGGTGGCTACATTCCTGGCTAATAGTGAGTGAAATCCTGGCTAATGGTGGCTGCATTCCTGGCTAATGGTGGCTGCATTCCTGGCTAATAGTGAGTGAAATCCTGGCTAATGATGGCTGCATTCCTGGCTAATGGTGGCTGCATTCCTGGCTAATGGTGGCTGCATTCCTGGCAATAGTATGTGAAATTCTGGCTAATGGTGGCTGCATTCCTGGCTAATAGTGAGTGAAATCCTGGCTAATGGTGGCTGCATTCCTGGCAATAATATGTGAAATTCTGGCTAATGGTGGCTGCATTCCTGGCTAATGGTGAGTGAAATCCTGGCTAATGGTGGCTGCATTCCTGGCTAATAGTGAGTGAAATCCTGGCAATGGTGGCTGCATTCCTGGCTAATGGTGGCTGCATTCCTGGCTAATGGTGGCTGCATTCCTGGCAATGGTGGGTGCATTTCTGGCAATAGTATGTGAAATCCTGGCTAATGGTGGCTGCATTCCTGGCTAATAGTGAGTGAAATCCTGGCTAATGATGGCTGCATTCCTGGCTAATGGTGGCTGCATTCCTGGCTAATGGTGGCTGCATTCCTGGCAATAGTATGTGAAATTCTGGCTAATGGTGGCTGCATTCCTGGCTAATAGTGAGTGAAATCCTGGCTAATGGTGGCTGCATTCCTGGCAATAGTATGTGAAATTCTGGCTAATGGTGGCTGCATTCCTGGCTAATGGTGAGTGAAATCCTGGCTAATGGTGGCTGCATTCCTGGCTAATAGTGAGTGAAATCCTGGCTAATGGTGGCTGCATTCCTGGCTAATGGTGGCTACATTCCTGGCTAATAGTGAGTGAAATCCTGGCTAATGGTGGCTGCATTCCTGGCTAATGGTGGCTGCATTCCTGGCAATAGTATGTGAAATCCTGGCTAATGGTGGCTGCATTCCTGGCTAATGGTGAGTGAAATCCTGGCAATGGTGGCTGCATTCCTGGTTAATGGTGGCTGCATTCCTGGCTAATGGTGGCTGCATTCCTGGCAATAGTGGCTGCATTCCTGGCAATGGTGGCTGCATTCCTGGCTAATGGTGGCTGCATTCCTGGCTAATGGTGGCTGCATTCCTGGCTAATGGTGCCTGCATTCCTGGCAATAGTATGTGAAATTCTGGATAATGGTGGCTGCATTCCTGGCTAATAGTGAGTGAAATCCTGGCAATGGTGGCTGCATTCCTGGCTAATGGTGGCTGCATTCCCTGCTAATGGTTGCTGCATTCCTGGCTAATGGTGGCTGCATTCCTGGCAATGGTGGCTGCATTCCTGGCAATGGTGGCTGCATTCCTGGCAATAGTATGTGAAATCCTGGCTAATGGTGGCTGCATTCCTGGCTAATAGTGAGTGAAATCCTGGCTAATGATGGCTGCATTCCTGGCTAATGGTGGCTGAATTCCTGGCTAATGGTGGCTGCATTCCTGGCAATAGTATGTGAAATTCTGGCTAATGGTGGCTGCATTCCTGGCTAATAGTGAGTGAAATCCTGGCTAATGGTGGCTGCATTCCTGGCAATAATATGTGAAATTCTGGCTATTGGTGGCTGCATTCCTGGCTAATGGTGAGTGAAATCCTGGCTAATGGTGGCTGTATTCCTGGCTAATAGTGAGTGAAATCCTGGCAATGGTGGCTGCATTCCTGGCTAATGGTGGCTGCATTCCTGACAATGGTGGGTGCATTCCTGGCAATAGTATGTGAAATCCTGGCTAATGGTGGCTGCATTCCTGGCTAATAGTGAGTGAAATCCTGGCTAATGATGGCTGCATTCCTGGCTAATGGTGGCTGCATTCCTGGCTAATGGTGGCTGCATTCCTGGCAATAGTATGTGAAATTCTGGCTAATGGTGGCTGCATTCTTGGCTAATAGTGAGTGAAATCCTGGCTAATGGTGGCTGCATTCCTGGCAATAGTATGTGAAATTCTGGCTAATGGTGGCTGCATTCCTGGCTAATGGTGAGTGAAATCCTGGCTAATGGTGGCTGCATTCCTGGCTAATAGTGAGTGAAATCCTGGCTAATGGTGGCTGCATTCCTGGCTAATGGTGGCTGCATTCCTGGCTAATAGTGAGTGAAATCCTGGCTAATGATGGCTGCATTCCTGGCTAATGGTGGCTGCATTCCTGGCAATAGTACAGTGGTGTGAAAAAGTGTTTGCCCCCTTCCTCATTTCCTGTTCCTTTGCATGTTTGTCACACTTAAGTGTTTCGGAACATCAAACCAATTTAAACAATAGTCAAGGACAACACAAGTAAATACAAAATGCAATTTGTAAATGAAGGTGTTTATTATTAAAGGTGAAAAAAAATCCAAACCATCATGGCCCTGTGTGAAAAAGTGATTGCCCCCTAAACCTAATAACTGATTGGGCCACCCTTAGCAGCAACAACTGCAACCAAGCGTTTGAGATAACGTGCAATGAGGCTTTTACAGCGTCCTGGAGGAATTTTGGCCCACTCATCTTTGCAGAATTGTCCTAATTCAGTTGCATTAGAGGGTTTTCGAGCATGAACGGCCTTTTTAAGGTCATACCACAACATCTCAATAGGATTCAGGTCAGGACTTTGGCTAGGCCACTCCAAAGTCTTCATTTTGTTTTTCTTCAGCCATTCGGTGGTGGACTTGCTGGTGTGTTTAGGATCATTGTCCTGCTGCAGAACCCAAGTTGGTTTCAGCTTGAGTACACGAACAGATGGTCGGACATTCTCCTTCAGGATCTCTTGGTAGACAGCAGAATTCATAGTTCCTTTTATCACGGCAAGTCTTCCAGGTCCTGAAGCAGCAAAACAGCCCCAGACCATCACACTACCACCACCATATTTTACTGTTGGTATAATGTTCTTTTTATGAAATGCAGTGTTCCTTCTACGCCAGATATACTTGGA
This sequence comes from Lithobates pipiens, assembly GCF_037356315.1. NCBI lineage: Eukaryota > Metazoa > Chordata > Amphibia > Anura > Ranidae > Lithobates > Lithobates pipiens. The sequence goes on along the minus strand of NW_027507764.1, from coordinate 337,882,943 downwards.
CACATACCTTCCAAAGAGTTCCACTTTTGTCTCATCGGTCCACAGAATGTTGTCCCAAAAGTCTTGGGGGTCATCAAGATGTGTTGTGGAGAAATTGAGACGAGCTTTGATGTTCTTTTTGCTCAGCAGTGGTTTTCTCCTTGGAACTCTGCAATGCAGGCCATTTTTGCCCAGTCTTTTCCTGATGGTGGAGGCATGAACGCTGACCTTAACTGAGGCAAGTGAGGCCTGCAGTTCCTTGGACGTCATTGTGGGGTCTTTTGTGACCTCTTGGATGAGTCGTCGCTGCGCTCTTGGGGTAATTTTGGGCGGCCGGCCACTCCTGGGAAGGTTCACCACTGTTCCATGTCTTCGCCATTTGTGGATAATGGCTCTCACTGTGGTTCGCTGGATTCCCAAAGCTTTGGAAATGGCTTTATAACCCTTTCCAGACTGATAGATCTCAATTACTTTCTTTCTCAATTGTTCCTGAATTTCTTTGGGTCTCGGCATGATGTGTAGCTTTTAAGGATCTTCTGGTGGACCTTACTGTGTCAAGCAGCTCCTATTTAAGTGATGCCTTGATTGTGAACAGGTGTGGCAATAATCAGGCCTGGGTGTGGCTAGAGAAATTGAACTCAGGTGTGGACAACCACAGTTATAGTATGTTTTAACAAGGGGGGCAATCACTTTTTCACACAGGGCCATGATGGTTTGGATTTTTTTTCACCTTTAATAATAAACACCTTCATTTACAAATTGCATTTTGTGTTTACTTGTGTTGTCCTTGACTATTGTTTAAATTGGTTTGATGTTCCGAAACACTTAAGTGTGACAAACATGCAAAGGAACAGGAAATGAGGAAGGGGGCAAACACTTTTTCACACCACTGTATGTGAAATCCTGGCTAATGGTGGCTGCATTCCTGGCTAATGGTGAGTGAAATCCTGGCAATGGTGGCTGCATTCCTGGCTAATGGTGGCTGCATTCCTGGTAATGGTGGGGGCTGCATTCCCAGCAATGGTGGGAGCGCAGATGGGCACTGACCCTTATTTTGCTTTACAGTTTTTTATTTAAAATTTTAAGTTTTTTTCCTGAAACTTCCCTCTTATTCACCAATAAATACGGTACCGTATATACTCGAGTATAGGCCGACCCGAATATAAGCCGAGGCCCCCAATTTACCCCCAAAAAAACTGGCAAACTTATTGACTCGTGTATAAGCCGAGGGTGAGACATGCCTGTCCATCCCTGTGTGTGTGTCCGTCCCTGTGTGTCCGTCCATCCCTGTGTGTCCGTCCATCCCTGTGTGTGTGTGTGTCCATCCATCCATCCATCCCTGTGTGTGTGTGTGTCCATCCATCCATCCATCCCTGTGTGTGTGTGTGTCCATCCATCCATCCATCCCTGTGTGTGTGTGTCTCCATCCATCCATCCATCCCTGTGTGTGTGTGTCTCCATCCATCCATCCATCCATCCCTGTGTGTGTGTGTCTCCATCCATCCATCCATCCCTGTGTGTGTGTGTCTCCATCCATCCATCCATCCCTGTGTGTGTGTGTCTCCATCCATCCATCCCTGTGTGTGTGTGTCCATGTGTGTGTGTGTGTGTGTGTGTGTGTGTGTGTGTGTGTGTGTGTGTGTGTGTGTGTGTGTGTCCAGCCTACCTGTGTCCCGAGCCTGTGTCCCGAGCCTCCGTCCCGTGCCTTGCCTCCTTGCCTCCGTCCCGTGCCGTGCCTTGCCTCCTTGCCTCCGTCCCGTGCCGTGCCTTGCCTCCTTGCCTCCGTCCCGTGTCGTGCCTTGCCTCCGTCCCGTCCCGTGCCGTGCCTTGCCTTGCCTCCGTCCCGTGCCTTGCCAGGATCGCCGCTCTTCGTCGGCGCCTCGGCGGCCATTCTAAAATTCAAAAGCCGCGCCTCCGCCTTCGCCTGTGATAGGCGGAACACTGAATTTCCCAGCAGCCTGTGTTCCGCCTATCACGGACATCGTCTCATCCTCGTACTACGGACGAGGATGAGACGATGTCCGTGATAGGCGGAACACAGGCTGCTGGGAAATTCAGTGTTCCGCCTATCACAGGCGGAGGCGGAGGCGCGGCTTTCGAATTGTAGTATGTCCGCCGTCTGTCTGCTCGATACGCTGATCGAGCAGTCAGACGGCGATGACTCGAGTATAAGCCGAGGGGGGCACTTTCAGCCTCAAAAAAGAGGCTGAAAATCTCGGCTTATACTCGAGTATATACGGTATATCCAAATAACACGCCCAAGCTCATCTCTTCAACACACACAGCCACAAAGGCAAGAGAATTCTTGTTGGGCTGTGTATTAGTGTTCGAACGAACACACTTAGACCGAATTTTAATGGTACAAAGAATGTCAGGAAAAATGGTCGGCCCTCGTGCATGTTCACTTCATCAAATCTGGCCCTCTTTGAAAAAAGTTTGGACACCCCTGATGTAAGTGTTTGGTGCAATGTTTTTAGAATAAAGTCTGTATGGTGTTATACTTCAGACTGAGTGTAAATAATTTGGATAGTCTTTGTGCCAGTGTGTGATGGTTGAGGAGGGAGACCTGGCAAGCCTGGCTAAGCTATGATTCCTGCAATTGCACTTTACATTGGTTGCAATATTTATCCCATATGCACATTATATTTTATGAATTATATATTGATGTACGTTATGGAATAATTTATTGAGAAGTGATAGCACAGTCTTACTATTTAAAACTTAAGTATCTCTATTGGTAGCTTCAAATCAAAGCGCATTTTCCCTCATTTTCAGTTTCAGTGACAGTGGTCACCAGAACAAGGTAATACAAAAGATATGCAAGAGCTCCACTCCACCAGGAAAGACAAACAAATGTACTATACCCTTAAAGATTGCTGTGCTGTTTCACCCAGGCTTGACTTCAAACATGTCCATATTTGTTTATCTCCATTACATGGAGGATGATAGGATTAGTAGTTGAGATAAGTGTTTCTTATACGTCTAGTTCAGCTCACAGGAAGTGACAAGGAAAATGTTGTTTTTGGGTTTAGTTATACTTTAACCTCTTGCCGACTAGACGCGGTCATTATACTGCAGCAGGTTGGCTCGTTCCCGCAAATCGCCATAGCTATACGTCAGCTCAGTAACACACTTTTGTGGGCACACGCTCCCATTGGCCAGCGAGGGTGCCAATCAGCAGGTTCAGTGGACTCGATGTCCGCCGGCCACCTTTGATTGTTCCCTACAGTGACAAAACGGGGATCTGCCTGTTTAAACAAGGCAAATCTCCTTTCTGACAGGTAAGATCACATATATCCTGTCTTTCTGTTTCCCCAGTCATACAGTACCCCATACAGTTAGAAAATACAAACAGGGAACCCATGATTGCACTTGATGTTAACTCCTTCCCTGCCAGTGTCATTAGTACAATAACAGTGAATATTTTTAGCAATGATTACTGTAATAATGTCACTGGTTCTCAAAAAAGTGTCAAAAATGTCAGTTAGGTGTCCGATCTGTCCACTGTAATGTCACAGTCCCGCTAAAAATCACTGATCGCCACCATTACTAGTAAAAAAAAAAATAATAAGAATAAAAATGGCTTAAATATATTCCCTGAAGATGCGATAACTTTTGCGCAGACCAATCAATACAAGCTTATTGAGATTTTTTTTTACCAAAAATATGTAGCAGAATACACATCGGCCTAAACTGATGAATACATTTGTTTTGTTTTTTGGAAATGTTATATAGCAGAAAGTTAAAAATGTTGCCGTTCTTTTGTTGCGCAAAAAATACCACCAAAAGAAAGCTCTATTTATGGGAAAAAAGGGAAATTGATTTTTTTTTTGGTTCAGCATCGCATGACCGCTCAATTGTCAATTAAACCACCAAAGTACCATATCGCAATAAATAGCCTGGTCAGGATGTGCGTAAATCCTTCTGGGGCTGAAGTGGTTAAGGCCAACATTTTTTACCAAACCTGAGTCTTTATCATAAATTTCTCAATCCATTCTAGGAATAAATGGTACATAATGATAAAACATAATAATGCAACATTTAGTGTAATCCAATTTTTATTCATGTGGTCCAGGTGTCTACACCGCTTATTAAAGTGTAACTCTATATTGAGAAAAAGTAGTCTCTTTCAAGTTGATTTATACTGTACATTGCAAGGATTTTATCAGACTTTATTGCAGATGTATACCTTTTTATGCTCTGTAGAAAGTGATTTAAGCCTTTCATGTATTTGTTTGATAACTGCTGAATGGGAAGGTCTACATTCATTCCAATTACCTGAGCAGTTTCAGTGCTTTAAAAATAAACAGAACAGTGGCAATTTAGTCTGAATGACTCTTTGAATATAATTAACTAAGAATGGAACTTCTATTCTGCATTTCTCAAGCACGATTGGCAGGTCCCGATGAACATCACATTTGCTGGACATGTGATTGGCTCCCGCTGTGTCCAACCACAGTGAGAGTGGGTCACCGGTGGGACACATGTTTGCCCCAGACCCGGACGTGTCGGATCATGTATCGGGCACAGAGCAACCGTCCTGCCTCGGTATATAAGTTATTTTCAGAGGATGAATCCTTTCTAATATTAGCATACTCATTACTGGACAGTATTAACAGTTTAATAAATTTATGTATTTTTCTCTTAGTCACTACATGAGTTCTGAATGCCTGGGTAAAATACACACTCTGGAACCCAAAGATATTACTAATTTCGTGTTAGAAGTTTTGGTGAGTATTGATTTGCGCTTTTCATTTCATGCTTTTCAGTTAATTTCTGAGCGGCCGTTCGTCAACCAGACATGTTGCAGAATCGGAGGAGATAACGTGTTATTTATTATTGGCCTCTGGGTTATTGCTTTGACCCACGTCCAGTTCAGGAACAGGAGGAAGAGGATTTGGTTGCTTTATTTTTCGTGACCAATTATGTCATATGCCTTTGCCGCGGGAGCTCCAGAATAATCTGGATGATTTCGGATTCCGGATGACGGACCCCTGCTTTCACCAACTCTTGACATTGATGACTCCTATATTAACCTCCCTGGTGGTATGATTATTTCAGATTTTAGGTGCTGAAAGCGGTACAATTATTTTACATGAAAATTTGTCGTTTTATATTGTAGTCCTGTCATTCTTAGGAATAACTCACTTAAAACTGTCCAAATCAGAGTCTAGCAGACATCCCGGGTATAATAAAGTTTGAAAAATGAAATCATAGGTTATAATATAATAAATAACTATAAATAATTATACCAAATAATAATATAACAATAATAAAAATTATTCAATAATGTAATCAAATCAAAAACACTGAAATTTGCTCAGTTGCAGAATTGTCACTGTCATTACTTTTCAGTATTTGATGACAGATCTCCCCACAAATCGCTATCCCTCAATTCTGCGAGTGATTTCCATTTATTATCTCTGTTTTCTAGCTGGTCTAAAATCATTTTTGATGTAAAGGGACAGTTTTGGTTGCTATGGACAATCTCCAGTTTCCAGGCATAAAGAACTGTTTTTATAATATAAAACTGCATGCAGGACACTGGGCAGACCACTAGGGACAAAGGGGATGTGAAATGATTCCATACAGCAATGTAATCTGTAAGATTACATTATACTGTATGTATACTGTGTGTTTCACTTTTTGAATTTGGCGCCGTTCTCCGTCCTCTTGCGTCGCAACGCTCCCAGGGAATGGAGATCGGCTCTGTGATAGATCGAGCGAAGCATGGCTCGCTCGTACAACAGGGGGACATCCCTGGATCCAGGGGACAAGGTAAGTAAACTCTCCCTGGATTCAGCGATGCGGTCCTGAGTCTAGCTCGGGGTTGCCGCTTTTGGTATAAACTCTCCACCCCGAGCCAGTCTCGGGAATACCACCAGGGAGGTTAAGAAGCAGAGTGTGTACATGAGCATAAGGATTTTATTTTTTACTTTTTTGTTGAGTAATGATTTGATTTGGTATGTTTTCTATATTTTTAGATGCATAGAATGCAATTTTTGGTTAAGTTCAATTGGCAGATAGCATATCTAATTGTATTTGTTTTCTTTTTTTAAATGCACAAAAAAAATAATTGTGGATAATAATACTTGGCTATATGTTTTACTTGAAATGACAGTTTGGGAGTAGGCAGTTACATTAAAAAAATACAATGTAAAATTACCAAGGAACACCAACATAGTTGTATCTTTAATCTTAAAAACCATGGGATAATGGTGTTGTTGTAACTTGCCCAAAAAAAAAAGCATAATAATAATATTATTCTTGATATCACTAGAAAATAAAATCCTTTTAAAATATGTTTGCCATAACTCCATCAGTATCACCTGCAAAGCAGCTTCATTAATATCACATTAAAGAAGAAGAGAATGTGCGTTGCATTTCAATATTTCATCATTTGTAACGTCACAAATGTTAAGTCTCCATTACGAGCGCTAGTTTACAAGACCGACTGCTTCCAGCTCATCCTTGCTTCCGAGGATGCATGTTTGTACTTTGGACTTTTGTCTGACGGACTTGTGTACACAAGCTTGGAAAATCCAACAATAGACATTTGTCCGCGGAAAATTTTAAAGAGCGCCATCCAACATTTGTCCATAGAAAATCCTACAACAACTGTCCGATGGAGTATACAAACGGTCAGATTTTCCGCCAACAGTCATCATACATTTCCCGTCGGAAAATTTTATCGTGTGTACTCGGCTTTAGAAACCCCTGTCTGACATCTGAAAAATAAGGTGCTGATAAATAAGGTATTATAAAACACTATATATTCAAAAAAGTGTGCTGTATTTTTTTATTAAAGGGAGAGGCTGGGAATTAAGTTCATACATTGCTGTCATCGTGCAATACTTTATTTTATCAGAGTTAATGTATAGCTCTTTATATCCGTGAAATCTGTGTATATCAAGAACTATTGACAATAATTGCTAAGAATGAATTTAAAAAAAAACAAGTAAATGGAGGAACAAAGAATAAGATGTTAAAGACTAATTGTTCACCAAAATCACATACACAGCCATTTCATGCTTTATAAACAGCCCATGTGTTATTACTCCTATTGTCCACTGTATTGCTTAGTCATGTAGCATATCAATTACTTTCCAAATAATGAGCAGTCTTTAGCTCTTGGCTGTTCTCAGTCACCACCAACTTCTACACGTCATAAAAATAAGAAAAGAAAAACAGCTGAGATTTTATAATAAGACTCTAAATCATTTCAACAACACTCCATTTCTAAGATGATTTTCAAATCTGGATTTAGTTCTCAAATACAAGTAATTAAACTGTGGATCGTAAGAAGTTCACACTTCACAGTGGAATTTAGGTATTCAACAAATCTATTCATCTTAGTAATACTGCTTACATTGGCCAACTTACATAGCAGGAATTAAATGAAGATATGTGAACTCCTAGGCACCTGGTAATAATTTTAAAATGTATTTTTGTGCTTATTGAAATCAAGATGCTTGCAAGTATCAGCCAAACTTATTAACTTGACTAATGATGATAAATTAGATTTGGCTTGGATGCAGCCTTTGAAATCATTGTGTTGCAATCAGTAACTTCATTGGATTCATTCTGAAAACTTGGATTGAAAATGTTCTTGGTGTTATTCACATTCATGCCAAGATCAGTACATGGTATCTTTCAGTTTGGTGCCACCGAGAACAATGATGTTTCACTGAGTGGTGTGCAACAATGGCCAGTACAGTAAATTAGAACGAGTTGTAAAGATGTCTCTTTGTGAATTCTGGATTTCTCCATTAAATAGTTTTTGTATTACCCATTAAGAGATATTCTCACGGCATTCTGAACTTTTGCTGTTTTCTCCTAATGCACCTTAATTGTCTGGATAGCAAGCATGAATATTTCTAATTGTTCCAACCATTAAAGTTTTCCTTAGCAACTGGCCATGTAAATGCTGGCAGACCTCTATCTCGCAAAGTCTTGCTTGGTTCTAGTGATCTCTGGAACAAATTTTTGGTTTGTCCTGATTGTGATCTAATGTTCTAGTCATTGTTCATTTTTCTTAATCCAAAATAATGATTATTAGCAGTAAAAAAAGGCATAGAGTAAAAGCATCAATACATACAAATACAGTGTACATATTCAGTCAAAGTAGCAAGTAAAACAAGTTATTTTCTATATAGTATATGTATATAAAAATATTTTAAACAGACAACTGGCAAGTAAACAAGTCGCTAAGGACATGTGAAAAAAGATCCCTAGTCATAGACTGTACACAGATGTAAGTGCAAGTTAGTGTAACACAGGCTATATGATTAGAGCATAACGGTTTGCAAAAACAACTAAAACTAAAACCATCTCTCTGTGCCAATTCTCACACATCATTTTAAACTCAGTAGTACCCATAGTCATAGCAGATAAAGGAAGAGTAGAAACCATTGAAGCATGGAAACTTCAGACCTGAATGCGTGGAGAGTTTTGCCCCCGTAGTCAAAGGGTCCCCTCAAGATGGGGAGTAAGTACACAGGCCCCTAAAGGAGGGTAAACAATAGCCAGCAAAAGAAGGTATAATGAAGTATTGCCTTATTAACCTGTAGTTGAGAAAAGCTATTTAAGATTGGAAGATTGTACTCCAAATTTTGTTAAATTTTTGTTGTTTCTTATGTTAAAGCATTGTATTCTTTGCTTTCCTTTGTTGTATAGCAGGCACCACAGTTTCAATCCACTCTTCGTAAAAAAAAAAAAAAGTACACAAATAAATATTTAATTTTAAAGACTCAAGAGGGCCCATCAAGCAAAGCTGAGGATCTAGCTGTACCAGAGAGCCCATGACATCATGCAAAAAAGGTTTATAATCTGATTCCAGTAAGCTTATATCTGTGGGCAAGACCATAGCAGGTGGAAAAGTGGCAGGAGTCCCCAGGCACATAGGATATGATAGGTTGTAAGACAGTATGTATTTTGCTAGCCAAGGTGTCAGAAAGCTATGGTGGAATATAAATAAGTGGGTTGGCTTATGAGTAGGTTTTAAGGAAACAAATTGCTGGTAAAGCCACTGCTCAGATCTAATCATTAATATGACTCACTTCAACCTCCCACAAAGTATTTCTGTTATAAGTCTGGCTTATGACATTCTTTTTTTTATAGTTTTGGATAGAAGTTTAAAATATTTGTCAGGTTTCTGGATGTCCCCCCACTGGGAATATTCAACCTATTTACCCTGGTCACTATTCTCTTTAGGTCAGAAAGTAATAGGGAGCATTGCAGTTGTCATTCAGACAGGTATAGAAAGAAAATCTTTCTCAATAGACCTCTGTTCTGCCCCCCCCCCCCCCCTGACAAGGGGTTTTAACCTTTCCCAATTCTATACAGAGCTAAACTAAAATGGTTTTGCTTTAGATACACTCCAATCTGTGCCTTGTTTTTCTACTTATTTGAGGGTATGCAGTCCTTTGACCTTGTTTCTGAACAGGCACTTGCATTGTTAGCCTTTGTTCTTTTTAGCTGTTATTTTACTTGTATTTATATGGTCATCTTTAAGGTGTAACCTTATGTGTTTTTTTTTCGACTCCTGTTTCACAAATTAACCTAAGATGACTATACATTCATAAATCTGATCTTTCAGAACTATAAGATAAGAAACCTTTATGATCTAGTCATCTGTAAAGCACATAATATCACTAAAAAGCACGATGGGATTGATTTACTAAAACTGTAGAGTGCAAAATCTGGTGCAGCTCTGCATAGAAACCAATCAGCTTCCAGTTTTTTAATAAGCTGAAGTTAGAAGCTAAATGGCTACCATGCACAGCTGCACCAGATTTTGCACTCTCCAATTTTAGTGAATTAAACCCTATAAGATTAATAAATGAAAAAGTCAAAGGAAAACAATTCTCATCAAGTTGTTTGTACTGGAAACACCACTCTCTCAATTTAACTGCTGGAGTAAGTTCCACAAAAGTGGCCACATTGTGCCAAAGTATCCTTTAATGAATGGATAAGTTGAGTCCTTTTTTCTTCAAATAGCTCAGCAATGTCAACATTTGGTTTGTAGAAGCCACAGCTATAATGATGCTCTGCTGGCCCTGGTCATATCAAACCATGAGGAGCTTATTACTAATGTTCAAATAAAACAACATCTGGTTTGCAGTAACCATAACATGATTTAATTTAATGTAAGGTGCAAACAACAAGCAAATACTGGAAAAAATAAAAACACTTAACTTAAAGAGATAATTTTTTTAAAGGCTGAGGAATGATCTCCAAGACTGGGAGGGAGTACTGCCAACAAAGAATACAGAACAAAAAATGGTAACGTTTCAAATCGACTGTATTCAAACATACCGCAAAATATACTCACCAGCCACTTTATTGGGTACACCTTGCTAGTACCGGGTTGGACCCCCTTTTGCTCTCAGAACTGCCTTAATTCTTTGTGGCATAGATTTAACAAGGTGTTGGAAACATTCCTTAGAGACTTAGGTCCATATTGAGATCATAGCATTGTGCAGTTGCTGCTGCACATCCATGATGCTAATTTCCCATTCCACTACATCCCAAAGGTGCTCTACTGGATTGAGATCTGGTGACTGTGGAGGCCATTGGAGAACAGTGAACTCATTGTCATGTTCAAGAAGCCAGTTTGAGATGTTTTGAGCTTTGTGGCATGGTGCATTATCCTGCTGGAAGTAGACATCAGAAGATGGTGCACTGTAGTCATAAAGTTATGGACATGGTCAGCAGCAATACTTAGGTAGGCCGTGGCATTTAAACAATGCTCAGTTGGTACTAAGGGTTCCAAAGTGTGCCAAGAAAATTTTACCCACACCATTACACCACCACCAGCCTGAACCATTGATACAAGGCAGGATGGATCCATACTTTCATGTTGTTTATGCCAAATTCTGACCCTACAATCTGAATGTCGCAGCTGAAATCGAGACTCATCAGACCAGGCAACGTTTTTCCAATCTTCTATCATCCAATTTTGGTGAGCCTGTGAGAATCGGAGCCTCAGTTTCCTGTTCTTAGCTGACAGGAATGACACCTGATGTGGTTTTCTGCTGCTGTAGCCCAGCATTTAGAGATGGTATTCTGCATACCCTGGTTGTAACAAGTGGCTATTTGAGTTACTGTTGCCTTTCTATCATCTCAAATCAGTCTGCCCATTCTTCTCTGACCTCAACAAAGCATTTTCATCCAGACAACTGCCGCTCACTGCAATTTTTCTGTAAACCCTAAAGATGGTTGTGCATGAAAATCCCAGTAGATCAGCAGTTTTTGAAATACTCAGACCAGCCCGTCTGGCACCAACAGCCATACCATGTTCAAAGTCACTTAAATCCCTTTTCTTCCCCATTCTGATGCTTGGCTTGAACATCACTAAGTTGTCTTCACCATGTCTAAATGCCTAAATGCAATGAAAAATATTGAATAGATTGTGGGGTGCATCAGCACACAATGGGAGTCATGAAAATAACTATACCAAGAGGTCACCAGCCCAATTGTACAATAATAGGAGATAATGACAAGAACCAAGCTGGGTATTGTAAAGGTGACCTGCCGGTATTCATAGAACTAACCAAATACACAAAAATCTCTTATTAGGATTATATCTGAATAATGTTTTGAGGGGTTGTCCTACTGTTTCTCGCAGCATGTCATTCGTTTTGAATTTTTGCAGCCTCTATACATATTTTGTTATATTTTTTGTAACTTTCAAATGATGATACTGTTCGTTCATTTTTCTTATTCTTTATGGCTTTTTAAACATTGGATGTGGACCACATAGGTTTTACTTTGAATTGCTAATCAACCAATCACATGGCCTCAACTCTATGCATTTGGAAAATAAAGAAGAGAACCAAGCTGGGTGTTCTAAGGGTGGCCTGCCAGTATTCATATAACTAATCAAATGCACAAAAAATATTTAATATAAAAAGTCATACATTTTATTATACAACAATTAATACTTCTTAAAAACATATACTGTATCTAAGTCAATGGATGATACCATGAGAAGAGCTACTGTCAAGTACAATTACGCATTTTGCGGTAAGATGCCACTTCTTTAGATTGCCATCTATACTTGCGACAGTTTATTCAATGCAATTCACATATCTATAAAATAGAGCATACATCAATATACGTCATATGCATAGATATTTCTTTGTACATGATTAGATTTAGATAGACCCCATCCCCTTTTGAAGAGGAGAAAAAACACAACAGGACAATACTTACAGAAACAATCACGGGTAATAAGGGAGATCGTTTCAAATTGTCTCAGTTTGTGAGGAGGCAAAAACAGGGACCAATGTGGAAAAGGCAAATCTGTCCTAACAGCTCTGTATATGTAAAAAAAAACAATGGTAATGAAGCATCACAGCTTCAAATGTAATAAATTCAGAGTATCTGCCGATCCCAGAAGAGGTACTCACTGTTTGTAAGCTATGATGGAGACTCCCATCAATGGGAAATGGAAAAAAGTTAATCAAAAGTTCTCAGTTCAAAATAATCTAAAGTCTCAAGAGGTTAAGCTGGTAATATATGTAGAGGGAGCTCAGGAATGCTAGTCAAAAAAATGGATCCCCAAATAATCCACTTCTTTTCAAATCTAGGGATCAAACCAACCAAGCTCTAAAACCGAGAAAGGGTTAGAACAAGCAATCTATTTAAATATCAGTGGGTTTAGCTACAACAAGTTACTTCGCCAATATCTGGTACTTGGTTTCTACCTTTTGGAGCCAGAGATTGAATGGAAGACCAAATAAACCTTTAACCTAAAATAGTCTCTGGGCCTCCCAAGGACCTGCCCACCAACTCCCCCAAAAACATTCTTCAGATATATGCCTAATAAAAAATTCCAGGCCTGAGCATGTGGGTACTTTACAAAATAATTAATCGTTGGTGACTGGGACAAACAGAAAGCAAATGTATTAAATATTTTCTTTAGCTCTGTGTATGCAAACGATCATGTGGGGCAGCACAGCAGCTAAGTGGTTAGCATTTTTTCGACTAGCAGCACTAGGTTTGTCAATTCGAATCCTAACCATGGCACTACCTACCTGGAGTTTGCATGTTCTCCCTGTGGCAGCGTGGGTTTCCTCCCACACTCCAAAAAACAAGCTGGTAGGTTAATTGAATCCTCTCTAAATTGGCACTAGTATGTATATGTATGAATGGAAGTTAGGGACCTTAGATTGTACGCTCCTTGAGGGCAGGGACTGGTGTGAATCTAAAATATATGTGTAAAGCACTGCCTAACTAAAGTCAGAGTTGGTGACTGGATGCAAAGAGAAGGCAAATTAATTAAATTAAACCTTCTTCAGCTCTCTGTATACAAAGGAAAATGGGCTAACTCAAGTACTAAATGGTGTCCAGAAACATTTAGACAAACAAAAGGGTAAATAAAGCACATGGACCAGCTGGCACACAGCCATGTGTATAGGTTTAAAAAGAGATTAAAAATGTTACCAAGTAACTACAGACATGTTACCACATAGAAGAGGTTTTGCTGGAAAATAATGATATACGCAGCAGTTAGCATGGATTCACACAAGACTAAATTAAGTGGTTAAACAAATCTTTTGTTTTATGGGGAAATAAGCAAAAACTTAGACAAAAGAGTGGCTGTGGATATGGTATACCTGGACTTTGCAAAAGAGTTTGACACAGTTCCTCAGACATGGTTTAGTTAAAGTCTTTAGGCTTAGAATATTCTGTTTGTAAAGGGATAGAAAACTGGCTAAAAGACCATATTCATTGAGTTGTGGTTAATGATTCATACTCTGAATGGTTATTAGTGTTGTACCCCAAGGTTCTGTGTTGGGGCCCTTAGTTTTTACCTTCTTTATAATTGGCATAGTTTGAATTTAAAAGTACAATTTCAGTGTTGGCAGATGACACCAAACTATGTAGTGGAAGTAGTGGACCTTGACCACTTTCTGCCCGGCCTATAGCAGAATGTAATTCGTTTTGACGAATGACGGGGGGTCTGTGCTGATTGTTTATCAGCATAGTCCTCCCCCCTTTGGTGCCCACACTAGGGAAGCCTCCAGGACCACCAGGGAAGCTCCTAGCATGTAGATGGCCAGGTACATCCCCCATGGCCATCCACATGTGAAAATCAATGCCAACATATGCCAATCAGTGCCCACAAATGGGCACTGACTGGCACCTCTATGGCTCAATAAAAATTATTAATGCCCAACAATGCCACCCATCCGTGTCATCAGTGCCACCCATCAGTGCCACCTATCAGTGCCCATCCATGCCCATCAGTTCCCACCTATCAGTGCCCATCAGTGCCCATCCATGCCACCTATCAGTGCCACCCATAAGTACCATCAGTGTCACCCACAAGTACCCATCATTGCTGCCTACGAGTGCCCATCAGTGCTGCCTATGAGTGCCCATCAGTGCCGCCTACAAGTACCCATCAGTGCCACCTATGAGTGCCCATCAGTGCTGCCTATGAGTACCCATCAGTGCCGCATACCAGTGCCACCTATCAGTGCCCATCAGTGCCACCTATCAGTGCCTATCATCAGTGCCCATCAGTGCTACCTCATCAGTGCCACCTCATTGGTGCCACCTCATTGGTGCCCATCTGTGCCACCTTATCAGTGCCCATCAGTGCAGCCATATCAGTGCCCATCATTGAAGAAGAAAGCATACTTATTTAGAAAAAAATTAACAGAAACAAAGAAAAACTTATTTTTTCTAAATTTTCTGGTTTTTTTATTTGTTGCGCAAAAATAAAAATCGCAGAGGTGATCGAATAGCACCAAAAGAAAGCTCTATTTGTGGGAACAAAATTATAAAAAAAAATTGTTTGGGAACAGTGTAGTATGACCGAGCAATTGTCATTCAATTTGAGATAGTGCTGAAAGCTGAGAATTGGCTTGGGCAGAAAGGTGTATAAGTGCCTGGTATTGAAGTGGTTAATGAACTGTTTAATTGCGCAAATATGTGGCAAATTAGATTTAATGTTGATAAATTTAAAGTTTTACACTTGGGTGCTAAAAACAAGACAAGAGGAAAAAAACTGGGGGAGTCAATGGTGAAAAGGGATTTGGGTTTTCTTGTAGATCGTAGACTTAATAAGAGCATACAATGCCAAGCTGCAGTTTCTAAAGCTAGACCTCATTTAAAATATGCCATTCAGTTTTGGTACCAGTTCACAAAAAGGATATTGGAGAACGAAAAAAATTGTACAAAGAAGGGAAACAAAACTGACAGGAGGCATGGAGGATCTCAACTATGAGGAAAGATTAGCTGAACTGGATGTAATCTTTCTTGAGAAGAGGCAATTAAGGGAGGATATGATCACTATATATAAATACATAATTAGTCCATTCAGTGAACTTGGTGTAGAGTTATTCACTTTCCGGTCTTTACAGAGGACAAAGGGCACTCTATACATCCAGAGGAAAAGAGATTTAACTTCCAGTTATGGAAAGGCTTCTTCACAGTAAGAGCTGTAAATATATGGGCCTAGACTCCTTCAAGAACAAGTTCTGGCCACCTCAGTACATTGTTTTAAAAAGGGCTGGATGCATTCCTTAATGGTAAAAAAATATAACTGGATATTATCATTTAAATGTAATAAGACCAGAAATTTTTGATCCAGAGAATATACAATTGCCTTTGAGGGACAGGGAAGGAATATCAACTGTGAGTTTTGAGTTCTGTATATGGAGGTTTTCTATTTATTTATTATTGGTGGAACTATATGAGCTTCTAGATGGGCTTCTGTCTTTTTTTTAACCTGACAAACTAAGTAATTATTTGATAAATAATGCAAAATCTGGAAAATGCATAACTAGCAGGTCACTTTACTAAAATCATTACAACATGGGGGCATGGTTTGCAGCTCACGGAATAGGATCGTGATGCCATCCTATACCAAGCTAGAACAAAAGGTGAAGCTATGAAGATAGATAATGTGCACATATCGGATTTCTTAGCAGATGTACAATGACAAAGAGCAAAATTTACTGAGGTTAAAAAACACCTTAGGAGATTTGAAGTCACTTATGCTATGCTCTACTCGGCCCAATTTTGTGTTGCAGCAAACAATGAAACTAATTTCTTTGACAAACCCACTACTGCCTTCAACTGGTTGGATAGCGTGGGGCATACCCTGGTGAAAGCCTCTGTTTCCTCAGTTTGACGGTATATCCCTTTTCATTATGTTCTTTAAGAAGTTTAACAGAACAATTTCCTTAATCACATAATAGGGAAAGGGGAAAATTTGGGACTTTAAATGAGGTCATAGCCTCCATCCCTATCAAATGTAAGGCAAAAATTTAAAACAAGAGCTGGGCGGGACTTTATATGAAGTACAGGGTTAAAAAGAGACAAAATGGCTATTGAAAAGATTATTTATTAATTTTTTATCTAGCAAGGCATGATTACATGTATATTGGAGAGGTGCGCGGGCAGACACATCATTGACATCAACATTTCACTTTATACAATTGTAATGACCGATACAGAATAAGTTATAAAAGCGCACGTCAATTATATACATAAAATAACCAATAATAACAATAGAATGGACAATTAATAAAGTATGGCAACTACAAGAATCTATGACTTCTTGGTTGTTGCAGTGAATTAATGAAAAAAACATGATTTGTACAGTATTTCAAAAATCAATGCTGTTGGAATTGGGGTACCAGAATACACGGCAACTAGTAGCTCTATGCATTTCGCGGCTTACTGCCGCTCATCAGGATTAATAATTGCAATGATGGAACATAGGGAGGTTGAAAAACCCACCTAATAGTCACTTACACATAGCCATGCAGTCGTAGGCGCAGTATCGGAAGCCACAAAGCACCCAAAGAGACGGTACGGGAGCTGAGGAGGCCCATCCAGCGGCAGTAGGGCCCACAGAATGCACACACAGGCAACCACCGGGACAACAAGGGCATTTGACAAATGGGAACGAAATCTCTTTGGGTGCTTTGTGGCTTCCGATACTGCGCCTACGACTGCATGGCTATGTGTAAGTGACTATTAGGTGGGTTTTTCAACCTCCCTATGTTCCATCATTGCAATTATGAATTTACTACTACTCTGTATTTTCAGACCAATCACGAGCTTGCTCCTGATGAGCGGCAGTAAGCCGCGAAACGCGTAGAGCTACTAGTTGCCGTGTATTCTGGTACCCCGATTCCAACAGCATTGATTTTTGAAATACTGTACAAATCATGTTTTTTTCATTAATTCACTGCAACAACCAAGAAGTCATAGATTCTTGTAGTTGCCATACTTTATGAATTGTCCATTCTATTATTATTATTGGTTATTTTATGTATATAATTGAGGTGCGCTTTTATAACTTATTCTGTATCGGTCATTACAATTGTATAAAGTGAAATGTTGATGTCAATGATGTGTCTGCCCGCGCACCTCTCCAATATACATGTAATCATGCCTTGCTAGATAAAAAATGAATAAATAATCTTTTCAATAGCCATTTTGTCTCTTTTTAACCCCGTACTTCATATAAAGTCCCGCCCAGCTCTTGTTTTTAATTTTTGCTGAACAATTTCCTATTTCACAGTCTACTGCAGCTTGTTTCTCCTTCAAGGTGATATGAAATCACATGGAGAATTTCTGTCACGTTTCATTGAGCAATAGTAACTGCCCCCCTAACACTTATTCTCGCATGGAGACATCTTACAGGTTCTGTGTTTCTTTTTTTCATGAAATGTGGAAATTTTTTCTTGTTTTTTTGTATGGTTTTCCATGTTGTCTTCTGTAGTTTATGCACCCCATAATATTTCCGGTCATTCCCTACCTAGCGTAAAAGTTAATGTTTCCCATACAACTAGGATAAAGCTATGGAAGGTGCAGGCACTCCCAGAGTTTCTGAAAAGTAATCAGGGTACAGCAGCACCTACAGTGGTATGGGATACTTTAAAAGCTCACCTACGGGGACTTTTTATGAAACAGATCTCAGATATTAAAACTAAAACTAAGGATTGGGAAAACTGTGTACTTAGAGAGTCGGGTAAGGCAGAGGAGGCAAATCTTGCTAATCCTACAGCAAACTGAGCACAGATGTTTGGAGGCTCAAACCCTTTACCAGCAAGTCTCCATGACAAAAGGTTTTTTATTGTGGTTGTTCAGTCCTTTAGTCGTGTCCGACTCTTTGTGACCTCATGGACCATAGCATGCCAGGCTTCTCTGTCTTCCACTGCCTCCCGAAGCTTGCTTAGCTTCATGATCATTGTTTCGATGATACTATGTATCTATCTTGTTTTCTGTCATCCTCTTCTCCTTTTTCCTTCCATGTTTCCCAACATCAGGGTCTGTTCCAGTGAGTCCTCTCTTCACATTAGGTGGCCAAAGTATTTGAGTTTCAGCTTCAGGATATGTTCTTTCAGTCAATATTCAGGGTTGATTTCCTTCAAGATGGACTGGTTGGATCTTCTTGCCATCCAAGGGACTTTCAAGAGTCTTCTCCAACACCATAGTTCAAAAGCATCAATTCTTCGGTGTTCAGCCTTCCTTATGGTCCAATTTTAACAGCCATAGGTTACTACAGGGAATACCATAGCTTTGACTTTACGCCAATTTGTCGGTAGGGTGATGTCTCTGCCTTTTAGAATGTCGTCTAGGTTTGTCATTGCTTTCCTCTCAAGAAGCAAGTGTCTCTTAATATCATGGCTACAATCACCGTCTGCTGTGATCTTGGAGCCTAGGAAGTTTTCTCTCCTTCTATTTGCCAAGGAGTGATGACACCTGTTGCCATGATTTTAGTTTTCTTAATGTTCAAATTCAGGCCAGCGTTTTGTGCTCTTCTTTTTCACCTTCATTAAGAGACTCTTTATTTCTTCTTCACTTTCTGCCATTAGTGTGGTATTGTCTGCATATCTCAGGTTGTATATATTTTTCATTTTTCCTGGCGATCTTAATTCCAGCTTGAGATTTTTAGATCCTGGCATTCCACATGATGTACTCTGCATATAAGATATATAAGTAGGGTGACAATATACATCCTTGCCGGAGTCCTTTCTCAATTTTGAACCAGGCAGTTGTTTCATGTCCTGTTCTAACTGTTGCTTCTTGATTTGCATACAGGTTTTTCAGAAGACAGATGAGGTGGTCTGGTATTCCAATTTTTTTCAGCGGTTGCCACATCTTGTTGTGATTCACACAATGGAAAGCTTTACTGTAGCCAATAAAGCAGAAGTAGACATTCTTCTGGAACTCCCTTGCTTTCTCTATGATCCATCGATTGTTAGCAATTTGATCTCTAGTTCCTCTGCCTCTTCTAAATCCAGCTTGGACTTGTGGTAGATCTCAGTTCTCATGCTGCTGAAGCCTAACTTGTAGAATAATCAGCATAAACTTGCTAGCATGTGAGATGAGTGCGATCATCCAGACTCCAGCCAGAAAGACGGTCCATAGCCAAGCTCAAATATCTGCTGTTTTTTCTCCCTTTTTTAGTGATTTTTACACTTCTAAATTTCACCCCACAGAGGGAGAACTAGAACAATTTCTAGATTAGTGCTCCCTCCTACGGGTTGGTTGGAGGGGCTTCCAAATGTTCAATGCACCTATTAAGTTAGGGGAAATCTCCCTGGTGGCAGCACAAATGGCTAATAGTAAGCCATTGGGTACGGATGGTCTCCCAGCTGAAACCATTTTATCTGTCCTGCTCAAAATTCTAAATGATGCCTAAAAAATGGAAACTTACCTACTTCCATGAGTGAAGCAATAATAGTAGTCCTGCCTAAGCCTGGCATTAAATTATTGTCTTGAGTCTTGGCTAATAGGCTGGTGGGGATTGTTTCCAGTCTGGTGCATTTGGATCAGTCTGGTTTCATCCCTGCCAAGTCTACGGCCTTAAATATATGGAGGCTGTTCCTAAATATTCATCTCCCGGTGGATAATCCTGGAAACCATGCCATCTTCTGCCTCGATGCTGCCAAAGCTTTTGGCAGCGTAGAGTGGCAATACTTATGGCTGGTACTGCCCTAATTTGGGCTCGGCCAAACATTTATATCCTGCGTACAACTACTCTATGCTGAACCCAAGGCAAGAAAAAATAAAATAAATTATTTCTTCTCAGAGTCCTTCCTATTGTACAGAGGCAGCAGGCAGGGGTGACCTTTGTCCCCCCCCCCCTGATATTTTCCTTGGTTCTGGAACCACTGGCAACTATGGTCAGAGCTTCATCAGACATCATTGGGTTTCAAAGGGGACTTAAGGAAGATAACATTTTGCTGTATACGGACGATGCCCTATTGTACTTAGGCGATATCGCAGGTTCTTTAACAGCAGTGATGCAACTTATCAAAGAATTTCAGTTCTTCTCCCTTTAAACCCAATCCTGTGGTCTTACCAGTTAGCATTTCCCAGATACAGACTATTACCTATTTCAAGTATTTGGGTATAATGGTGACAAGTGAGCCATACAGAAATGTAAACACAAATGTGACAGCTGGTGTAAACTGCCTTTGACGGTCACAGGACCTGTCAATTAAAATAAAATGATATGGGCACCTCAATTCTTGTACATACTACATAACTCCCCTATATGGATCCCCAATTATTGGTTCCATATAATAGATTCACAATTCCAAGCTCTTATTTGGAAAGATGGTACAGCCCACAAAAAACGTGATACTTTACAATACCCTACAAGACCCTTACAAGACCAAAGTGGTATGGCTATCCCACACTCACAAACATACTTCTTAGCTGCTCAATTGCAGCACTTCATGGGCTGGGATGTACCTTCCATGGCAGACCCCTCTAAAGGCTTTCTGCTTGACCCAATAGCTAACTATTCAGCTTTGTTACACATGGAAATGGGATTTTCTAACGTCCTCTCTCACCATCCTATGATTCAGCTACTGCTGAAGCTGTGGAAGTCCATTAACCCCCCTGACGGTATTCCCGAGTCTGACTCGGGGTGGATTTTTTATACCAAGAGCGGTATCCCCGAGTCAGACTCGGGACTGCATCGCTGGATCCAGGAGGAGGATTACTTACCTTCTCCCTCGGATCCAGCGTTGTCTCCCCGCTGTACGAGCGAGCCGTGTCTCGCTCGATGCATTACATCGCCGATCTCCGTGCCCTGCGAGCGTTGCGACGCACGGGCACGGAGATCGGCGCCAAATTCAAAAAGTGAAACAAACAGTAAACATACAGTATAATGTAATCTTACAGATTACATTGCTGTATGTAAATATTTCACATCCCCGTTGTCCCTAGTGGTCTGCCCAGTGTCCTGCATGCAGTTTTATATAATAAAAACTGTTCTTTATGCCTGGAAACTGGAGATTGCCCATAGCAACCAAAACTGTCACTGTGCATCAAAAATGATTTTAGACCAGCTAGAAAACAGCGATAATAAATTAGAATCACTCGCAGAATTGAGCGATAGCAATTTGTGGGGAGATCCGTCATCAAATACTGAAAAGTAATGACAGTGACAATTCTGCAACTGAGCAAATTTCAGTGTTTTTGATTTGATTACATTATTGAATAATTTTTATTATTGTTATATTATTATTTGGTACAATTATTTATAATTATTTATTATATTATAATTTATGATTTAATTTTTCAAACTTTATCATACCCGGGATGTCTGCTAGACTCTGGTTTGGACAGATTTAAGAGAGTTATTCCTAAGAATTGCAGGACTACAATATAAAACGACAAATTTTCATGCAAAATAATGGTACCGCTTTTAGCACCTAAAATCCGAAATAATCGTACCGCCAGGGAGGTTAAACAGAGATTGGGTCTTACAGAATTTTTTCTCTCACAGGCCTATTTGTAATAACCGACTTTATATGGAATTGGTGAAACTTGGTAATTATTCCACATGGATAGGTGCTGGAGTCTAATATATATTTAGTTGTATGATGACTCGGGGTTGAAATCATATGACCAATTACTGGCAGAATTTCCATTACTCAGACATTGCCGCTATCAATATCTAGAGTTACACCACGCTGTAAACAGTCTGGGCAGACAAACTTCTATGTGTTTAACTGAATCCACCGTTCTTGAATCCATCTTTATTGACAACGAAAAAAAGGGCATTATATCTAGGATTTATGTGACCTTGTTGACTCACTTACAAGCCCTGGATCTCCTGCCCTGTAGAGAGATGTGGGAGAAGGATGTTGGACCTATTGACGGAGAACAATGGTAACAAATATTAACAACTGGCCCCCTAGTGTTGGTATCCGCAACTCATAAACTGTCCCATTTATTCATCTTACACTGTTCTTATAGGACTCCAGTACAGCTTCATGCTTGGTGTAGACTTGAGATGCCCTTATTTGTCCCAAATGTCAGATATATCTTGGTGATTTTATCCATATGTTATGGAAATGCCTTTAATTAGTGAGATATTGGAGTAGTGTGATCTCAACTACTGTATTAAAAATATATATCAGGTACAATTGGCAGTGGATACGTTGACATGCTTGTTGGGGAGTCTTGATGAAGAACTATACTCTCCTCATAGTTATATAGCCCTTATATTATACTTAGCTAAGAAATTAATACCAAGATTGTGGTTATCTCCACAGCCCCCTACACATGCTCAGTGGATCCAGTCAGTCAATACCTTTCTTATTCAGGAAAAAATACCTACTATCATAGAAACTCTCCCAAGAAATTTTTAAACATATGGCAATGTTGGTTTAACACACCAAGGGTGGCATCCCCACAACTTGTACGTGATAGAGTGTTAGAGCTTTAGACATAATCAAACCAAGGGTACTCCTGGTGAGTCTTATTTCACCCATTTATGGAAGAACTGTCATTATTGTGTTTTTCTATGTACTACAGTAAGTTAGCAGGTGACTATAAAAAATGTGTTTATTGTTCCTTGAGGACTGGTAGGTTTGTTTTGAGTTTGTTTTACTTTTTTTTGCATTTGAACTACAAGGCGTCTATTAATATGATGCCTATATCATCAACAATTTTAGTATATGTATGGAGACTTCAGGCTTAGACACTGTTGAGGCTATCCTCTTTGTTTGATATAGCACAGGAATTAGGCATTATTTACCATTATTGTAACTGAACAATTGACTGTTTGTATATTGTAATGCCTTTTACTTACCTTTTCAATAAATGCTTGATCCATTTTAAAAGCACAAATGTTTAGTCTATTTCCAATCATACTGTGTCAAAATTATATATTGTACTTGAAGATACAGTCTTAGGCAAGTTCAACACTTTGATATCCATATGAAGGTTGAGAAGTGAGAAAAAGCTTTAATTCTCATACTACAGGGGAGTTGGGTCCTCAAGACAGTAGTACCCATATCCATATTATTATTATTTATTATTATACAGGTTTTAGAGAGCGGCTTGGTTGGTATTTTGGGACTAGATTAGTGATGTAACTAGGAGCAGAGTTATGGATGGCTTTGTAAATTATTGTTAGTACTTTGAATTTTATTTGTTGGGAGTGGAAGCCAGTGCAGGGATTGGCAGAGAGGGGTGGAGGACACTGAATGGCTGGTAAGGTGGATGAGTCTGGCAGCGGCATTCCTTATGAACTGAAGGGGGAATAGTCTATGTAAAGGTAATCCAACGAGGAGGGAGTTGCAGTAGTCGAGGCGAGAGATGACCAGGGAGTGAATTAGAAGCTTGGTGGTGTCATTAGTTAAAAAGGGGCATATTCTGGAAATGTTGCGGAGGCTAAGGCGGCATGATTTGGACAGGGCTTGTATGTGGGCCTGAAAGGACAGTTCGGAGTCTAAGGTTACCCCTAGCACCCTGGCATGTGGGGCGGACTGATAGATGTGCCATTGATCTTGACAGAGAAGTCAGGCGAAGGGGCACGTGGGGGAGGAAATATTAAGAGCTCGGTTTTAGATAGATTAAGTTTGAGGAAGTGGTGTGACATCCAGGCTGATATGTCTGCTAGTAGATCAGTGATGCGTGAGGAGATTGATGGGGTGAGCTGAGGGGCAGAAAGATAGATTTGGGTGTCATCAGCATATAAATGGTAGTGAAGTCAGCTGACCCAGGGAGGACGTGTAGATCGAGAATAGTAGAGGTCCAAGGACAGAACCTTGGGGAACCCCAATGGAAAGGGGAGTTGGAGAAGAGGAAGTGGAGTTGTAAGTGACACTGAAGGTGCGATGAGATAGGTAAGATTCAAACCAACGGAGAGTGCAGCCATGGAGACCAAGCAAATTGAGTTTTTTGAGGTGGAGGGGGTGGTCAACTGTATCAAAGGCAGCAGAAAGGTCTAAGCCCTTGTACACACGGTCAGAGATTCCGATGGAGTGTGTCCTATCGGACCATTTTGTCGGATATTCCGACTGTGTGTGGTCTCCAACAGACTGGAATATCCGACGGACCAACTTTTCCAACTTGCCGGTAAAATTTTCCGACAAAATGCTCCGATCGGACATACTCCGATCATGTGTAACCTACTCCGACGGACAAAGTGCCACGCATGCTCAGATCAAATTCCTAGACCAAAGCCATTGGCTACTAGCCTGAACGTAGTCCCGCCGTAACTAAATAACGTCATCACGTTATGTACAATTGGATTTTCCGACAACTTTGTCCGACCGTGTGTCAGCAACATCACTTCCGGACCTCTTCCGGAATTAATCCGTCGGAATTACTCTGACGGATTTGGTTGTCGGAATCTCCGACCGTGTGTACGGGGGCTTAGAGTAAGAGTATGGAATAATGAGTGTTGGTTTTGGCTGTTAGTAAGTCGTTAGTGAGTTTTAGGAGGGCAGTGGAGAGTGCTGTGGGTGAAATCCAGACTGAAGAGGATTGAGAAGGTTATTTTCAATGAGGTGGTTGCTTAGTCGGTTGTAGACTAAACGTTCAAGGAGTTTGGAGGCAAAAGGGAGTAAAGAGATGGGTCTTAAGTTGTTAAGATTGGTGGGGTCTGAGGCCTTTTTTGGTATGGGAGTGACTAGTGCATGTTTTAGAGGGTTGGGGTAGATGCCAGTAGAGAGTGAGAGGTTGAATATATGAGTTAAGGAGTGTAGGATTGAGTCAGATGGGGACTGTAGTATTTGAGACGGAACAGGGTCCAGGGGGCAGGAGGTTAGGTGGGCATTAGAAAAAAGTTTAGTGACTTCCTCTATAGTAGCTGGGTCAAAAGAGGGAAGTATTGATTGTGCAGGAGGACAAGGAGTGTAAGATCAGGGAGATGTCTGTAGAGCGGAGATCTCGAGACGAATCGTCTCTATCTTATTTTTGAAGTGATAAGCAATCTCCTGGGCAGTGAGTAAGTTAGTGGGTGGGGGTAATGGAGGACAAAGTAGAGTGGTAAAGGTAGAAAAGAGTTGACGGGGAATGCGTGAGAGGGTGTTAATGAGAGTGATAAAGTAGGTCTGTTTGGCAGCGTGCAGGCAGGAATGGTATTTTTGGAGGGCAGATTTATATTGGCTGAAACCTTGCTGTGACTTAGTTTTACGCCACAGACGCTCAAGAGCACGGCTACATTTTTTGAGGCTTCTGGTTTTGTCTGTCTGCTAGGGTTGTAGCAGTCAGGGCCTGATTCTGTGCGTAGTAAGGGGGGCCAAGGTATCCAGGGTGGATGACAGTGAACTGTTGTAGACAAAAGTAGCCAAGTTGGGGCAGGACAAGGATGAGATTTTGTCATAGAGACAATCTGTAGCAGAGAAAGAAGAGAAGGGTTAAGATGGCAAAGGTTTCTACGGGTAATAGTTTGGTAGTTGGAAGGCAAGGAGGAGGCAGACAAGGAGAGATTGAAACTAATAAGGTGGTGATCAGATAGAGGCAAAGGAATATTGGAGAGGGTGTGCGGAGTGCATAGGTAGGAGAAGATGAGGTCAAGGAAGTTGCCAACAGAGTGAGTGGAAGCACTTGTCCATTGTTTTAGATCAAAAGAGGAGGTTAGGGTCAGCAGCTTAGAAGTAGCAGGAGTGTTAAGATTAACAGGGATGTTGAAGTCACCAAGAATGATTGTTGGAATTTCAGAGGAGAGAAAGTAAGGTAGCCAGGCGGAGAAGTCATCAAGGAAGTTTGATACCGGTCCAGGGGGTCAATAGATCACAGCAATTCTCAATGAAACTGGAGAAAATAAGTGAATACAGTGAGCTTCAAATGAAGGGAGGGACAGAGAGGGGGGTGGATGAAGAACCTGAAAAGTGCTTTGAGGGGATAGGAGGATTCCAACACCACCTCCTTTCCGTCCACTAGGCCTGAGAGAGTGAGTACACAGGAGGCCACCATAGGAGAGAGAAGCGGGAGAAGGAAGGTCAGATTCTTGAATCCAGGTCTCAGTAATTGCAAGTTGGTTCAGGGAGTTAGTGATAAATAGGTCATGGACGGTGGTGAGTTTGTTACAAACAGAGCGGACATTCCAAAGGGCACAGGAGAAGGGGAGGCTGGCTCTAGGCTTAAGAGGAATAGAAATGAGATTGTGTGGATAGCGGCTGTTAGCAGAGGATGGGTTGTGCCGGGTATGTTGGCTGAAGGTAAATGATTGTGGTCTAGGATTTGGGGAAATATCTCCAGAAGTTAGGAGAAGAAGGGTGAAAGAGGTGATATGGGAGTGTGACTTATGTGGGGGGACACGTCCCAGTGGCCTGCAGGCTTTATTGGTATATGGATTTAGTGCAGTAATAAGGTGAAGACAGGTGTGAGGGTGATATATATAAGCTGTGGGGGGGGAGAAGGTGGGTGAAGGAGTGAGAATTTAAGCAGAGAGGATGCAACTGTGAGAAGGAAAAGTAGAGAGTGCATGATACAGAGTGGTGAGATTGAGAGGAAGCATGAATGAGAGAAGAAAAAGTTTGGAGAATCAGGTCACCTGTAGTCTGTTTACTGTTCTGCAGAAGTCTGTTGTGTATTTTCGCTTTGTGCAATCGCTGAAATGCTGAGCGGAAGTGCAATACTTAATCCAATATGAATACTTTATCCAAGATGATAGTTGGCAATGCAACCACTGCCTGTGCAAACCCCTGCCTGGGCATCCCCTAGGTAAGGCCTGAATTTATAGTGAATTTGGATGGGGGTATTGCCAATTAATTAGTTAGGATTGCATAGGAGGAACACATGGCTAACAGAATAAACTTCTCACACCAAGGCTCACTACAAGACACAGCAAGAGAGCAGAAAAGGTCAGTGCCGTAAAGATAAGAACAGCTCCTAAATTTAGGTATAGTGAGACAATAAGAAAGTTAAATAAACATCATTCTGATATGGACAGAGGTAAATAATTTGACAGCAGCATAGATCACCAAAAGCACATACACAGAACTAGCAAGATGATCCCAGTTTCAATTAAAGGTGGAAGTTGTGAGCTGACACATGCACAGAACTAGCAAGATGATCCCATTTTCAATTAAAGGTGAATGTTGTGAGCTGACACATACACAGAACTAGCAATATGATCCCAGTTTCAATTAAAGGTGGAAGTTGTGAGCTGACATATACACAGAACTAGCAAGATGATCCCATTTTCAATTAAAGGTGGATGTTGTGAGCTGACACATACACAGAACTAGCAAGATGATCCCAGTTTCAATTAAAGGTGGAAGTTGTGAGCTGACACCTACCTGTGGGAGGGTAGAAAAGAGTTATGTTAGATAGCGCTGAGCAGAAGTGCAATACTTAATCCAATATGAATACTTTATTCAAGATGATAGTTGGCAATGCAACCCCTGCCTGATATGCATATGACTAATAATTAAATACCCAACATCTCTATTTCAAAATAACAGACAAAATAGAAGGAATGGGAGCTGTAGGTAAAGAAGCTGTAGGCTGTAGGTAATGAAAAAATAAATAAATAAATAAATATATATATATATATATATATATATATATACTGACCAAAATTTAGGCCAATCGAAAATGTGCAGTTTTATCACACAGCACAATGCCACAGATATCGTAAGTTTTGAAGGGGTGTGCAATTGGTGTTGGCATGCTGACTGCAGGAATATCCACCAGAGCTGTTACCCTTGAATTGAATGTTCATTTCTCTACCATAAGCCATCTCCAAAGGTGTTTTTGAGAATTTGGCAGTACATTCAACTGGCCTCACAATCGCACACCACGTGTAACCACACCAGCCCAGGTCCTCCGCATCCAGAATCACCTCCAAGATCATCTGAGACCAGCCACCCGGACAGCTGCTGCAACAATCTGTTTGCATAACCAAAGAATTTCTTCAGAAACTGTCAGAAACAGTCTCAGGGAAGCTCATCTGCATGTTCGTCATCCTCATCAGGGTCTCGACCTGACTGCAGTTCATCATTGTAACCCACCTGAGTGGGCAAATTCTCACATTCAGTGGCGTTCAGCACTTTGGAGAGGTGTTCTCTTCACGGATGAATCCTGGTTTTCACTGTACAGGGCAGATGACAGTCTAATAGCATTGTGTGGGGGAGCGGTTTGCTGAAGAAAAGGTTGTGGATCGAGTGGCCCATGGTGGTGGTGGGGTTATGGTATGGGCAGGCATATGCTATGGACAACAAACACAGGTGCATTTTATTGATGGCATTTTAAATGCACAGAGATACCGTGATGAGATCCTGAGGTCCATTGTTGTGCCATTCATCCACGATCATCAGCTCATGTTGCAGCATGATAATGCACAGCCCCATGTTGCAAGGATCTGTACACAATTCCTGGAAGCTGAAAACATCCCAGTTCTTGCATGGCCAGCATACCCACCGGACATGTCACCCATTGAGCATGTTTGGAATGCTCTGCATTGGCGTATACAACAGCGTGTTCCAGTTCCTGCCAATATCCAGCAACTTGTGCAGCCATTGAAGAGGAATGGACCAACATTCCACAGGTCACAATCAACAACCTGATCAACTCTACGCAAAGGATATGTGTTGCACTGCGTGAGGCAAATGGTGGTCACACCAGATACTGACTGGTTTTTGGACCCCCCCCCCCCCCCCAATACAGTAAAACTGCACATTTTGGAGTGGCCTATTATTGTGGCCAGCCTAAGGCATACCTGTGCAACAATCATGCTGTCTAATCAGCATCTTGATATGCCACACCTGCTAGGTTGATGGATTATCTCGGCAAAGGAGAAGTGCTCACTAACAAAGATTTATACAGATTTGTGAACAATATTTGAGAGAAATTTGCCTTTTGTGTACATAGAAAAAGTTGTAGATCTTTAAGTTCAGCTCATGATAAATAGGGGCAAACACAAAAGTGTTGTGTTTATAATTTTGCTCATTATATATATATATATATATATATATATATATATATATATATATATATATATATATATATATATAACAAAATGATCTTTAGCCACTTAAGCCCCGGAAGGATTTGCCCTCAAATGATCAGGCCAGTTTTCTTTTGGTGGTATTTGATCACCTCTGCGTTTTTTATTTTTTGCACTATAAACAAAAAAAGAGCGACAATTTTGAAAAAAACACAATATTTTTTATTTTTTGCTATAATAAATATCTCCCAAAATATTAAAAAAACTAATTTCTTCATCACTTTAGGCCAATATGTATTCTTCTACATATTTTTGGTTAAAAAAATCACAATAAGTGTATATTGTTTGCTTAACGCAAAAGTTATAGTGTCTAGAAAATAGGGGATATATTTATGGTATTTTTATTATTGCTTTTTTTACCAGTAATGGCGGTTATCAGCGATTTTTTTGAGGCACTGCGACATTGCGGTGGACAGATCAGACACTTTTGACACTTTTGGGACCATTGACATTTATACAGCGATCAGTGCTATAAATAGCCATTGATTACTGTATAAATGTCACTAGCAGGGAAGGGGTTAACATTAGGGGGCGATCAAGGAGTTAAGTGTTCCCTAGGGTGGTGCTTCTAACTCTGGGGGAGTGGACTGACAGGGAGTAGAGAGGGATTGCTGTTCCTAATTACTAGGAACAGCAGCCCTCTCACTACTTCCCTGAAAGAATGGGGATCTGTCTGTTTACCTTTACAGATCCCCGTTCTGTCTCTCTGAGGAGCGATCGGGGGTCACCGGCAGACATCACAGCTGCCGGCCAAGAGCATAGGCTCCGGTATCATGGCATGGGCATGTGCGCACCCCCTATAGCTCTTAAAGCGATGACGTACACCTATGGCGGTATGCGCAGCCATGCCAACCTGCCACAGTCAGTGGTCTGCAAGCGGTTAAACACATAGGTAGCACTGTTGCACATTTGAAGCGTGCAGATAGCTGTTATGAGACGCATATACAGCCCCTTATTGACATGTGTGATGCAGTGACGCACAGTTATGATGTGATCACATCAGCACGGGCCACTTGGTTTTCATTTGCTGTCTTAAGACGCTTAAATTGGCTGTTTAGGGAGAAGAAGGAAACACATGACAGGGAAGTTTATTCCAAACTCAGCCTCTGAAACAGCCGGCGGTGATCTGCGAAACTGGTCAGGCATGGACTTCTTTCCACCTCCAACTTCCAACTTATGGAGAATTTAAGCTTATGGATGGGACTTCTTGTCAGATGACCAGCTCAAGGATTGAAGGAATTTTTACCTCAACACAATTGATAAGTACATTTCCTTTCCACATATCTGTTTCTATTGAAGCATTCGAGGGAGCTGTTATATATAACTCTGTACAAACATAATTTGGGCAAAGGATGGCCCTACATAGCATATATGGATAAATCTATCTTATGCTATCTACCACAAACTACAATTGCCTATGGTGGGAAAGAGTTCATTCAAGCTTAGCTCTTGATGTATACAATTTCAATTTAATTCCAAG
Organism: Lithobates pipiens; assembly: GCF_037356315.1. Classification (NCBI taxonomy): domain Eukaryota; kingdom Metazoa; phylum Chordata; class Amphibia; order Anura; family Ranidae; genus Lithobates; species Lithobates pipiens. The sequence continues at coordinate 337,852,242 of NW_027507764.1, read as the reverse complement.
AGCCTACTATTTTTTCACTGGGAACATACTTGCACCTCCTCTGGTCCGCCACAGAGCTGGGCACTAATTGCTTAGGCAATCACTGTACTGTACATTGGATATTACAGCCAGAACAATCCCTCCAATACAGCACAACTGTGGAATGTTTGGGGGCACTTGGACTTAGTCACTTTTGCACTCTATCCTTGATCAGTTCTGTTCCCCTACATGTCTAATTCACGACCAGATTCCTCAGTCCCATCAATTTATTTTGTTTCTCATCTTCATTTGTACTATTGGATTATTAATTACAGTTTCTCTTCTATCCAATACCCACATGTTGTGGGTTAATACTAACACTCATCAGTTGTGAGGTGGATTGGATTTTAGTGTGTGTAGTTTGTCTAGTATGGTACCATTGTACATGTTGCATATTTCCACATTTTCTGACATTAATAAATACTGTTTTAATTGATCCAGCGTGTTATAACTCTTCTTCATAGGGATGTTTGAGCTATATTCAGGTTTTTTATCTTAGTTGCAAGTGAGAAAAAGCACATAGCAGAACTTACGTGACTACTTTTATCTTGATAATAGACCCCTGAAGCTTTCATTATTCTTCAGAAGTGTTTCAATAGTTGTGAATTCCTGCCAATCTCAGCACACCCCTTTGTAGCCAAAACCCCAACATAATAATAGCATAGCATGAACTTCTATCAACCTGTCCACAAAGGGGGTCTGCAATCAATTGTTCTAGTAATATTCAAGGAAAAGCTTCATTAAGGAAGCTAAAAAAAAGTAATCTACACCCTTAAAATGTTGATTACCAAGAAAACAGTTACGTCAATGCTCAGTGAGGAACATATTATTTCACAAAATTAAACATATCTGTTTAGATGTGTTTACTGATATACTGGTAAAGGCAAACGTAATATACCGAAAAGAAAAAAGGTGAAAATACCAAAAATTCTAACAGAAAATCGTTTAGAACAGTCAAAGCAAGAATCCATGTAAAAGAAAGTCTTGAAGAAAGATTCTCAAATTGTCTTCAACCAAGTTGATTTACAAAGAGATTGCAGAATATGCATTTTTCTTAACGAATGTTCACTTAGCTCAGTAAGTAAAGAGAAACTGTGTTCACTTTATTTATCCAATCATGATTTTTTTTTTATTCCCTTGTATATGCTTGAGTATTTAAGTCGAACATAGATTTACTTTGGTCACCAAGCCAACAATCTTAACTGCCTTACAAAATAAACTTCATTGTATGCGTCTTAATTTAGAAGGTCCATCTTAACTTTTTTTTTTTTAGCAAAGCAGGTTCATTTTGCATACCAAAGAACATAAGCATTGGGATTACTAAGTCAGTGCTCAGCAATCACTTTACAGGTTTAACTGGCAAATGCCTTCTCCCAGGAGCTGACGAGAATGGAAACCCTAGATAGGAAGACTCATAAAAAGATTTTGTCTATAGCCATTACATAGTCTAAGCTCTCAGCAATGCCGTGGTAACATTTTGACAAACTGCCTTTGGACAGTCTTCTGTTATGAAATTTTAATTTAACTTTTACATTTGCTAAGACTGTACTGCCTCACATATCTCATAGGCATCTACTGTATTTGTTTACTCTTATTTCCTAAAGTGAAGATGTTTCATGTAGCATTGAAATATTGGCCTTCCATTTCCTATAGCATAGGCATTTTGGCTATCGATACATAAGCCGAATGGACCACTATGAGTGGATATTTGAGTAAAGTACAGCTTCACTGGTCTGAAGTTATATGAGTTATATGGTCACAGCTTTCATTTTATAACATCAGCAATGTAATAACAATATAAACAATAGTTAGAGTATAATGAAATTGTAATATAAGCTTACTTGAAAAATGTCTGTTGTGATTTCTGCCTGTCTGCTGGCCATCTCTTTCCACAGGTCTTTGGATTGCCTTCATGATCTGATCTTTTCCTCTCCTGTTTACTTTTGATTTCTAAGGACTACATACCCAAGGGTACCTTGCTGCCTGCAAGCAGTGATTCCTGTACTGGATCCACCTCCTGAAACTCCTCCGCTCAGTGCCTCTGTAATTCAGAAGGCAGGCTATGTGTAATATATGACACAGCAGTGCCTACTCACACGACATAGTGAATACATGTCAGAGAATTCAAGAAAGTAAATTTGTAGTAAGTTTATCGTCAAAAAAGAAAGTATTTTAGAGATATGTAGATGGCTTTTTTTAAGGTGCCAAACAGAGCAGTATAAAAACAATGACATAAAAAAATGTAATCTTATGATTGTTATTTACTGTCGCTATATCGTTATATTTTGCATGTTTAATGTACAAATATACTTTAACATACTTAAACAAATTTATAATGTGATTTTTTCTATTCATTTGTAGTGATATAATAATTTGTAGAGTGCTCACATGTCTCCTGAGGAAGCTATTAAATGGTGAAAAATAATGAGTGGAAATGACTGTACATACCTTATGACTGCATGGATTTCATGATAAGGGTTTTCAAGAATTATTGTTTTTAAAACTTTTATATACCTATAATAAAATCTAGATTTTATTAATTTCATTGTTTTCCTCCTTCTCTGTTTGGCGCCTTAAAAATCCCATCTACATATCTCTAAAATATACACATGAAATAGGGAATTGGAACGTTTAAGGTGCTAGACAAAAATACTGTGCTACATCATATTTTTAAAATTTCATAACACATTTTATTGGATACATTAAAAAGGTACTTTTTGTATTTAAAATATTTTTTTCCAAATAAAGATCATATGTGATCTAAGTATACAGTACAGTGATAATTGCTCAACATGTTTCACCAGAAGATTTTCATAAGTAGTTTGCAGTGCATCTGTGAAGGATCTGTACTGCTTATGAGGTTTCATGGGCTCCCTCTGGTGGATGACCTAATTCAACTAGAGTCCAGCTCTACAAACCTTCTAAGCAATATATCATCTCTCTTTTGGCCCGATACTTTGATATGACAGATCATTATTGTGGTGATATGGTCCTCCTATGATACACTTGTATGCTTTTGATGGTGATCCTTTGGCCCTCATGAAGATGCATACTCACCTAGTGGCACCAACGGGTGAACATCTTATACAGTAAAATAAAAAGTCCCCTGAAGAAGTCATCTTCTGGTGAAACACGTTGAGCAGTTATCGCTGTACTGTATACTAGGATTGATCTTTATTTGGAAAAAAAACTTTTAACAAAGACAAAGGTACCTTTTTAATGTATCCAATAAAACATATTATGAATTTTTAAAAATATGATGTGGCACAGTATCTTTGTCTAGCACAGTAGTCCCCATTCCCTATTTCATGTGTATTCTTTAGTCTATGAGGTATGGTGCCTTGCTCCCCAGTCCTCTGGCTAATACAAAAATGTCTTCACTTTGTATATCTCTAAAATACTTCATGCAAATCTGGGATGTGGTGCCCTTATCCGCAGATCCTTGGCTGATATAAAAATAATTCAAAAAATACATTTACAAACTTTAAGATCATTCATATTAAGTAGGCTAGAGATCATTGAAGTTCAATGTGGAAATAAATATATGACTTAAAATTATGACTTTAGATATGCTTTAAATTAGTTTTTCACTGAGATATCTCTGTGTAACAATGGTGCATGTTCATATTTACACTTATATTTAGTGTTATTAACGATAATGGTAAAACTTCTCATTTGTTTGCTTACTACTACTTGGACATCAAATGGATATAAAGCCTCATAATAGCTCCATACATTGGAAATTAAATCAGGATTTTTACAAGTGTTATTTTCTAATTCCCGAACATGATACCAAAAAAGGTTACTTTTCAATATATCTGCCAATCAGAAACAGCAAACAATATTCATAATAGAACAAGATGTTTCCATTAAAAGGATTTTTTATAGCAAACTATATTTCATACTTTTCCATCTTCTTTATGGGCTCACAGGAGCTTTATACTGAGTAAATCAAGTGAAATTGAAATATTTTGGCAAATGCATGAGCTGGGAAATGAACAGGGTTGAAGAGAAAGATGGAAAATGTTGAAAGGGACAATTTCTTGTGATGTTTTATAATAGAAATACCTCAGCATTCTTTTGTTCTAGGTAAATATGCTAGCATTATTCTGCCAGCATCTCTTGCACGTCCCTTGGTCAATGATGTCAGGTTTTCACATTTAGCTTGGTGTTTCTTATTATAGATCACTTTTATTATAGCCAGGGTCTAGCAAACCAAATTAAACTTCTGTGTTTTAAAATGTGTGAATTGAATTGAGAAAATCAATATTTTGACGTGATAAATACATAATATAGGTTTATTGTATTAGCCGTAGGGGATGAAAACTGAAATCTTCTAAATCTAAAACCAAGTTCTGCATTACAGTAAGGTAAGGTATACTTGCAGAGAGGATAAAGTGTTCTCTATCTTAGAAATTATACTTTGAAAGTAGCTGTACATATCTTTTGGTTGCTCATCTGCAGAAGGTCTGACCCTGGAAAGACCGCTTTCACACAAAACACACAATATTTGTGTTACATTTGTTAATTCACTGTTATTTTTAAATTCTTTATTCTCAGGAAAAAAAATATTCCTCAATTTCTGCCAGAATCTGTATAAATGTATTAATATAATAACACTTTTCTCTACATGAAGGCATGTTGGACAGTTATTCCCTTGATTCTTTTAAGCATTGCAGTAGCTATCTGAAAATATTTTTTTGAAGTTTAGAAGTTTAAATCTGAACTCCAACTAAAACAATAAAATGAATAGCCCAAAAATATTAAAAATAAGAAAGTAGAATTTACTGACAATAATCACCCTCAATCTGGCATCATCCAGCAGCATTCAACCCACACTCTGAGCCAAGGCTATCCTGGATCCCATTTGAGTCATCATGCAGCCAGGTTCTGAATATATTTGTATCATCGTGATATCATCTTGTGTATTTTTACATACATTCGTTATTATTTTTAGATTTGCATTTTTTGCTTTTTGTAGTGCCAAATTAAAACAACGCTTTATATCAGAAATGTAAATCTGGTGTCTTCATAAAAGATACAAACGACAAAATAAAATGTGTACTTTTAATGAGTTATAAACGACTCTAGTTCCCAGATGGAAAAATACATTTTGATACCGTCAATTTTAATGAAAATCTGGCTGTGTTTACACATGTTGATTGTGGTTAATTCCCACTAGTTAACCTAACTATATTGCAACACTTCCCACTATCCCATTTTTCATTGATCAGAAGCTTGGAATCCTTTTCTGCACCTTGTGCCATGTGGATTGTGAATGTGCAAGTTCCATCTTTCTCAGCAGTTGGAGATGTGCCTCAGCCTCATTTACAACACTAAATCATACATCATATTTTGTAAATAACCCTATATTTTATTTTGTGCTACCTTTAGATATCAAACATACAGGTTTGATAACTAAAGAAGGTATGAAAGTTAAAAGTACAGGCAGAATAGCGCAAAAAACCTCAGGAGAACAATTGCAAAAAGCCACGAGTCTGTCAAAAAACACAGTATGCCCATTATTATCAGATACTTTTTTCACTCTTATGGATGAGTGCACTGAACCAACAGGTCCAATATTAGACCTAGATTAAGCACAGATGGTGGATAGTATTAGTGTATCTAACAGACATTTGCATTTTTTTTTTACTAGTTTTTCTTCTTCTATTATTTATGATTGTCTTCACAATCTTTGTACACAAGGTATACCCCATAACAAAAAGAAGCTATAGGACCATGGGTATACTTGTACCCAGCTCACATGCCTGTCATTGTGAAGGGTTTTACTGCCCATACTGTTCACCAGTTTATTGGGAAGGAGGTAATCAATTAACTGCAAGACCTAAGGGTCTGCCTATTTTCTTTAAAAGGTTCTATACAATTGTAATATGTAAATATTTGTAAACCCTAACAATGAGGTTCTTTTATTTGCTACTTTTGGCAGTATTTTGTTATATTTGGTCAATAATTGCTAAAAATTCTGTTAGAAACTCTTCTGACAACTTTTGTGCATTCTCAGGAAAAATAATTAGCCCACCCAGGCTTTATCTTGGAACTACGTGATAGTTTGCCTTTATGTTGTGAAGATAGTGGAGTAGGTGGATCTGATTGGTTGAACAAAAGGAAATTAGGCAAGGGTGACCCCACTCAGTCCACAAAAATCCTGCGTGTTGTCAGCCCTTAACAGGACTCTGAAGCCAAATACATTTCTGGCAGATCAACAGGCAATTTCCTGTACTTGCCTTTAAATGGATGGAATATGCAGAGATGTGCATAATTATACTTCATATGTTTTTTGTTTGTTTTTCTTCTGCCCTGCCGTACACTTTAAAGTAATTGAGAAATATATATTTTTTAAATAATAAACATGGTATACTTACCTGCTCTGTGCAATGTAACAGCCCCAGTCCTCCTCTTCTAGGGTTCCCCACTGGTGCTCCTGGCTCCTCCTGCCTTTAAGTACCTCTCCTAGCAAGCCCCTTGCTAGGGGGGTACTCATGCCAATGGGTCCAGCTGCTGTTATCTGGTTGATTTACTAAAACTGGAGAACATACAAAATTTGGTGCAACTGTGAATGGTATTCACAGTTGCACCAAATCAGGTTCTAACTTCAGCTTGTTCAATTAAGCTTTGACAAAAACAACCTGGAAGCTGATTGGTTTCTATGTCCAGTTTCAGTAAATCAACCCCACTGGGAAAGAGAGAGCAGCATGCTGTTTTGTTTAGGGATTAATTATAATATTGGAGTGAAGGATCGTGGGAGATTCTCTCACTTCAGTTTCAAAACTATAATTGGACAGTTTATTTGCAAATTCAAGGAATCTTGTCAATCTTGAATCTCCATTGGAAAAGAAAAATAAACAGTTGATTATTTATAATTATATAATTATATACTTACATTGTTAACCCCCCTGGTGGTATTCCCGAGTCTGGCTCGGGGTGAAAATTCAGTACCATTAGCGGTAACCCGATTCAGGATGAGTATGCTTACCTTATCCCATGGATCCAGCGATTTCCCCCGCTGTGCGAGCGGCTCGTCCTCCACTCGATCTATCACGGAGCCGAGCTCCGTTCCCTGTGAGCGTTGTGACGCATGGGGACGGAGAACAGCGCCAAATTCAGAAACTGAAACACACACACTACATACAGTATAATGTAATCTTACAGATTACAGATTACATTACTGTATGTAATTATTTCACATCCCCTTTGTCCCTAGTGGTCTGCCCAGTGTCCTGCATGCAGTTTTATATTATAAAAACTGTTCTTTCTGCCTAGAAACTGGACATTGTCCATAGCAACCAAAACTGTCCCTTTACGTCAAAAGTGGTTTTAGACCAGCTATAAAACAGCGATAATAAATTAGAATCACTCGCAGAATTGAGCAATAGTGATTTGTGGGGAGATCCGTCATCAAATACTGAAAAGTAATGACAGCGACAATTCTGCAACTGAGCAAATTTCTGTGTTTTTGATTTGATTACATTATTGAATATTTTTTATTATTATTATTTAGTATAATTCTTTATAGTTATTTATTATATTTTAATTTATGATTTTGTTTTCAAATTTTATCAAACCCCGGGATGTCTACTAGACTCTGGTTTGGACAGATTTAAGTCAGTTATTCCTAAGAATTACAGACCTACAATAAAAAATACCAATTTTCCATGCAAAATAATTGTACCGCTTTCAGCACCAAAAATCTGAAATAATCATACCGCCAGGGAGGTTAAAAAAAGGAGAGCCAGGGGTGTAGGTTGCAACTTAAAATGTACTTCCAACCAAAGCATTACAGGCATACCCCACTTTTAAGTACACAATGGGGTTTATTTACTAAAGCTGGAAAGTGTAAAATCAGGCTCACTTCTGCATAGAATCCAATGAGCTTCTAACCCCAGCTTGTTCAATTAAGCTTTGGTAATAAAACCTGGAAGTTCATTGGTTTCTATGCAGAAGTGAGCCTGATTTTGCACTTTCCAGCTTTAGTAAATAAATCCCATTGTGTAACTAACAGTGGGGTATGCCTGTATAATCATTTGGTGGCATATCCTGAAATCTCAGCAGTCACTCTATCGGGCTGAATTACTAAGACAGTAAAGACTGTTCATTTAGCAATCTAAATGTTCCTCATATATACTTCACCACTTATGGGTCTATTTATACATTTTTTTCATACAACTTTCACGCAAGATTCTATCTGGATTTAATTGGTGAAATGTGTGAAAGTTATGTGAATCTTACATAAAATGGATAAATATTATTAAACAGACCTAAAGTGAGTCAATGTAGAGCAGACTGAGACAATGCAAAAATATTGTTAACCTTTTAAATTCAAATGCAGCCATTGTTGTGTGATCAGTGTAAAATCAGCGATTTTTTAATGTAATTTTTTTAAGTTTCAGAGAAAGAAAACCTAAGCTGAATCTGTACAAAATCACTTCTATTTCCACATCTAAAGCTGCCCATACACTTATAGATTTTTTTGTTCAGCCTACAGGCTGAATGAAAAATGTTTACAGTTTCCTCCATCCACACTATACAGCATGGATAGATGAATCTGCAGTGCTCGCTACTGTATTCTAACAGCAGCTGCATCTAATTGGAGTCAGTCACTGTTCAGTTTTTTAACTGGCTCCTTAGATTTTTCATTCAAAGAATGTTTTCGTGTACGATACCAGAACAAATGATTTTCGTGTAGTTAGTATGGAGTTTCTACTTTAAAAATGTGACCAACACAACTCAAGCTCAGAAATGAAAGAACACATTACAACACAATACAAGACATTACATCACTTCCGAAGTTGTATTCTGTCGTACGAGAATTTTGGTTACTTTAGAAACCTATTGGTTTTCGATATGAGACTAGCATGCTTAAAAAAACAGACAATCATTCGTTCCAATATTCTTATCATGTGTACAAGCCTTAAATGAAAGCAAGTTACTATATCTAACCATTGCTAAATATCCAAGGGCTTTTTAATTTGTGACAGATTGTTTTTAGTTAGCAGAACTTTAAAAAGTGAATGACTAATGAGACTTCAGAAGAAAGGTATTCCTTACGTTGTTGTGCCTGAACATACCCCCACATGTGTGCAAATTTACTTCTGCACACATCACACATCTGGCAACCTGACAGGAAATTTTTGCAAGTCTTGCAGAAAAAAAACCTGGCAGGCACATTCATTAAAGGTAGACATCTTTCCCATTCAGTCTGATAAGTTATGGGGATAATTCCACGTGCTTGATTTACTAAGCTCCGGGGCTCACTGGTTCCACAATACAATGCTCACTTGAGCCGAGTGAGTGCCAGGGAAGTCCTCTACGAGAACAGTAGTAATTTCTCTGTATATTTTATTTACAATGACAATAAAGGGCTTCAATCTATTTAGTCCATTTCTCAAATGTGGTGAATCAGTTAAGGAAAAGGAATTTTATAAATATATATTTCAGAAATCATCCGGTATGAGGTTTTACAAAAATATGTATACAGAATATGTTAAAAACATTTGTTTGCAAAGTGTAATTAGCTGCTGTTTTTTTTTCTTTTTCTTTTTTTTTTTTCATTTTTAAAATGCTTATTTTTTTAAATCATTATGGTATTAAAGTACAGTTTTCATTTTGAAAAGGGTTGGATCCTCTGCCAAATTTTTAATTTATGTCTCTATTTCCACTGCAGAGATTTACTCCTCTACTGGTCCCAGTGGTGTATTTTGGTTTTGTGCTGCACTAGGCAAGACTAAAATTGGGCGCTCCCCCCATCTAAATGTGTCCCACCCTTTTCTTCTCAAATGGCTATTCAAGGCCTCTGTTGGCTATGTGGGGTCTCTGGTTGCTATGCGGGGTCTTTGGTGGCTATATGGGAGTCTTTGGTGGCTTTGAGGGGTCTCTTGTGGCTGTGTGGGGTCTCTGGTGGCTACATGGGGTCTCTGGTGGTTATGCAGGTTCTCTGGTGGCTGTGGGGGGTCTCTGATGGCTATGTTGGGTCTCTGGTGGCTATGTGGAGTCTCTGGTGGCTATGCAGGGTCTCTGGTGGCTATGTGGCATCTCTGGTGGCAGTGCGGGTTCTCTAGTGGCTATGCGGGGTATCTGGTGGCTGTGTGGGGTCTCTGTTGGCTATGTGGAGTCTCTGGCGGCTATGCAGGGTCTCTGGTGGCTATGTGGCATCTCTGGTGGCTATGTGAGGTCTCTGGTGGCTATGCAGTGAGTGTATGGAGCATGAGATAATCCTGTCAATCTCAGTGCAGACAATAGACCTATGGACTATAACATGTTCCTATGAAATCAGTGTGCTGATCTGATCACAGGAGGTGATGATGAAAATGATTGGACAGGTCAATGGAAATGTGACCCAGCAGGGCTTCCCAAGAATTTGTCACATCCGTGTCAGGGGCTGGGCTGTAGAATGGTGGGAGGGGGTGGTGTGATGAAGGTGGCATCAGGGGGGGCGTTTGCCTTGGGTGGAATTTTTCAATCCATAGATTGCTGTCTATGGAAACACAACAGGAAGTGAGGGAAGATCCTTCCAAAGTGAGGGCAAAGCCCCATTTCGACAGTCGTAAGCTGAACAGATGTCTTCATTGGAAGATTTCTCCTCTATTCCTGTTCTGGAAACCACTGTAAAAATTTGGATTTTGCATCACTTTCTGTGTCTCGCATTGTATGTCTCTTCTGCAATAAAAAAAATAATACATTTATGCTAATGATCAGATGGTATTTCTCGGCTTCCAGGAGGCAGGGGTGGAGACATAATGTCACACGTTGCACAGCAGAGAGCAGAGTGTAAAATGACACCTGAGTGAAGGAAATGGACACACCTTCCTCTACCCAGCCTCTCTGGGAATCATGCACATAGTCATCTCAGCAAGGCTGTCAATCACTTCCTGTTTGCTAAAGGGGGGAATTGGCCGTCACCATGAAATGCCTGGTGTCAGAGAAAACTGGCAGAAGTGACACATGCAGATTTCAAAGAATAGAGAGAGTGGGTAGGATCCGTGTTAGGCACTTTTGATTGAGACAGGTACACACATATAAGGATATGCTTTGCACATTTACATTTAAAAGGTTTACAACCACTCTGTGTTTGCATACAGAAGACATCATTTCTCAGAGCAGGTAATTTGTGCTGGAAAGTTGTCACGAATATGACAGCTTTCCCCACAGGGCTATGACAGTTTTCCCCACAATGTTTCATACCAACTCATGATTGATCCATGGCCTCATTCAGCTACCAGCTGGGAATTTCCCTGGCTGACAGTTGAAAGTAAACAGAGTAGTGAGGATGCTGACTGATGTCATTACCCAGGTATGGCAATGGATATATTTGGACAATGATGTCACCAACAGAACCCTACACATTGTTACTGCATGGAGCACCTCACTCCCCTCATTTACTGCTACTGCTCATACTGTACTGTGCCCCTGCACACTGCCTTGTCTCGCACTGCAGGCAGTGTCAGTGCTATACAAGTACGCAGAACCAGTATTCAGCCAGCACCCTAAACTATGCACTCCATTACACACATATATAAACAGTTATACACAGCCCACCTTGCCACCAGTATGTACCCAGCCTACAACACAGTACTTGCTCTTGAGTGCCCAGCATACACTCTTATGTCTCCTGCCCATGTGTTGCTATAACTTACCATCATCCCTGACCCTTTTGTTTACTTTCAGTTGTCAGCCATAGAACCTGCTGGCCAGAAGCTGAATGGGGCGGGGATGAGTCAGACACTGCACAGCCATAAGAATCCTAGCTACCGAGGCTATCTGACCATGCATGGTTTGGACACTCCAGCTTCACTGCCACCCCTCTATGCAAGAGATTTATTTACCTGTTCCCGCTAGATACATGAATCTATTGCCCACACCAAAATTTGTCATGTGGATATACTGTTCGTTATTATGCCTATGTATGTTGCCTGTCATGCAAGACAATTTATGTGGTCTGGACAAGCTTGAAACATAGACTTGAATGCATTTTCTTACCTCCCTGTGCCAAACAGTAATGATAAGAGTTTAAATTCACAAAGCTTTAACACATGTGGGTGAGGTTCGAAGGGCTTTTGCCCATGGGCCAGCTGAGTCCATTCTTTGCAACTGCAGCCATATTTCCTCTGCAAGGCAGCCCAGGTGCATCATACAGCTTGGCATTGACATGAATGACTGTGTACTGCTGTATTTGAGTATACTGTGATGCTATCATAAACATGAGTACAGTGTACAGGCATATACAAAAAATAGAAAATTATCAATTTAAAAAAAAACGCCTGTATGCTGTTCTCATCTTTACCTTAGCACTGCCATATGCACAACTACAGCAGCACACGGCCATTTATGTTGTTGGACACTGAATAAATAAATAAACAGTTATCTGGTGCTAATTGGTGCAATCCTTATGTGAATAAAACATAAATAAAGTATACCAACGTAATAAAATTACATCCATAAACCACTGTTACAATATGTGTAAAACTGTTGCGCTAATCAATACCATGCATATGTGAAAAAATCATAATATAAAATGAGTGAAAACTAATGAAATACATCCAAAGTTTGCTAATTCAATCTGTGATAAATATTCTATATGTGAAATAAAGTCCAATAAATCTTCTGTGCATAGAACTACTGTGATAATCTTCTTTAAATCTTCTCATCCATGTACTTAAACTTGCTCCCCAGTGCTCCCCCCACAGGTGTATGCTTACCTCAATAGATGTGACCTCACAGGTAAGTTTGGTCTAAAAAGGCTGTTTGGTCTCCTCGGTCTAATGAGATGTCTTTTCTCCTTCCGATTGTTCTATGTGTGTCTCCAAATGACAGTGCTCAACTGATCCATGCAAGAGATAAAAAGCACCACATAGTGCTAAAACTTATTTAAAACTTTAGACTTTATTAAAAGGTAATTGCACTCACACCAACTATTTACAGCATTCTTTTTAAAATCCACAATTCTGTGACAACAGCTCCTTGCTTTGCCTATATTATATCTCAGCATCTTGTTTCACCATGTGCCCCTCCCCTACATTTTATGTCACAGGGTCACATGACTTCCTCAGGGGGATGGTGCATAAACATCCAAAGAGTTAGATGGTACAGTGTTGACATGCAAACACCTTCAGTGCCCCTCCACCTTCACTCTTATGTCCTCAACTCCACTTTGGACCTAATACAAGTCACCATGCGCCTTTAAGGGGTATATAAATCTTATAGTAGATGGTAATATCCTCTATAGGTGCTTGCAATAGTCTTAAGTGGTCCTAGATCCTGCCAGGTGCTTGCAATATAACCTGTGAGAATCCTGAGCTGTATTACTCACACAGGAATAGAAAAGACATAGTACTGAAATCTTTTAAAAAACTTGAATAAAAACCAAATGAAAATATACAAACTAGTGCACTAGTACTGGTACATTCAGATCGTGTACATGGCACATAAAGGGTGTGCAGCCCCCTTAAGGATCGCTTGGCTGTTGGTAACAAACAAAGCACACATGATAAACTTCCTAGTTATACACGCTGACGTCACTAGGCCCCACCCTGGTGAGTTTCTTCAAAAGAAAATTGGTTGTATGTTCCTACTCCCGGACTCTGTTGTCACAGTGGTGTTTTGCTACATTACTACTAGGAGTACTTTATTTAAAGATACACGGTTCAGTGTATTCACTTGATTGATTTGTATCTCTTATACCGCATACACATGATCAGACTATCCGGCGGACTTAGGCCAGCGGACAATCCACCGGACTTTGCAGCGGAGGTCCGCCGGACATTCCAAACGACCGGACTTTTGAAATGAATGGACTTGCTCACACACGGAGTAAAGTCTGTTAATTTTGAACGTGACTCCAGGTAGATGGGACTAGCAATGTCGCCGCCTCCATCGGTGAGATTGACACCTCGCGAGCCCCATCGCCTGGTATGGATTTAAAGGGGAACCCCTACGCCTAAAAAACGGCGTGGGGGTCCCCCCAAAGTCCATACCAGACTCTTATCCGAGCACGCAGCCCGGCCGGTCAGGAAAGGGGGTGGGGATGAATGAGCTCCCCTGAGCCGCACCAGGCCACGTGCCCTCAACATGGGGGGGTGCTTTGGGGAGGTGGGGGCCCTGCGGCCTCCCTACCTCAAAGCACCTTGTCCCCATGTTGATCAGGACAAGGGCCTCTTCCCGACAACCCTGGCCGTTGGTTGTCGGGGTCTGCAGGCGGAGGGCTTATCAGAATCCGGGAGCCCCCTTTAATAAGGGGCCCCCAGATTCTGACCCTCCACCCTATGTGAATGAGTTTGGGGTACGATGTACCCCTACCCATTCACCTGGGGGAAAAAAGTGTTAATAGAAAAACACAACACAGGTTTTTAAAATATTTTATTAGATAGCTCCGGGGGTCTTCTTCCATCTTCGGGGGTCTTCTCGCCAGACTCCTCTGCTATCTTCTGCTCTTTTACCGCTAGCTCTTTTACTAGCGGAGGAGCTTGGCTTTCTCATTCGTTACCGCAGCCATCCGGGGGGTCTTCTTCCAACTTCGGGGGTCTTGTCCCGCTCTTCGGTTCTTCTTGCCGGGCCTCCACTATCTTCTTCCAGCTCTTTAACTAGCGTTGGCCCAGTCTTGTCGCTGTCTCTGCTGTTTTCTTCACCTTCTTCGCCTTCTTCGCCTTCTTTCTTCTTCCTTCTTCTTCTTCTTCTTCCTTCTTCCAATGTTGACACAACGCTCTCTCCGGCCGCAATGCCAGGGGCGCATTGTGCTGCGATTTATATAGGCATAAGTGGCAGGGTCACCGGGTGATGTCACTTGGTGACCCCACCCCTTATGATGTCACAGTCCCAGCATCCTCCTGGGCTGTGACATCATAAGGGGAGGGGTCACCATGTGACATGACCCGTGACCCCGCCCCTTATGCCTATATAAGTCGTCGCACAACGCGTCCCTGCCATTACGGCCAGAGAGAGCGTTGTGTCAACATCGCATCGAAGAAGAAGAAGAAAAGAAGAAGGCGACAGCGACTAGACTGGGTCAACGCTAGTAAAAGAGCTGTAAGAAGATAGCGGAGGCCCAGCAGAAGAAGCGAAGAGCAGGACAAGACCCTCGAAGTCAGAAGAAGACCCCTGATGGTGGCGACGACGAAGAAGAAAGCCGGGCTCCTCCGCTAGCAAAAGAGCGGCAAAAGAGCAGAAGATAGCGAAGGAGTCCGGCGAGAAGACCCCCGAAGATGGAAGAAGGCCCCCCGGAGCTGTCTAATAAATTACTTTAAAAACCTGTGTTGTGTTTTTTTATTAACCCCTCTGACGGTATTCCCGAGTCTGACTCGGGGTGGATTTTTCATACCAAAAGCGGTATCCCCGAGTCAGACTCGGGACTGCATCGCTGGATCCAGGAGGAGGTTTACTTACCTTCTCCCTCGGATCCAGCGTTGTCTCCCCGCTGTACGAGCGAGCCGTGTCTCGCTCGATGCATTACATCGCAACGCTCGTAGGGCACGGAGATCGGCGCCAAATTCAAAAAGTGAAACAAACAGTAAACATACAGTATAATGTAATCTTACAGATTACATTGCTGTATGTAATTATTTCACATCCCCGTTGTCCCTAGTGGTCTGCCCAGTGTCCTGCATGCAGTTTTATATAATAAAAACTGTTCTTTATGCCTGGAAACTGGAGATTGCCCATAGCAACCAAACTGTCACTGTACATCAAAAATGATTTTAGACCAGCTAGAAAACAGCGATAATAAATTAGAATCACTCGCAGAATTGAGCAATAGCGATTTGTGGGGAGATCCGTCATCAAATACTGAAAAGTAATGACAGTGACAATTCTGCAACTGAGCAAATTTCAGTGTTTTTGATTTGATTACATTATTGAATAATTTTTATTATTGTTATATTATTATTTGGTACAATTATTTATAATTATTTATTATATTATAATTTATGATTTAATTTTTCAAACTTTATCATACCCGGGATGTCTGCTAGACTCTGGTTTGTACAGATTTAAGTGAGTTATTCCTAAGAATTGCAGGACTACAATATAAAAATGCCAAATTTTCATGCAAAATAATGGTACCGCTTTTAGCACCTAAAATCCGAAATAATCGTACCGCCAGGGAGGTTAACACGTTTTTCCCCCAGTTGAATGGGTAGGGGTACATCGTACCCCATACTCATTCACAAACAGTGGGGGGCCGAAACTTGGGGGCCCCCTTATTGGGGGGGCCACTCGCTTTTCCCCAACCCCTTTCCTGACCAGCCGAGCTGCGTGCTCGGATAAGGCTCTGGTTTGGACTTTGGGGGGACCCCCACGCCGTTTTTTCGGTCATGGGGTTCCCCTTTAAATCCATACCAGGCGATGGGGCTCGCGAGGTGTCAATCTCACCGATGGAGGCGGCGACTGTGACTTCCTTCACTAGTCCCGTCTACCTGGAGCCACGTTCAAAATTAACGGACTTTACTCCGTGTGTGGGCCGTTCATTTCAAAAGTCCAGCAGACTGGCACACAGACGGGCGGATTGTCCGCCGGACAATTTTGAGTCAAGACTTCTTTCTAAGTCCGCCGGACTTTTGGGAAGAAAAAGTCCGGAGGAGCCCACACATGGGCGGATTGTCCTGCAGACTCTGGTCCGCTGGATAATCCGATCATGTGTACGCAGCATAATACTTAGATTTTTTACATAATTTTCCTTTATTCACCTATTGTATTGATGCCCATCCCAGCAGATTCACATATATGATTTCTATTATTTATTTTATGATTAATAGGGGAGCGCTGTACCATCTTTAACTTCATTCAAAATGCTTGTCTGAGCTTTCAGAAGGCAGGGAGTTGGAGCTAAAGTTACACTCTGCAGAGCTCAGTGAGGAGAGATGAGAGCTGATTGGAGGGAAGGGACATACCCCCCCCCCCCCCCTTCACACAGCACGCAGGAACAGAGCTGAGGCTGCCAATCACATATTGTGATCTGAAGCTTCCTCCCCGTCATTGTTTTACCTCTTGGTTTCAGAAAACTTGTCAGAAGTTACACATGCAGCTAGCATTGAGAGGAACCAGGCAGCAGACAGAAATGACACTTAGTGCTCTGGACTGAAACAAGATCACACTATAGAGGGATGTGCTTTGTCCATATATCATATCAGAGGTTTAAAACCAATAGTGCCAATTTGCAAACATGGATCTATTAAGAACTACTTGAATCTGCCGCAGGTGATGGTAATGCTGCTGAAACAAATAGCCATTTCAAAAGGACCATACTGCCAGAAAAGTACCATTAGGGCTTTATTGCATTCCCCACAGTGTGTCTCTTCTGCAATAAAAATCCTGCACTGCATCCCTTTCTAAAAGTTACTTAACCACTTAACAACCGCCCATTGCCGATTAACGGCATCAGGGCGGTTGTTTAACTCTAAGAGGCCGTTAATTAACGGCCTCCTAGAATTCTGCTCTCGCGCGCCCCCTGGGGCGCGCACACGAGAGCATCCGTGACCGCTGGGTCCAGTGGACCCGGCGCATCACGAATCACGGTAAACGGCCGCTCATCGCGGCCGTTTACCACGTGATCGCTCCGTCAAATGACGGAGTGATCACTTGTAAACAAGTTCCTCCCTCCCCCTCTCTGTACCGATCGGTACAGCGGAGGGGGAAGAGATCGGTGTCAGCAGCGATGTGGGCTGCATCTGCAGTGCCCACATCGCTGCTCACCGAAAATTAACCCCTCAAATCCCTGCAAATACTCTGCATTACTCTGCAATTCCCTGCAAATACTCTGCATTACTCTGCAATTCCCTGCAAATACTCTGCATTACTCTGCAATTCCCTGCAAATACTCTGCATTACTCTGCAATTCCCTGCAAATACTCTGCATTACTCTGCAATTCCCTGCAAATACTCTGCATTACTCTGCAATGCCCTGCAAATACTCTGCAATTCCCTGCAAATACTCTGCAATGCCCTGCAACACTCTGCATTGCCCTGCAACACTCTGCATTGCCCTGCAACACTCCGCAATGCCCTGCAACACTCCGCAATGCCCTGCAACACTCCGCAATGCCCTGCAACACTCCGCAATGCCCTGCAACACTCTGCAATGCCCTGCAACACTCCGCAATGCCCTGCAACACTCCGCAACGCTCTGCAATACCCTGCAACACTCTGCAACACCCGCCAATACCCTGCAACACTCTGCAATGCTCTGCAACCCCCGCCGATACCCTGCAACACTCTGCAATGCTCTGCAACCCCCGCCGATACCCTGCAACACTCTGCAATGCTCTGCAACCCCCGCCGATACCCTGCAACACTCTGCAATGCTCTGCAACACCCGCCAATACCCTGCAACACTCTGCAATGCTCTGCAACACCCGCCAATACCCTGCAATGCTCTGCAACGCAGTACTCTGCAACACCATGCTCTGAGATACCCAGCCATAGTCGGTGATACCCTGCAATACCCAGCCATAGACATCTCCCGCCGCCCTCCGCCCTCCGGTGCTTCTACCGAATCGCTAATACGATTAAAGCCAGAATCTTTTTTTTTTTCAGGCTTCCCAGCTTAGAGGTGAGATGCGGGGTCTTATTGACCCCACATCTCACTGTAAAGAGGACCTGTCATGCCATATTCCTATTACAAGGGATGTTTACATTCCTTGTAATAGGAATAAAAGTGATCAAAAAAATTATTTTTGGGGAAAAAAATGTCAAACTAAAATAAATAAAGTAAAATGAACAATAAAAAAAAAATGTTTTTTTTAAAGCGCCCCTGTCCCCATGTGCTCGCATGCAGAAGCGAACGCATGCGTAAGTCCCGCCCACATATGAAAACGGTGTTCAAACCACACATGTGAGGTATCGCTGCGAACGTTAGAGCGAGAGAAATAATTCTAGCCCTAGACCTCCTCTGTAACTCAAAACATATAACCAGTAAAAAAAATGTAAATCGTCGCCTATGGGGATTTTTAAGTAGCGACGTTTGCCGCCATTCCACGAGCGTGTGCAATTTTGAAGAGTGACATATTAGGTATCTATTTACTCAGCGTAACTTCATCTTTCACATTATGCAAAAATTGGGCTAACTTTACTGTGTTTTTTTTTTTTTTAAGCACAAAACAGTTTTTTTTCCAAAAAAAAGCATTCGAAAAATTACTGCGCAAATACCGTGCGAGATAAAAAGTTGCAAAGACCACCATTGTATTCTCCAGGGTGTTTGCTAAAAAAACATATATAATGTTTTGGAGTTCTATGTAATTTTCTAGCAAATAAATGATGATTTTTACATGTAGGAGAGAAATGTCAGAATTGTCCTGGGTGCTCCAGAACGCCTGATGGCGCTCCCTGCATGTTGGGCCTCTGTATGTGGCCACGCTGTGTAAAAGTCTCACACATGTGGTATCACCATACTCGGGAGTAATAGCAGAATGTGTTTTGGGGTGTAATTTGTGGTATGCATATGCTGTGTGTGAGAAATAACCTGATAATATGACAATTTTGTGAAAAAAAAAAAAAAAGTAAAAAGAATCTTGATTTTGCAAAGAATTGTGGGAAAAAATGACAACTTCAAAAAACTCATCATGCCTCTTACTAAATACCTTGGAATGTCTTCTTTCCAAAAAGGGGTCATTTGGGGGGTATTTGTACTTTTCTGGCATGTTAGGGTCTCAAGAATTGAAATAGGCCGTCAGTCCTTCAGGTGTGATCAATTTTCAGATATTGGCACCATAGCTTGTGGACTCTATAACTTTCACAAAGACCAAATAATATCCACCAATTTGTACTTATTTTTACCAAAGATATGTAGTAGTATACATTTTGGCCAAAATTTATGAAGAAAAAATTTCTAATCTGCTAAATTTTCTAACAGAAACAAAGAAAAATTCGTTTTTTTACAGAATTTTCGGTATTTTTTCTTTTATAGCACAAAAAAAAAAAACCTAGCGGTGATTAAATACCACCAAAAGAAAGCTCTATTTGTGTGAAAAAAAGGACAAAAATTTCATATAGGTCCAGTGTTGCATGACTGAGTAATTGTCATTCAAAATGCGAGAGCACCGAAAGCTGAAAATTGGTCTGGTTATTAAGGGTGTTTAAGTGCCCAGTGGTCAAGTGGTTAAAGTTCCCCTTTAATTTTATCAATTTCACTCCTCATTTTTAAATTTGATAGGACTCAGCTGAAAATAACTTTTAATTTTTTTTAATAAAGAACCTTATTCCGTGTTGGCTTTGCGAAATGAACCTAATGTATAAAAACTGTGCTTTATGTCAACTGGCGCTGTAGGGGGTTTGGAATCAATTATCTGCTGCACAGCGCCATCTTCAGGCCCTCACTGGTAATGCCATAGAAATGAATGTCAGACTCAGATGCACTGAAGATTTTTATAACTATATATACGTTGCTTTTCTTAAAGCATGTTATCGTAATTAATCGTAATCGTAATCGTTATCGTAATTAATCGTTTTAGTTAAAAAAAAAAAAAAGGTATGATCTGCTATGTCAAATTTGTTCCAGCACTATCTGAACTTAACTAAATCCGAATATAAATAAGGCTTCTGAGCTATACGGAGCTTTACAGCGCAATATTCTTCTCTGTGAAATTAAAAAGAATCGGTAACCCTATATTACCAATTCTCCTATCAAGAGTCACAGCTCGGAACAAAACATATATATTATGGAAGATTTTTTATTATTCACTTTATTAAATGCCCATATGTTATGCAATATTTTATCTACATTTAATATGCAGATTATATACATATTATAATATATTATTATATGTATATTATATTCTCGATATTATACTATGTTTATAGTACTATTTCCCCTGTCAATAATGATTAAAACTGCATTCAGTTATTATGTTCCTGTTTACATAATATGATTCCTTTACATTTCGGCAAATGTTCTCCATTTTAAGGTTAGATATCCTCTTGCTGGAGTTACTTATCAATCATCAATAATTGATTTGAGTTTGAACGAGTTACATCCAATTCTATTTTGAACTATTGCAATATACGGTTATCCAGGCTGGACTCTTTTGTTATATTATAAACTCATATCTGTATGAGAATTATAAAAATTAGATCATTTTATTTACCTGGACTGTGGATATCACTGGTAGCTATACACAATACAATACTATACTGTATGTATGATAATAGGGCATTGATTGGATGCGCATCGATGCAACCAGGCTGAGATGTGTTTAATTTAAGTATCTATGTATCTATTTATAAGATAGATAGATAGATAGATAGATAGATAGATAGATAGATAGATAGATAGTAGATAGATAGATAGATAGATAGATAGATAGATAGATAGATAGATAGATAGTAGATAGATAGATAGATAGATCTTATATATATATATATATATCTTATATATATATGCATATGTGTGTGTTTGTAATATATATATATATATATATATATATATATATATATATATATATATATATATATATATATACAGTATACTGCATGCTGTACGTTTTTATGCTTGATGTAAGACACGATGTATGTTTTCAAGGGGATATGTTCAATTTAACTATATATATGTATTTATTGTTTATTATTGTATATTATTATTTTATTATATCGTTATAGGATTCTATCATCTATCATTGAGGAATTTAGAGAGGGATCTCAAGTTACAGGTGTATTTCTTTCCTACTGTAGTGTTATTTCCAATTTCACCCAATAATTATTAGACTCCAGTGCTATAAGTCACTACTACTACATAATTCTATTATTCACATAAATATTAGCCAAGTGTGATATATAGGGAAATCCACTGGCATAATGATAAGGAAGGAAGATGAGTAGTGATAGCTGTGTGAGAGTACAGCAGATGTCCTGTAGTATGAATGCTGCAATCAGTCTATGGGATGTGGGGTGATGTATATACACCCAGACTGCGGTGTATATACAGACAGCCCGGAGGAGACGTGCCAGGGTCAGCTCGGGCTCTCTGCTGGGTATTTTGGGAAAGAACGTGTTTCCTGCACCAGAAATGGTTGTATCCTCAGCACAGCTGGGCGCTTTGTTTTCATGTCAGGAGGGGAAAAGCACTGGAAGTTTTCATTTTCTACTGGAGCTTAGAAAACAGCACATTAACCCACTGTTACATCAGAACTACTCTATGCATGGGGCCAGCGACTCATATATAGAACGTCTGTCTTCTCCTCTATGGGATGAATCATCCCATAGAGGAGAAGACAGACGTTCTATATATGAGTCGCTGGCCCCATGCATAGAGTAGTTCTGATGTAACAGTGGGTTAATGTGCTGTTTTCTAAGCTCCAGTAGAATCGAGTGAGGACAGGATTTATTTCTTTATAGCATCAGATCGTTTGCAATGTAACATATCATCCGTGTATTGCCACCACCGAAATAAATCTATTTAAATAGAAGAAAGAAGGAAAGAAAGAAAGAAAGAAAGAAAGAAAGAAAGAAAGAAAGAAAGAAAGAAAGAAAGAAAGAGAAAGAAGGATAGAAATAAAAAAAGAAAGAAAGAGAAAAGAAGAAAGAAAGAAGGATAGAAAGAAAAAAAGAAAGAGAGAGAGATACCTCACCTTCACAGGAAATCCACATGCATCTGCTTATAGGAAATTAACTTTGAATAATGTTACACATTTTTCATTTTATAATAATGTTACACATTTTAAAAAAAATATGTATACATATACAAGTTACTAGGGTAGGCATAACTGAGTATTATGTCCAGTGCAGTCACCGAACAAAAGTTATCACCGACCTTCTCTATAGATGGGTGTACATGGTGATGTGAATGCTTCCATAATGTTGCTGTGTAGTAAACCCTATACTGCCATTTGTCTTAGTAGAAACACTGTGCAGAATTTAATGATGGATCACCTAAAAACCTGCATACCTCTCTCTCTCTCTCTCTCTCTCTCTCTCTCTATCTCTCTCTCTCTCTCTCTCTCTCTCTCTCTCTCTCTCTCTCTCTCTCTATATATATATATATATATATATATATATATATATATACACAGTATATATAAAGAGAGTAAAAGACAGAGAAAAAAGAGATAGGATCAATAGATATAAAGATCTAGATAGATAGATACATATATACATACATACATACATCGATATATGGAAATGTAAATATATTTAACAAGTAAACATAAAAAAACAATGGCAAAAGTATCTAAGATTGTTTCTGTTCATATAACCCGTCTGCTTTGTAGAATAGTACATAGCATGTATTAGCATAGCCTAGTATATAGCACGCCTGCACTCTCCGTACAAAAAAAGAATAGAAAGGCAGAAGATAATATAACATTGTAATCATACTACATAGGTCAATGTATCAGATTAATCATCCTCGTCCACACCATTGTGCTCACCAGTGCGGGGCTGGAGATCATTTTCTAAGCTTTCAACCACAGACTTTTTCTGTACCAAAAAGCCACAATTACAATGATCAGCTATTGCTAAGATTTTATTTCCTACTTCAGATCTTCATAAACAGTCATTGTTATTCGCAATTCATAGATTTCACGCGGCTTCGCATGCTTATTGCTACTATTTTGGGCATTATTGTTTAGTTTTCTTGGTATAAGTGAGCCTACTGTGTGAGACCTGCTCCATACCAGTCCAGCTTTATTTGTTCAAGAGTTTCCGGTACTATTAATAGGCCCTGTGGCTATAGCATATAGGATGAGTAGTAAAGGCTGGAGGTGCAGACATATGCATAGACCATGAGCATACAATACAGCATGCACAAGATTTTAGAAAGTACATAATAAAAAAAAAAAAAAAAAAAAATATATATATATATATATATATATATATATATATATATATATATATAAAACTTGTTATCAATAGTAAGTCCATATTATAACACATATCTTTATCTATCTATCTATCTATCTATCTATCTATCTATCTATCTATCTATCTATCTATCTATCTATCTATCTATCCATCTATCTATCCATCTATCTATATAGATATAGATAAAGATATAAATATCTATATATGTTTGTGTGTGTGCATGTTTTTATGTTTTAAATATATTTTATCAGCTATATATACATATAGATGCATGCTACGTTTTTTTTTTTTTAACTACATAGTATAGCTTATTGGATAAATAGCAAATGCTGAATGTGCCTGCAACCCAGTGCAGACACTAAGATGTGTAGATCATTACACATGACTATATAAAACAATGGTAATTAGTAATATATGCAATATATATATATATATATATATATATATATATATATATATATATATATATAGATATATATATATATATATATATATATATATATATATATATATATATATATATACATATATATATATATATATAGATAGATATACTAAAACTAGAGAGCGCAAAATCTGGTGCAGCTGTGCATGGTAGCCAATCAGCTTCTAATTTCAGCTTGTTCAATTAAGCTTTGACAATAAAACCTGGAATCTGAATGGTTTCTATGCAGAGCTGCACCAGATTTTGCAAGACTGCAATTTTAATAAACAAACCCCCTAGTATTAATAGTAAGTACATATAGCAACTGCATATATGTTATATTGTGTATATATTTATACTGTATACTCATATATTAGCAGCTATATATACATAGACCCATAATGCCATTTTATTTAAATTTCATAGGGTCTATAGCATATAGGATGAGTAGTAAATGTTGCAGGTACCTGGAGGTGAAGACACTGAGAAGAGTTGATCACATACATGCATAGAGTATGAGCATTACAAAAGTCTACTGAAATGTACTTTTATATACATTAGTATGTGTGTGTATATAGCAGTAATATATAGCAGTAGTAGTAAGTACATATTCAACTACATACCGTATATATATATATATATATATATATATATATATATATATATATATATATACATATATGTGTGTGTGTATAATAGCAGCTAAATACAACTGTTTCACATATATATTTTTAGATTGTAAGCTCTAACGAGCAGGGCTCTCTGATACCTCTTGTACCAAATTGTAATGTAACTGTAATGTCTGCCTTCATGTTGCAAAGTACTGGGCAAAGTATTGGCACTATATAAAACCTGTTTAATAATAATAATACTATAATAGCAGCTATAAATAGACATGGATGCATAATGCTATTTCTATTTATACTATACTATCTATCTACACACACAATTATATATAGATAGGTGAGTATAACATACATACTCCACATGGGTTGGATTACTGTTAATATTCATCATGTTGTAATATAACGTTCCCCCCCCCCCCCCTTTTACATGCTAACAGATGACCCCTCTAGAAGTCTGTTTAAAATGCTTGTATCTGCTTAGATAAGCATTTCTTGTTCAGGGTATACTGTTGCCTGTTATTACCACAGGAACGTGCAAATTGTAATTTAGAGTATGTATGCTGCAGCCCTCTATTATAAAGAGCAGATCTGAACCCTGGCTCCGCCAACACCTGTGTCATGTAACATGGATTGCAGTGCTGTTTAATCTACACCCTGTAGCTGGTCCAGACCTCCTGGCAGTCTGGAGTACAGCACAGGGAGATCTGTGTGTGCTGGCAGATGATAGATGGGTTATCACAGTTTCCCTGACAGCTGTATAAGATCTGGACTTCCCAGAAGGTTACCTGGATGTGTGTTCTGCAGTTCGATATTCTGCAGAGATGTTTGTATAACAGCACAGATGTGCTTCCACTAAGACACTTCATTTTTTCCTGCTGATTACAGCCTGACAACCTAAACCCATGTGCACAGGCTTAAAAGTGTTTATGCCAACCCTGCTGCTATCAAGACTGTAGAATCAGTTCTTATTATGTCAAGCTGGGGGTCTAAATTTAGAACATCCCAATTCTCCTGAATTTTACACCTGGAAATATCCATTTTTTTCCCCCTACTATAGGCTTTTCCTCTGACTTGTATGTATAATGTCAATGTACCGTATATCGTTCAGCAGAATGGATATTTTCACTTTGCCATAGTGTAAAAACATAGGCGAATTCATGAAAGCTATTTTCCCCCAGTAGGTCTCCCTCTTAGACCTCCCTGGCCTTGTTGATGATTTAATCTGTCAAGTCTACAAATCCTTGGGTTTCCTGTGTCAATAACTGCACAGGATTTTTCCTTAAGACTAGCAAAGTCCAGGTTTAATGGCAGCATTCACCACAGATCGGCCTCATAAAGATTGTAATGCTGCTGCGAAAGAGTGTTTATAGAAATGGAAATCTATAGAAATAAACACTGGGGTTTCAAGGTGGGAGTTATGGGTCTTCTAAGAAACAAGGCCTGGTGGCTCTGGGGGAATTCAAGACATCTCCCAAATGGTCCTCAGCAAAAGACAGCTTTATTGACGTGCTGGAAATGTTTGGATGTTACACTGTGGCTTTGAGCAGCTCCACATGAAAAGTTACATATTTTCTTACAGTGTTCTCCCAAGATCTGGGGGAATGTGAACGTAAAATAAAGGCCTAGATCACACGAAGGAGGACAGAAAATACACTTGTCTTCCTGAAATAAACTGCTGTCTTTTTGACAAGCGTTACAGAATAGCTGTGTAACAAGATAAGCATTTTAGACAAAGTAGGACAGGCCACTAAATCTGTTGCTTGATTGTATGGAAGACCTTAAAGTGATACTAAACACACACTGTTTCATTTATGTTGTCCCTTCTATTTCTGTATATGGCTGACGGCACTGTAATTATTCGAATAAAAAAATGACATCTACGTACCTTTTTTCTAATCTATATATACTGCAGTCAAATGACCCAAATCTTTTCCAGTCTGTCTGCAGGGAAACATAAGCAGGAGAAGCTTCTAGCCCTGCTGGTGACATATTTAAAATAAAAATAACAGCCTTTGGAATACAGAGTAAAAATAAATAAATAACACTATTAAACTGTTTTAAATTGGCATACGAAAAAATATTTGAAATCAACTATTTAATATTTTTTGGAAATAGCATTGTGTGTGTAGATTTCTGCCAGCCACATGCTGTGTCACGCCCTCCAGCCTGTGTCTTAGAATAAGAGGGAGATGAAGCCTCCATTAATCTAGATGTAATATCTTGCCCCCATTGTGTTTAGCTAGTTAGTGGGGATGGAGAAGGAGGGAAGGAGTGGGCTGTCATTTACCACTGTCATTTACCACTGTGTATACACCCACACGTGTGACTCTATAGTTACATGGGCTGCTCAGATGTAATTGGGAGTGATTTCTCAGCATAGAAACACACTGGAAACTGAGCATGCACAAAGTTGTCACCGCAGCTGCAAAATCCATAGCTGCATTAGGCAGATGAACAGAAAGTGGAGATAGAGAACAGCAGGATCTACCATTTTTTTTGCAGACAACAGAAAACAAAAGAAAGAGGGAGTAAGGTGCGCTATGGAAGATAAATTATTGCAGAAAACAAATCTCATAGTGACTGGTTGAGTATGAATAGCATGTAATACACCATTTATTGTTAGTTTTTTATGATGTGGGTTTAGTGTTATTTTAACTAGGGCTGACAAAATAGGGTCTGAAGTTAAAGAGGGTTCATAAATATATATTTTAATTACATATACCGTAGTTAAACTATTTTACCTGCCAAGGGTCTTATAATTCTGTTCAGTTTTGTAATCCAGGCAACTCAAATAGCCCAGCTAGGTTCTATGAACTCTATGTAGACAGGACTGCATTTAGAGTAGAACTAACCGCAACCCCTTTTTCTTTCATCTTCTTTTTTTACCATCTGGGTCCCATTGGGGATATTTCCCATTCATTTTCTGCCCCAAAACAGGAAGTGAGAGGAAACATCTCCAAAATAAAGGAATAAAGGATTGTCACTAGGATCCAGAGAACTAGTGTCCCTGTTAGAAGATTCCCCCTCTATTACTGTTCTGAAGGCAACCCAAATTTTCGGATTTTATTTCACTTTCATGCTCGGTGTTAACAGTAAACATATAGAGGAAATGTTCTATTCCATCTTCAACCTATCCAAAACTAGGAAATAAAATATTTCCTTTAGTTATACTTTAAGCAATATAGTCTGGTCCCCATCATAGTTTCATAGTTTCATAGTTAGTTAGGTTGAATAAAGACACCAGTCCATCCAGTTCAACCTGAGTGAGTATCTACAATTGTCCCTATCCTTGTACATTGCACACTCACATCGGGCCCTACACTCAAGGAGCCCACAATCCAAGATCCCCATTCATATACTAGGGCCAATTTTGGACAGAAGCCAATTAACCTACCTGCATGTCTTTGGATTGTGGGAGGAAACTGGAGTACCCAGAGGAAACCCACGCAGGCACAGGGAGAACATGCAAACTCCAGGCAGGTTGTGTTGTGGTTGGGATTCGAACCAGCGACCCTTCTTACTGCTAGGTGAGAGTGCTAACCACTACACCACTGTGCTGCCCAATCATGCCCCTGGACTGTGATTGAACGCTGAAGGAATAGCATCAGTTGTGACAAGGTTATTCTGCCCCCCTGCAACTATGTTCTTAGAAAAGACTGTGCAAACCAGTAGATCTTGGCTTAGGCTGGGTTCACACTGAAGCGATGCGGGAACGCCGCAAATCGGCTGCGTTTTCCCGCATCGCATGCCTCCCGCCGGCAGTTCACACTGCCCTATGCGGACTGCTGGGAGTGTCAGTGAAATGTTAATGACACCCCCAGATCAGTTCGCATATCGCAGTGCGATCTGCAAACTCGGACAGGAATCAGATCGCATGGTGTGAACACCCATGCAATCCGATTCTGCTGCGGACCAAAAAAAGGGTCCCATGCGAGTTTGCGGCGGGTGCGATGCGAATTCAGCCATACTATCTGTATGGCTGAACTCGCATCGCACAGAGATCGGATGTGATTTGCACTGCAGTGCGGTGCGAATCACATCCGGTTCTCGCTGCCGCAGCGGTGTGGACCCAGCCTTAAAGTCAGTGACAGATTACCAAAAAAGGAAGAGTAGGCACCGGGATATTGGCCCTATGCCATTTAAGGGCCCCACATTAACGGATACAAATAATTTTGATTTGATCTTGAAAGAAAGTTGGAAAAAAGCTTCCTTAAATTGTTTACAAAAGATAGAAAAAAATGAATCAACTCAAAGAAACAAAAACTTTACATTAAAGACTCTATAGAGAAAATACTATACTAATGTAATTTACACAATAACAACTTAAAGTACATAAACCATAGACATTTGGTCACATTGCAGTGTGTCTCTTAAAAGCTCATCTTCTTTCAGCTGTCAGTTTGTCAAAAACTTTGGTGCAACCTACATACGTTTAATGTACAGTAGTGATGGTCATCTCCATCTATTTGCTAACTTACACACTACTTAGTTCAATGTCATCCCACTAGAACACACTGGTGAGAAATCTCCAGAAACCTGTAAGGAAGGCCCCAAGGTTTCGACTTTCTAAGGACTTCTACGGAGTTTAATCTGGCATTTCTTAGAGTGCAGCCCTTTACTCTCCTAGTGTTATATATGTTGCTGTACAAAGGATTGCATTAGGCTGATATTAGGATAAATTGATGTCTAAAAATACGATTATATTAATACATTTTCCTGGTAAACTCATAACTGCATCAAACTGTGTTTTTACATTCCCTGGAATGTAAAAGTACATTCAAAACACATTCACAACTCTGGCTTTTGACTGATGCGCAGTCATGTTGAACCAGGAAGGGGCTATCCCCAAACTTTTCCCACAAAGTTGGGAGCATGAAATTGTCCAAAATGCCTTGGTATGCTGACATCTTAAAAGTTTCCTTCACTGGATCTAGAGGGCCAAGCCCAACCCCTGAAAAACAACCCCACACCATAATCCCACCTCCACCAAATGATTTGGATCAGTGCACAAAGCAAGGTCCATAAAGACATGGATGAGAAAGTTTGTGGTGGAGGAACTTGATTGGACTGCACAGAGTCCTGACATTAACCCGATAGAACACCTTTTGGATGAATTAGAGTGGAGACTGCAAGCCAGACCTTCATGTCTACATCAGTACCTGACCTCAAAAATATGCTGTCACAGCTGCAAAGGGTGGGCCAACTCACTATTGAACCCTACAAACTAAGACTCGGATGTCATTAAAGTTCATGTGCATGTAAAGGCAGGCGTCTCTTGGCATTATAATATATATATATATATATATATATATATATATATATATATATATATATATATATATTTATGGTCGGAGCCCTATGTCTGGGAGAGATGTGAACCACATAAACATGTCACAAGACTAACAACATAAAGTAGACCTGAAGTATGCCCTGGTCTTCTGTACGGTATGCCAAGAGAAGGGGGCAAAACACTTGGTTAGGGAGGTAATTATTTATTTGAGCTGATAACATCCTACTGGGCAAGCTTGCTGAAGGCTTGTAACATTTCTGCTTGCAGATTGGGGATCTATCAAGCAAAGCAAGCAGATTTCCACCAACCAATCTTCTGGATGACATGGTCCAGTACCCCGTTTTGTGATGCTGCTCCAATGTGGAATGAATGTCCAGAATATCAAGGTCTAAGTTACGCAAGATTATGAAGATTCTAAAATGTCTGGTGAACTGGCTACCACTTAGAGGGTTAGTAGGGAAAGGAAGCAATGGGCTAGACTTCGAGAGGTCAGACAGATGAGCTAACAACTGATCTAGAATGGCCACTGGACACCAGGAGTTGTGAGTTCGGTAAAATTTTATACCTACCTGGGGACCAGACTGTTGCATTTTGGACACCACGAGGTGCAGGATGAAGTGATTCTGGTGGCATGTCAGATGGTGTCAGCGTAGTACCTGGCAGCTGGGGCCAGTGACAGTGAATTCGCTCGGACATAAGAAGCCATAGAAGGCCAGAGAGATGGCTGCTTGAATGATCAGGCTGGGCAATAACGCGAAAGGGGAACATGATAGGATGCTAAACATGTCTCTGTCTATTGTACTTGCCCGGGATATAGATGCAGTGCACATTGAATTGGTGCGGCAGGGATAGTTGCACCAGCCTGCGCAGGAAGGACATGATGGCTAGCGATTTGGACCTGCCTTTATTTATGATATTAGCTGTGCCCTGATTGTCACTGTTTGCCCTGCCCAGGTGCTGCCCCAGACTTGAGCTGCTGCCACAATGGGATAGAGTTCGAATAATGAGGAGGACTGAGCGTGACTGCCAGTGCAAACATTAGCAGGACGAACATGTGTCAATAAGCTACAGATCACAACATTCCTACTTAAAATACCAGACTGCAGCTCCCCACGCAGTATGCCCTGGGAGCTCTGGTTCACAAGTTTGTGCTGAGCACAGACAGGCACCCGAGATATCGGTTACCTGGCCAGTCACCTTCTGGCTCACCTCGGTTGTCACGCATACCAGCTTTTTCACTACACCTGTCATTCCTTTTGAACCGTTGAGGGACCTTGTTTGCATGGTGAAGGATCTCGCTTCAAAAACAGAGTGCCCACAAACGGGGAACATGATAACCAATGGTTCATTTGTAGGAAGGGTAATAACAAATCCTATCTGCGACAGCGAGCATGGAACGATCGGCAAAAACCTACGAATGGGGAACTGCAACACCCTGGAATTCAAAAACACAGACTCACTAACACGCAGTGAGCTGGCAGACCAGTGTGGGTGGTCTGCTTAAATACCCCCTGGGCTCCTCCCATAATTTCAGGCCACCATACTGACCTTCATATATATATATATATATATATATATATATATATATATATATATATATATATATATATATATATATATAGTTTCAGAAGCTTTAGCCTGTGTTTACATTTATTGGTGGTCTTATTCCAACAATGATTTTGGAGGTGCCTGGAATAGTTTGGATGGGTCCTTTCCAAGAGTCATCTACAGTCCTATAAAGAATAAGAGGACATTGTGCGTCTGTGATGAGCAATGGAAATGAAACCGCAATAACAAAGAGATTTGCTTTAACAGAATAATGATTACAAAAGAGCATTTCAAGAAACCAAAAGCTGGCAACGCTTCTAGATCTCTATTTCATGGGAAGTCAAACAATTCCCTGTGCCAAACAAGGGATCAGCTGCATTACACGAAGGAATTTTTTATATTCCCTTTGCAGAGCCACAAAGCAGAGGGTTAGTTAACCTTTTCCTGGCTGAAATCTTTTCATTTGATAAAAGTACACAAGACAAATGAGTAGGGGCCAACGCTTTAAACTTTTTTCAATCGAAATTTAAACTTTTTAAAATAATTAAAAAAAAAAGGTGATTTACCAGAAATGGCATATGAGGACCTACCTTAACACTCATAAATTATTTTATCCAATCAGACAGGCCCATGCATTACATATTTGTTGGTAGACCTTGAGGCAATTGTACAGTGAAAATTGTTATGTGTGGTGATCTTAAAGCCCAACTTACGAAACATAAAAAAAAAAATCATCCTTGCAGTAGATGATGGAGAGGCTTAAAGTGGTTGTAAAGGCAGAACGTTTTTTATCTTTGGGATACCTTAGTGAACAAACAGCATGACGAAGGCCAAGGAACACAGCAGATAGGTCAGGGTCAATAAAGTTGTGGAGAAGTTTAAAGCAGGGTCAGGTTATAAAAAAATATCCCAATCTTTGAACATCTCACAGAGCACTGTTCAATCCATCATCTGAAAATGGAAAGAGTATGGCACAACTGCAAACCTACCAAGACATCCACCTAATCTATCAGGCTGGGCAAGGAGAGCATTAACCACTTAAGCCCCGGACCATTTTGCAGCTAAAGGACCAAGCCCCTTTTTGCGATTCGGCACTGAGTCGCTTTAACTGACAATTGCGTGGTCGTGCGATGGGACTCCCAAACAAAATTGGCATTCTTTTTTTCCTACAAATAGAGATTTCTTTTGGTGGTATTTGATCACCTCTGCGGTTTTTATTTTTTGCGCTATAAACAAAAATAGAGCGACAATTTTGAAAAATATGCAAATGTTTTTACTTTTTGCTATAATAAATATCCCCGAAAAATATATAAAAAAACATTTTTTTCCTCATGTATGTGTGTTTTTTTTACTGTAGGGTAGCGTGGCTTGGCGTGTGATGTCATTGATCGTCTTTCCCTATGACAGGGAACAGACAATCAGTGACAGGCTAACTAGGAAGCGCGAGGAGAGGGATGTTTACACTTACCTCTCCCCGTTCTTCAGCTCTGTAATCCAATCGTGGGACACCGGCGGCGATCGGGGTCCGCGGTCCCACGGTCACAGTAGCGGAGCTCAGGACTGGGTCACAAGTGCATCGCCTGCTGTGCGCGTGCGGCCCATGGCTGGGCACTTATTAATAAAAATAAAAAAGTAAATAGAAAAAGCGTAGTCAAGCATAGCCAGAGTCCAGTAACCAGATCGGATAGTCAGCCAGGCCAGAAGTCAGGGATCCAAGTAGAGCAACAGCAAGCAGGATAAGGAGCCAGAAGGGATGTCCGCAAGCCAGTCTTTAAACAAACAGCAGGAGATGGTTTCTAGTGATGTGACCAAGGAGAAGGCAGAGGTGAAGTGAGCTGGGAGGCTTTAAGTAGGCAGGTCAGACGAGCATCATCAGGAACAGCTGGTAACTGTGGAGAGAGAAGAGAGCTGGCAATTAGCCGACAGCTGAGCAGCCAGCCCAGAGAAGGAAGGGCTAAGCCAGCCCTGACAGTACCCCCTCCTCAATGACCCCTCTCCCACCGGGCTTGAGGGGAAACCATCTATGGAACTCGGGGAGGAGGACAGGGACATGTACGTCAGAGGATGAAACCCAGAAGCGTTCCTCCGGACCGTACCCCTTCCAATGCACCAGGTACTGTATGAGCCCACGGAACCTACGGGAGTCAACATTGGATTGTACCTCATACTCCTCATGGTTCTCAACCTGAATAGGGTGAGGTTATGGCACCGAGGTGGTAAATTGGTTACAGACCAACGGTTTCAATAAGGAGACATGAAACACATTTGAGATGCGCATACTAGGAGGAAGATCCAACGCGTAAACCACTGAGTTAATCCTGCGAAGGATACGGAAAGGCCCAATAAACCGAGGTGCAAATTTCAATGAGGGAACACGAAGCCGGAGGTTGCGAGATGACAGCCAGACCCTGTCCCCAACCTGGTAGGAAGGCGCAGGCAGGCGTCTGCGGTCAGCATGGAGTCTGTACCTATCATTAGCAGGACGCAAAGCCTCATGGACTTGTACCCAAGTGGAACGAAGACCACGGAGATGCTCCTCTAACGCAGGAATACTCTGCGGAACAAACGAGTCAGGCAACATGGAAGGTTGGAAACCATAATTTACCATAAATGGAGACAATCGGGAGGCAGAATTTAAGGCACTGTTGTGAGCAAACTCTGCCCAAGGTAATAGGTCAGACCAGTTGTTATGATGGTCAGAAATATAGCAACATAGGAATTGCTCCAAGGACTGATTGGCTCGTTCTGCGGCCCCATTAGACTGCGGGTGATACGCAGAAGAGAACGCAAGCTGGGTTCCCAACTGTGCGCAAAAGGCTCGCCAGAACTGGGAGACAAACTGACTGCCCCTGTCCGAGACAATCACCATGGGTAGCCCATGTAAGCGAAAGATCTCCCGAGTAAAAATGGAAGCCAGTTCCTTAGAGGTGGGCAACTTCTTAAGTGGAATACAATGACACATCTTTGAGAACCGGTCAACCACCATAAGGATAACAGTGTTCCCTTGGGAGTTGGGCAACTCTATAATGAAATCCATAGACAGATGAGTCCAGGGCCTCTTTCCATTGGGTATGGGTTGTAGCAGGCCCACTGGAAGGTGTCGTGGAGTCTTACTCTGAGCACACACGGGACAGGCAGCTATGAAAGCAGTAACATCAGCCCGTAGACTAGGCCACCAGAATTGTTGGGAGATGGCCCAAATAAATTGATTCTTCCCAAGATGGCCAGCTGCCTTGGGAGAATGGTAAGTCTGGAGCACAGCAGTACGGAGACTCTCTGGGACAAAGCAGGGGTCACAAGGTTTATCAGGAGGAGCATGGACCTGAGCAGCAAGAATTTTGTCACCCAAAGGAGAAGTAAGATTGGTGCGAACCGTAGCCAAGATACAATCAGGAGGAATAATAGGAACCGGAACCGACTCCGACTTGGAAGTGGAGGAAAATTGTCATGACAAGGCATCAGCCCTTACATTCTTAGTATGTAGAATGAGACAATGTAATTAAAGCTCAACAAGAAAAGAGCCCATCGTGCCCTTTTGGGAGAGAGTCGCTTAGCCTCAGACAAGAATGTAAGATTCTCATGGTCAGTAAGAATAAGAACAAGAACAATAAGAACAGCTCTCTGTCACCAATATCATAATTGCACTCAGCAGGTGACAATTTCTTGGAAAAGTAGCCACACGGATGCATAGCGCTCTCAGAGTTAGGACGTTGAGACAGAAGGGCGCCAACTCCAGTCTCAGAAGCATCAACTTCTAGGATAAAAGGCAATGTAGGATCAGGATGTGCCAACACAGGAGCAGAAAAAAAGGCAGCCTTGAGAGTCTCAAAGGCCTTAATGGACTCCGGAGACCAACTCTGTGGGTTACCGTCCTTTCTAGTCATATCAGTCAGGGGCATGACCAGAGACGAGAAGTTACGAATAAACTTCTGATAGTAGTTGGCAAAGCCCAGGAAACACTGCAGAGGACGTAAACCCATGGGTCGAGGCCACTGTAGGACTGCCGAAAGTCTCTCTGGGTCCATCGAAAAACCAGCAGTGGAAATGACATAGCCCCTGAATGTAACCTGTTTACGATGGAACTCGCACTTCTCCAGTTTACAATAGAGATTGTTCTCTCTTAGTTTCTGAAGCACACGACGGACATCTGTGTGGTGGCTCTCCAGGGACTTGTAAAATATGAGGATATCATCGAGATAAACCACCACACACAACTGCAACAAATCTCAGAGGACATCGTTAATAAATTCCTGGAAAACTGCAGAGGCATTACAAAGGCCAAAAGGTATTACCAGGTATTCATAATGGCCTGTTCTGGTATTAAACGCAGTTTTCCACTTGTCGCCCTCCTTAATGCGCACGAGATTATATGCCCCTCTCAAGTCAAGCTTCGTGAAAACCGTTGCTCCCTTGAGGCGGTCAAATAACTCTGTAATCAATGGAATCAGGTAAGCATTCCTAATCATGACACGATTGAGACCCCTATAATCTATACAAGGTCTCAGTTCACTGCTCTTTTTTTTCACAATATCCTTATATCTTGCCTCCTGGACCGTGTCGGCTCCTATGATGGATGGCTCAGCCTGTCCAGGGGATGGGACCTCGTGTGTCACTAGGCTGTGCTGGGTAAGCGGGCGGACGATGGAGATCCCTGCTCTGTTAATTGGCAGTGCTCACCACCCCCCCTTCCCTTCAGAGGTGGCAGTCCGGTGGCAGGCGGCCAACATCCCAGAATTCCTGGCCAAACCCAGGCCTTGGGTCTCGGGGCTAATAATTACCATTATAAAGACTGAAACCCGGGGCCCCACTCAGGGCTATAGCCCCGGCCAACACCCCCCCCCCACCCCCCGATGCCACGGGCTGGGCTTCTGTGTTTGCAAGTGTTTACAAGTGACAGAAAATAGGGGTGACATTGAATCTGGCCAGCCGGGGCCTGTTTTATGGTAGGGGCTTGGTGCTACAGTTCCAATAGCCCCTATGTTAATCCTGCCCTGACTGACCATGTAGGCCACAAGTCTGGCAAATTGTTTTCTGGGACAAGCTACACCTTTCTTAAAATGGAACTGGATGTAGAATAGGTCAACCTAATGTAGACAATGTTAATAATGTGTGCTAATGTATTATTGTATTTCTATACTATGTAGAGTTTGTAATTATCTATGTATATGGTGGTGACCTTTTTAATCAACGTACATTACTGCTGATTGACAATAATAGATTCTTTATAAGAAGGATTGGCAGCCAGAGAACATGTGACTTAGCATGCATAAGCTAGACACTGGGGTGCAGCAGTTTTTTTTTCAGGGCAGAAAAATTAACCTTACCCAAGATAATAAAATTTCCTATTTACTTATGTGTGAATGTTACCAATAGTCCACTTAATCATTTTATTTATTTATTTAAAGTATAATTAAGGTCAAACTTTTTTTATGTGTTTGATAGAACTGAGATGGATTAGTGTTGTGCTGCCATTCGAGAGATTCCTCTTTTCTATTTGTCCTGTTTACTGTTATCACCAACAGTGAAAGAAAATCCAGAACAGAAGAAAGGGAAATCCTCCAATGGCAATACTAGTTCTGGTGGGATTGGTCTGGAGGGATTTCCTCTCATCTCCTGTTTTGGCTATGTGACGTAAAAGTTCCCCAGTGGGACATAGGTGGAAAAAATAATACGGTAACTGACAAGGGTCATACCCCCCCCCCCCCCCCCCCATCCAAAATGAAAAAAAAGGTTTGCCTCTTCGTTCTACTTTAAAGTGGTTCTACAGCCTTAAGGTTTTTTCACCTTAATGCATTCTATGCATCTCCAGCCGCTGTCTCTCTCCTCCTTGGACAGATTGATAGCAGCAGGAGTTATTGGCTCCCGCTGCTGTCAATCAAATCCTGTAACACAGGAGCAGGGGTGGGCCTCGGGAGCGAGCCTGCACAGGTTCTCCCAGGGAAAGCTTTCTGTAGGAGCACCTGATGAAGAGGAGGGGCATGGAGAGGCAGCGGGGGGACATCAGAAGAAAGCGATTGGGGCTGCTCTGTGCACAAAGCAGGTAAGTATAGGCATGTTTGTTATTTTTATAAAAAAAAAAAAAATGAAGGTCTACAACCACCAAAATATGTAATTATTTTATACAGGTAAATACATTTATGTGTACTTATGTAGAGCTTATAGAACTGTACAGCTACCACTATCTGTGCCCATGGAATTGCCATTAACAATGGTTTAGTCGAAATCCAGCCCTGGTAATACCGTAATAGGCACACGTCATAGGTTATTGTATAAGTACGTTCAATGGTACAATTTCCCCTTTAAAAAAAAAAATCTTACTTTATATTTTAAATATAAGAGCATAAAAGGCTTTAAACACAAATACCATTTACATGGCATGTACATACTATATTTCTGGATGTATATTTTTAACATACATATATAATTGTCACCATTAAAAAAATAAAACTTTTTATTTTCTACAAACAACACACTTTCTTCTAGTGACCTCACTGAAAGACACTACGTTGGCTCCATCTTCAATTCCATAATGTCACCTACAAAAACAAAACAAAAAAATATATATAATACCTTATGTTCTATGCAAGTATGAGTAACTTTACATATATCTGGGAATTAATGGATTTGTATTATTAGGTAGTCTGTGATAAGACTTTAGGAGCCTTCAACATAAAAGAAAAGATCAGCCTTTTTTAGCTGGAACTCTGTATATAAATCAAGGTTGACATGATACAATGGCCAAATGCTTCCTTAATGGAAGCTATGTTGTAACATTGCAGCCTAATGTGACTACCTTCCAATGGATGCACCGCTGGCAATGTCTGATGGAGTAATTAATTCATTAAGTATAATGATCAAAATTTTCATTACACTTGATTTGTTTTTGGAAGCTGCAACTACAACTCAGATTTAAGGCCTGCCATAGGTTTAATGGCTACATATTTTTGTGTAAAATGCTCTATTGCAAATTCTAAATACAATAAAATGAAAAATATATTTATTGAATAATTGTAAGATAGAAGGTAAAGAAGTCAGCTTGTCTGTCTTATTTCCACCAAGCACGTTGAGAACTTACTCATGGTCAGGCCCCTCTACAGAGTCCTCTAGTAGGTTTAATGGGCAGACATGCATGAAATAAAAATACTAATAACAATAATAATAATACTATGGATCAGATTCGGAGAGTATAGACACACTGGTGCTCTGGAGGAAGCTGTCGACGCCTGTTAGGTTAATTTAGGTTTTCTTTGTCTAATTACTGTGAGCTTTGGGAGAAGGAGCTGAGCTGAGGGCAGTAAACTGACACTTGGGCTCTGTGTGTGGTATCCCAGCAGAGTTTGATGGAAAAAGTCTGCATCCACTCAACTGCAGGTCACTGGCTGAGACCCCTCTACTCACCCAGTACAACTAGTACAGCCACAGAGACAGAGCTCCAGGCTACTCACCTCTTCCACCAGAAAACCAGCCTCTATCTGCTTCTTCTCCTGACACTATCATGCTAAACTGAAAAACCACATATAGACAAAGCAAGACTCGAAAAATGTATCCTATATGATTTCAGCCATCAGCCAGAGGACCCTTGCTGTGTATTTCATAGGCTGAAGGAATTTCATTCACCAAATGTTATTCTTTACATTAAACTCCAATCAACAACACTCTGCAAAAATAAACAAGGTGAATTAAGCAAAGTCTCATTGTCTGATTTCTCTTCCTCCACCTCCCAGGCTGACACAAAATGGACTTTCATTAACTCCTGACTGACTTGGCAGACTTCTGAAGACTCCTCTTACTACAGCGCTTTGTTTTATAATAAGGGTGAAAACGCGGGATATCACAACTATATTATTTACTCTTCTGTATGCGTGTGTCATCAGGTATGCGTGTATATATATATATATATATATATATATATATATATATATATATATATATATATATATATATATATATATATACATATCTATATATCCCTAGATATATAGATGTATATATATATATCTATATAGATATATATCTACATAGCTATATAAAGCGCTGCGTAAACTGTCGGCGCTATATAAATCCTGTATAATAATAATAATAATATATATATATATATATCATATATATATATATATATATATATATATATATATATATATATATATATATATATATATATATGTAGATATATATATATATATTATCATAACAGAGGTTTCTCCTTGTTTCAGGATTTTTTTTTTTTGTTATAGGATTTTATACAGGTTTACCCCTGGAATATTGTGCTGTTTTCCTAAACCTAGTTGATGAATTTATGCAAAGTGAGTCAAAGCTCCCCTAGAAGTTCCCCTACTTTAATTGTTGTGTTTAATTATGAATTATACTGTTTTTTTTTCCAACAGGGTTTGTTTTATGTGTATAATTGTGTGTGTAAATGTGTATTCTTGTATAGTGAAATGTGTGCATTTTTGTATGTGTTGATGTACAACATACTACTTAGACTTATAAAATAATTAAAATGAAATACCCTGTTTGTTGCAGTGTGTTGTAGGCCTTTATGTGTGTAATTTTCTCTGCATGTATGTTAATGTGTATGCATGTTTAATGAAATACGTGTGTTTTTTTTGGTGTGTAAGATACCACCTAGAGTTATACATGATATATATTGAAATATACTAACTTTTACTGTATGTTGTAGGCCTTTAAGCGTGTAATTTTGAGCGTGTGTGTGTGTGGTTAAATGTGTATACTATTATAATGAAGTGTGTGTGTGTAAATGTGTATGCATGTTTAATGAAATACGTGTGTTTTTTTTGGTGTGTAAGATACCACCTAGAGTTGTACATGATATATACTGAAATATACTATCTTTTGCAGTATGTTGTAGGCCTTTAAGCGTGTCATTTTGAGTGTGTGTATGTGTGTGTGTTTAAACGTGTATACTATTATAATGAAGTGTATGTGTGTAAATGTGTATGCTTGTATACTGAAATATGTGCATTTTTGCATTTTTGTATGTGTGTGTTGGTGTGCAACACACTACTAAGACTCATAAATTAATTAAAACGAAATACACTGTCACAGTGTGTTGTAGGTCTTTATGTGTGTAATTTTCTATGCGGTGTGTTAATTCGTATGCTTGTTTTTTTGGTGTGTAAGATACCACCTAAAATTATGCATGATATATACTGAAATATACAATCTGTTGCAGTATGTTGTAGGCCTATAGGCGTGCTTGTGTGTGCGTGTATGTGTGTGTTTAAATGTGTATTGTATTATAATGAAGTGTGCATGTATGCTTGTATAATGAAATATGTGTGAATGTGTTGGCATTTATGAGGCTACTTAGATACATAAATGAATTTCTTTATAAATGTGAGATAACATAATTGTATTTTAAACGTCTATACCAACAGACGCAAACTTGAGAAGGCTTCTTTCAGAAAATATGTCTGTAAACAATTTGCAAACCATCGTAGCAGAACTGGCTGTGTACTATCTGTATAAGAGGAGTAAAGAAGACAGAAATAAAAAAACTGAAATTATTTGCCCCTTATTTTTTTAAACAATTTGTTTTGAATGGGTTTTTATTTGTTGTTTTTATGTATTTTTAATATGAAGTGTCCATACCAGCTCTCTAAATTACAAAGTTCAGACATACGCTAAATAATATACTTTTGACAAACAAATATACTGTTCACCCAACAAAAAACCCATATTAAACATTGTTAATAATAAAGTACCTCTCATTAGTGAGGGATCAGTATACTCTGTATTGAATTAGCACAAGACAAGGCCCAGGCTTTGAAGTGTGACCGTAAGAAGCAGATACTTTGTTAGCTATAACATAGGGCCAATTACTGGGATCAGAGGGACCTGTCATTTCAGGATTACAGGACACACATTACTGTCATATTGGTGATATGTGGAGAACAGCTTATCCCTCCGGTCTATTTGCACCTGTTCATACAATGAGAAATGTGGAGGGTGGAATTTCATAACTAGACTTGAAATATTAAAGTCGTACTTTCTTCCAAACAGTTTAACCATCTGTGATCCTATGCAGAATTTCCATCAGTTCCAACCACAGATTTTTATATGCCCTTGTTAAGCCTGTAACTACAGACAGGCTGTATACTCTTCAGGATTCTATCCTGCAGATGTTGCAAAGATCAGGCACATCATAGTAGTTATTTTTTGCTATGTTTCTTAACCATTTTATAGCATCCTTTTAACATGCCGTTTCCATTTAATTGTAAAACTGCTTATAGCTAGAGGGCATGAAGGGGTGTGCTTTCAGACAGTAGTACGCCAGTCCTTGCAGAATTACCATTGGATTGGTTTGTGCTTTGAAAATTAGAGGAGCAGTTCATAATCGCACGTATTAGAATACATCATCGTTGTCATGGGGGTTTAAAAGGAATCTGTCAACCAAGAAAAGAGCACTTGGACACGCAGCACTTCACTAATTAAACAAAAGAAACATGTTTTTGCCAAGTTTGATACAGCTGGATTAATGTTCCAGTATCATACCAAATTTATTTTGCCTGCAGCCATTTGGAATAATCACCCACAGTGTCCAGACACAATACAGTGTTTGCCATCTCCCAACGTCATGAAGCTTTTTGCTGCAGATTCATAGATTTAAAGGGGATGTAAACCCTAACAAAAAGCTACTCTTGCTTGGTCCCTTTTTTTAATTTTTTTATTTGTTTTCTTATGTAATCTTTACTTAAGAAACATTTTCATTTCGCATCGCGTCGCAGAGCAAATGAACAGGGTTATACATAGAGAAAAAAAGGAACATTAGAAGGTGTCAAGGTTCAACCTCAGTAACAAGACTATACCACCTGCCATAAAAAGAAAAACAAAGTTAAAGTGGTTGTATACCCGCTTTCACATTTTTACCTACAGTTAAGCCTATAATAAGGCTTACCTGTAGGTAAAAGTAATATCTCCTAAACCTGTATGGTTTAGGAGATATTCACCTTTCATGCAGCCGGTGACGTCAGCGACGCATAAGCTCTGAAGGTCTGGAGGATGCTGTCGGAAAATCAGAGCTCCTTGCCGGACGGAGGACTCCCGCACTCATGCATGGGAGTGACATCATCGCGGCTCCAGTTACTCACAGTGCCGGTGTAGTGTCATATTTTGCTTCCCATCGTAGAATGCTCCGGAAGTGACGTTGCGGGCAGAAATTTCGCACTGCGCATGTGCAATGCATTCCAAACACTTGCACCATGCGTTCCAAAGGATTTGCGGCAATGCTTTTCAGTGAAACAGTCAAATAATGTCAAGGAAGTCACGTTAAACTTTAGACGGAGCGGAGAGCCGCGGAGAGAGAGCTGGTAACTGTGGCTTGGGGAAGAGATTACCTCCCCTATGTGGATTCGGGGAGGGAATTATCTGACAATTTCAGTGGTCCGCATTGTCACAAATCCTTTGGAACACATGGAACAAGTGTTTGGAACGCATTGTGCATGCGCAGTGCGCAATTTCTGGCCACAATGTCACTTCAGGAGCATTCTACGATGGGGAGCACCGGAGCCGCGAACCCAGAAGATACGCAGAGGACATGTCAGTTCCCTCAGTGCTGACCAGGAGGCGATGCCGGCACTTCGTTCTAACGTAGATATTTCATAATGAGCTAGTATGCGGTGCATACCAGCTCATTATGCCTTTGCCTTACAGGTTGTTTTTTTTGTGGGTATAGAACCGCTTTAAGGTGCACACATGAGTTCCCCAGGTACCATAGCCTCCGCATCCAAACTAGGTGCCTCACATTGCTGAAAAGTTGTAACCTAGGATTGAGGTTGTCCATCCACGAAAAGAGAGCCCGCCCAAGGTGGGTGTGCCATCCTCCCATGAGGGACAGCCCAGAGGAACCAAATCATATGGACCTGGGCTATCTGCGTCAAGATTAAACAAGATACTGGTAATATAAAGACATAAATAGAAACAAAAAAAAGGGGACAAAACAACATAGTATAGAATTGGAAGGGACTTATTCAAAATGTGCCAGGACTGCCGGCACCCGCATCAATCCGGGAGGCTGTAAGAGAATAAAAAAAAGTTTTCTCCCTTTTGATCTATTAAATATATAATTGAAAATTATTTGTTTTTTTCTGCTTGACATGTACAAAAAAATGCTGTTGTTCCTGCCACAAATTAGGTCCACTGATAACTTCCTGTGCTTTCTGATATGCTGCTATGATATGATGGTTTGTTATTTTGTTCCTGTTACAAGGACTACAGCCCCCCTCCATACTATTGAATAGAAGAGAAGACAACGTTTCCGTAGTCCTGTTCTAATTCTGTTGTCCTAATACAATAGTGTGAGTAAGCTTTATCACCCTAGGGCAGCAAGTGTATTGCTGTCAGAATCGCCAGGTGAAAATAAAGGAAAGAAGCTTGAAAAAGGAAAACAAATACAGTCACCTCATCTAAGCACTGGTAAGCTGCAATATATGTTGTTTTTGGGTTTAGTTAGGCTTTAAAAAGGAGGCACCAACACCACCAATTTTAACAAATGTTTAAGACATTTAGCAATGGATGTATTAAAAAAGAAAAGTGAAATCAAGTTCTCGCTTCCACTCTGTTTTACAGGACCACAAGCTTGCTTCACATGTGAAAATTCACTTTAAAACGTAATTTGTGCTAAGGCAGTAACCATACTCAATAATACATAATGTTTGGTAAATCTTATAGCAATAGAGATTGCACATGTAATTTCAATATGGCTTTCCTCAGTATACATATAGTATATGGATCCTACAGGTTCTTTTTATGCATTTTCCAAAGAATGTATCCACATTAAGTAGTAAAAGATTGAGATATAAGGTCGATTTTCTAAGAAGAAGGAGGCATATTACAGGCATAACCCACTTTTAAGTACACAATGGGGTT
The DNA here is from genome assembly GCF_037356315.1 of Lithobates pipiens. NCBI lineage: Eukaryota > Metazoa > Chordata > Amphibia > Anura > Ranidae > Lithobates > Lithobates pipiens. Next base: position 337,807,655 of record NW_027507764.1, on the reverse strand, counting down.
TATTTACTAAAGTTGGAAAGTGCAAAATCAGGCTCACTTCTGCATAGAAACCAATGAACTTCTAACCTCGGCTTGTTCAATTTAGCTTTGGTAAGAAAACCTGGAAGCTCATTGGTTTCTATGCAGAAGTGAGCCTGATTTTGCACTTTCCAGCTTTAGTAAATAAACCCCATTGTGTACTTAAAAGTGGGGTATGCCTGTACTTTGCTGATCTAATCTTGGTGAATAAGATGAAGCTGCATGTACATTACATAACCAGCCACCCATGTGCAAATGAAATTTGAAAAATTAGATTTTTGTTTGTACATGACTGAATAACGTGCACACAGCTTCACCCTATTCAGTAGGCTAAGTGAACATTAAAGTCAAACTCCAATCCAAACTTTCCTTTTTTCACTTCACTTCCTGTTCATTTGACAATCTGTCAAAGCAGGACAAGGAGTAATTGGAGCAATGGTTACCGCCACAGGAAAACAAAGACATTATTAATAACCTGAAGGCAGCTCTGACCCCTCCACTTTTCACTGAACAAATAATGTTTTATTGCAGTCTGTGTCCCCACTGAAGAGAATTCCCATTACTTCCTGCCCTGACAAGAAGTAGTGATTTGGATCTTATGGGGAAGGATTAGAACCACTGTCAGGTTTTATGCTTTACAGTTCCCCATTAGGGAGATTTACTTATTATCCCAGTGACCCAGTTTACCAGATGCAAACTAATGGTAAATGCATAAAAGAAGATTTTTGTTAAGCAATAACTAAACCCAAGAACAACATTTTAACTTATTGCAGTTAGCCATTACTTTTGTGGGAAAAAAAATAGCAAGTCAAAAATAATAATATAGCCTATAAAATTGCTACACAAGGCATATTGTAATTGAAAGTTATTCAAAGTTACCTTTCCTTTTTAATCTGCAGCACTGTAATTTTCTGTAAAATGAAATTTAATATGGCAACCTGGAGGCATTCTGTACACAGATATTATATGTAATGCACCCCAGAAATGTCATGTCCTGTTTGTGTGATTGGATCACTGGTTTTCCCAGAAGTCTGCACTAAGATACAAGTCAGATTTTAGGCATCCTTTGTAGCAAACATTTTATTTTTGGTGAGATACTCCCAAAGGGTTAATTACATCTAAAGGGGTTCAGATTGCAATTTTCTTCATTAGAACTCTGCAAGAGCATCAGCTGATTAATAATGAAAAAGTCCCTCCCATTCAAATTCACTGTGCCCATTGACACAAACACAGTTTTTCCGTCAGAGCAGCAAAAGGAAGGAATCTACAACAAGGTTTGTTAAAAATCCTGGCAATGTACATTGATCACCCAGAGCAGAACGTTTTTTTTTCAAGAGTAACACTGGTGGTGGCTGAATAAGATTTAATTTTTAAGGTTAAGAACCTCAGCAACAACAGCAAGTTCAGAAATTACCTGTTGATATTGCAGGAAATGCAGTGTCCTTGTCATTTTCTAAGAGCTGAACTGAAAGTACATACAATGCTATCAGTCTTCTTTGAACTACTAACCCCCCAATGTATGGATGATAAAATCAGAAAGACAAGTTCAATCGCTGCCAGAGCCTTTTTTGCATTTTTTGCACATGTGTTTAAAAAGAATAAGGCCTGAAGATTTCATAAAACCCCCAAAACATATATTTTGTGAAAGCAGACCCCCTGGGGCACATATGTCAAACAAATGCGGCCCTCCAGGCCTTGTTATGTGGCCTTCGCACCCAGTTTTGCAGCTGGAATAGGGCGGAACTCCATTCCCCCACCACTGTCTCTCTCCCTCTGCTCCCACTCCCCGCTGTCCCTTGTAAACACAGTAGCCTTCTGTGTTTACAAGGGACAGCTTTACCTTCAGTGGCTCCCAGATGTAAAAAATTCCTGTTTGCACTCACAGGGGGCACAGCAGGGGTAGATCTCCAGAATCTGCAAGGTAGAGCCTCCTACACAGGGAGGTACTAGTGACGAACTAGGTAGGAGAAAGAGATGCAAGCAAGTTTTGTGGGGGAGGTTGGGGTAAAAAACTGTGCATAGTGCAAAAATCCTGCACTCTGTACATTATGCACCCCTGGACCCTGCACACGGTATGTAGCACACTTCTGAACCCTGCACTCTGTACGTAGTGCACTCTTGAACCTTGCACTCTATGCACTCGTAGCTCAACCCGGATACAACCGGCCCTTTGAGGACAACCATACTGCTGATGTAGCCCGTGATGAAATTAAGTTTCACATCCCTGCCCTAGAGAATAAAGTAGCGGTAGTTCCAATTTTTTATGTTATATGATATTACTGCAAAGGTCTAGGAAACGTAACAATTCAGTAAAAAATACACTAAAGTCAATTTTAGGGCACACAAGGGCAATGACTTACACATTTTCATGGTAAAATATAAAAGATGAGGTTTCACCGAGTAAATAGATACCCATGTCAAACCTTAAATATGCGTGTGCCCAGGTAATGGTGACAAACTTCAGTACCATATATTTTATAAAGGTAATGCTTTGAAAGCCCCCTATAGGTCATCAATTTAGAGTTACTGAGGAGGTCTGGTGGTAGAAATTTTGTTCTTACTGAAGGTGAAGTAAGACTAAGTAAGTAAATTTGTATTGCAATCAGCGTTTTCGCCCCGACGTTCATGCATGCGTATAAGTGGGGGTGAGGGGCCTCAAAAAAAATTGGGGGTGGATTTTATATGCTTGGGTGTAACTTACATTATTTACAATTTAAAATATTTTTTTACTTAGCTTTTTTTTCTTCATTGCATAGGGGCAAAAAGTCTAAAAGACCCTTGATGTCTCCCTTGTGCTCCATGGAATGTAATGCAGTGCAGTATAGATTGCATTACATTCTGACATACTGACAAGGGGACCCAGAAGTGACATCAAACATGTTGCTTCTAGGTCAGCAACAAAAAAGGGACGTATGTCCACTCATTTCGACCCCCCTTTCTAGCGGCACCCGCTATGCTGGTCTGGGGCCTGCAAATGGGCAACCGGAGCCCAAGATACCTGTTCGGCGAACCGCGAACAATTTGGGGTGTTCGCGGCAAATTCGAAAAGCTGCGGAACACCCTGTACAAGTCTATGGGAAAATCTAAAGTGCTAATTTTAAAGGCTTAAATGCAAGTTATTATCCTAAAAAGTGTTTGGGGACCTGGGTCCTGCCCCAGGGGACATGTATCAATGCAAAAAAAAGTTTTAAAAACAGAAGTTTTTTCGGGAGCAGTGATTTTAATAATGCTTAAAGTGAAACAATAAAAGTGTAATAAGCCCCCTGCCCGCAGACCCCCACAACCCCCACAACCACCGGCCAGGGGGATCAATATGGGGACATGGTGCTTTGAGGGGTCACAGACCCCCAAAGCATCCTCCCAATGTTGAGGGTATGTGGCCTGGTATGGTTCAGGAGGGGGGGGCTGCTCTCTTGTCCCCCACTTTTGCTGTGGCCTGCCAGGTTGCGTGCTCAGATAAAGGGTCTGGTATGGATTTTTAGGGGGAACTCCACGGCATTTTTTTTTTATTTGGCGTGGAGTTCCCCTTAAAATCCATACCAGACCTGAAGGGTCTGGTATGGATATTTGGGGGGAACCCCACGTCATTTTTTTTTATTTGACGCAAGGTTCCCCTTACTATCCATACCAGACCTGAAGGGCCTGGTAATTGAATTTGGGGGAACCCCACGCTTTTTTTTTTTTATCAATGAGTTTCAATGACTTTTCTCTGTATTATGGGGAGCCGACAATTCATTATAGCCATGAGTGATTTTAAAATACTTTTTTTCCTACAGAAATTACACTTTGTGCAGGGACAGTTCTAAGCACGGGAAACATGTGCCCCTTTACAGGCATACTATACACCCCCACCCCCCCCCCCCCCCCCCCGGTACGAAATTTAAAGGAATATTATACTTTTATTGTTTCACTTTAAGCATTATTAAAATCAGTGCTCCTGAAAAAAACTGACATTTTTAAAACTTTTTTTTGCATTGATCCATGTCCCCCGGGGCAGGACCCAGGTCCCCAAACACTTTTTAGGACAATAACTTGCAAATAAGCCTTTAAAATGAGCACTTTAGATTTTGAACGTTCGAGTTCCATAGACTTTAATAGGGTTCTAAAGTTCACACAAAGTTTAGGTCTGTTCGCAGGTTCTGATGCGAACCAAACTGGGGGGGTGTTCGGCTGATCCTTACTTTAAATAGAGTATGGAAGGTTGTTGCAGATTTTGTGTTATTTACTATCTGGTGAAACCAATTTCATCAAGACAGTAAGTTAGAGTAAGTACAGACATTCTATATATTCTCTATTCTATATAAAAGAGGGTGAAACGCATATCATAAAATAAATGTGGATTCCAATTACCCTATCAGTGTGTGGCGATCTTTTATTACTACATCAAGTCCATAAGCATGGATGGTTTTGTTTGACCTTCACCACCCAACGTTCAGGTGGAAGCGGAAAGGAGTTGTTTGGAGCAGAAATCTGTCAATGTCATCTATAAAAAGGTTTTAGTTGGACATTTATTTTAACACCAGCTGGTTTTCATGATATCTTATCCTGCTCAGTGACAAACCTGGGGGGTTCCATCTGGGGTGGTGCCATTGCTGACATTAAACAAATACACTGACAAACTAGGGTTTCTATTTGGCCAAGTGAAAAACAAGTTAGTAATTTGCTTATGGTCTTCCCAGTACAATATATGGCAATTCCCAACTGCTGTCCCACCTTTGTACTGCAATATTGATGATATGAAATCTTTTCAGCAATACCAGCAACAGTGTATAAGGGGCCTGTTTTGCTTCTGAGCATCCCTGACTTTTCAGGATGCTCAGAGAGTTAAAGTACCAGGGGAGATATTATGAGCCTGTCCTCTTATGTGTATGTAGGTATCAGCCTCAGTCAGTAAGGGCTCATGTACACTTGAGCTCAAAAATGCTGTTTTAACAGGCGTTTGAGCTTTTTTTTTCTGTCTCTAAACGCCCCTCCATGTTAGCCTATGTGTTAATGCACACTATAGCCATTTACAGGAGTTTAGAAACAGAAAAAAAAAACACCAAAGTTCAGGAGAGGAGCTTTTCAGCAATAAAACCACTCAAATGCACCTAAATGTGCATAAGTGTGCATTCGTGCATTAATACATTCCACTGACCAGTGTCTATATTTCATTGTTGTCCCCTTCAGCAGACACCCTGGATTGGTTTTTATTTGGACCTCTTGTAATCTACACTTGTGCACTATGCCTCACCTTGAGACTCCAGCGAGGGTGGGTAGCTGCTGTTTGTGTCCCCACATCCACCATTTCATTCTGTATGTGACCCAAAATGATTCTATTCCTTGCACCATCTAGAGAGTGGGCAATGTTATGTGAAATATATGTATTTACTAAGTCTTGTTCTAGGTTTTCATTATATACCTTTTTGTCTATGTAGAAATTACATTTAAGCTCCTGAAGAAGTGCTGTGACACGAAACATGTCAAGCTCTATTTAGCTACATCAATACACACCAGTTCATCTTGGATAGTGCTAGCCTTATACCTGCTGGCTGAGATGGATATACCTTTACAGGATTGTTGTGGGTCTTATGACCATAAGAGTAGCTGACTTTGCACAATTGTGTTTTATATATGTGATTTTATGATGTATCTTTTTGTCTAATACATTTTGTAATTTTATACAAACCTTTTTTGTTCTTGCTGGTGCATGAAAAATCCATGATCTATTTTTCCAAATTAGATTTTCAATTTTGGGACGTGGCACCATATAAACATGAAATACATCCACAATACCACCCTGTGATGATGTAACCATCTTTTACAATGACTAGAATAAGTTAAAAATTAACAATAAATAATAAATACATGATTGTTTTTCTGTTGCTAAACTCCTGTAGGAGAAAAGGCATCAGAGATGACAGTGTTACAGTGTGCATGTGGCCTAAAGAGTAGACGGTGAGCTCATATATGCAGCACAGATGACAGCAGAGTACTGTACTCTAAAACGGTTCCTAAGTAGGAGAATAGTCTGCTAAGTCAAATAAGCTGTGCTGAGATTTATCATAGTATGACCTCAAGGAATGCTTTTATAAAAGATCTGCAGCACACAGGCTAAGCACATGGCGGGATGCAACACAAACTAACCATAGCTGCACTAAATCAGCAAAAATATGGCCAATGATTTTTTAGAAAACAGTTTGACAGTATAGCCAGTATACATGAGGACCTGTTTACACTGCATCAGGCATAACTCCCAATTGTCCCTGATTTCGAGGGACTGTCCCAGATTTGGAGCAATGTCCCTCTGTCCCTCTTTCCTCCTCATTTGTCCCTCATTTCGGTCTGATCTATATAGTTGAATATAAAATGCACTTTTTATCTTTCAATAAGTATTTCCCGGTGCTAAACCTTTCATCTCATTTCTAAATTGCTGCATTTGTAAATTTTAAAAGCCAATACATATAAAGGAATAGTAGTGGTAAAATGAGCCCTTGTGGATTTAATTAACCTTTTCTTTTGGTTAATTCTCCTTTAAGGGGGTGTGGCAGGGGGTGTGTCCTATGCCTTCATATGTTTGGTAGTAGGTGTCCCTCATTCCCATCTCAAAATGTTGGGAGGTATGCATTAGATTATGCAGTACATATAGTAATAAACTGTCAAAAAATACCTAGACTATCAAATAAGGTATGCTATTCTGGTCCGAGGTCATATAACTGTGTAGCATAAACCTTTGACTTTTGCATCAACAGATAATTCAGTCAACATGATGACATTGGTACCAACAATGAACAACTGCAACTGGCCATGTGACATAATGCACTGGCCTTATGTCAGATGACCCACACCCATAATGCCAAGGGACCTCTTTTTACAGTCGGTAGGTATTTTGCTCTCCTTTTCATAATGTCATAAATAAAAGATGGAAAAGTGGGAGACCACCCCCCCCCCCCAAAAAGTTCATCCATGAAAACCACCATTGCTTGCTGTTTAGAACAAGCCCTATACTATATATTGGGTCAAATAAATGCATGATGGAGAGGTGTAAGCCGTCCCTCATTCTGCATGAAGAAGAGTTTCTTAATGCACTCACTTAGCTAAGTAAATTAGGTGGATATTCTAGGGTGTTAAAATGGAGGAGTTCTTTGGGCAAAACAAATTTCTCCTACTGATAGCAGAATTTTGGGAAATCTGTGTTTAATTTTTTGATGACAAAATTTGTATTTTTTCTGCTAAATTAGTTAGGTTAAAGCAGGTACCAGAGCCTACTGTCTGTGTCCTTTTACTGCACAATGGTCCCTTTCCTTTCCAAGTCCATCCTTGCCTATGGCCACCTGGAATTTATTTGAGGGTAATTCTGTTCAAGGAATTAAAGGAAAGCTAAATCCAAGAACAAAAATATAAAATATTGCAGCTTACAGGCCTTAGATTTGGTGGCTTCATTCGGTTTTTTTTTCAAACTAAGAACATTTTCAACAAATACAGGACATATCTGTTGATCTTGCCAGATGTACCGTGTCCTTGTCACTTTTTTTCTTTTATTGGGAACCTGCAAGGTAAAGCCATAATGTGCTAGTATGCATTGCACTTACCTTAAAATTAAGCCTTCCAGTGCCGTGAAGTCAGTGCTCCAGGGACTCCAATCTTCATCTGTCTTGCTTCCAGGTTCGCAAAAAACGTCACTCCCGCACATGCGTGTGGAAGCCGCCATTGACGACACAGGGCTCTGAAGGAATGGCACGGGTGGCCATTCCTTCAGAGCACATGCGCCAGTGATGTCACTAACTGCATGTAATGTAAATATCTCCTAAACAGTGCACATTTAGGAGATATTTACACTACTTATGGGTAAGCCTTATTACAGGCTTACGTATAGGTAGCGCCTAGAGGCGATTCAGTTCGCATTGCGCGCTATATAAGTATTTCATTCATTCATTCATTCATTCATAGGTAAAAGCAAAAGATGGAAGTTTACTTCCACTTTAAACCAAAGAATAGTTCATAGTCAATGTCAAGATAGCCTAGGGGGACAACCATTGACCCCTCCATAGAAACAGTGGAGGGATGACCTGGGGAGAGGAAGTGTGTTAGTTGTAGGATTACCAGGTGTTAATAAAAAGCTTGAAAAAGAAAACAAGTCACCAAACAAAAGAGGGTGTAAGCTGCAATGTATTATATTTTTGATTAAGAGATCCTCAAAAAACATATTGAAACCATATTTACTGAGCCATTTTAACTTCTTGAGTGATAGATTTTGTGTTTCTTTTTTTGCTGCGTAGTTTACTATTAAAGATGATGTTGGGCCACATGATGTTAAAGACCCTGAATTTGAGCAAATTTGTGGCAAATCTCCAAACTTTTCACAATTCACACTTTCCCTGCAATAGCATTTTCATTTTTAGTAAGCCTGTAAAGCTCATCAACATCTAAAGGGATGCAGACACTGCAGCTTTTTATATTACAATGCTTGGACAAGCAGCACTTCACTAATTAGAATAATATGCTTTCAAGGGTTTGCCAAATCTTTACATAGAATGCAAAATTCACTTTGGGTGTGGTCATTTTAAATAATTACCTTCAAAGTCCATGCACAGAGCAACATCAGGGGCCCCTTGGTTTATGCAGTATTTTATAATGTCAGTGGTTTAAATAAACAGTGCCATAATTAATTACTCTGCAATGGCAGCATGAACTTAAAATAGACCTTTCAGTAAATGTACAAATCTGCATTAATAAATTCCTGACGCCTCACAACATAAAGTAACAGTATACCTTCAAAAAAGCTATACTTTTTAGGCTTTAGCTTTGAGCTTTAGTTTAGTGACTTTGCCTAGGCTGCAGATATATCTAGGCAAGCAAGCTCCTCTCTCCAGGAATCAGACCGCAACATTGTAATTTTGAAGCAGAGCCTACAAAGGTATTAGGTGTTATATGACTGTGTTATTACTGACCAGTGGTGGCTGGTGGTATATTTTTTTTTGGGGGGGGGGGCGTTACCATGTCCGCCCCCCCGGTGGTACGATTGGGCAATTGGTCCCCGCACCTAAACCATCTCTAGGTCGCGGGCTTCCTCTGGGTGGCGGGCTTCTGCATCTCCTCCTTTCTCGGCTTCACGGCGGCACGGATTCCCCTACGTCTCCTCCCTCCTTCTCCTGAGTGGCCAATAGGATTGCTTCTCCTCTTGGCCAATCAGGTTCCTGATTGGCCAGGAGGAGAAGCAGGAAGACAATAGTGAATATTAATTCGCTATTGTCACACAACTGGGTGAGCTCGGGGTGCAGTTCTCTCCGCCCCGAGCCAACTCTTTTTTTTAAAGCCAATTAGAGCCTCGAGCTCTAATCATGTGCTTCTAAAAAAACTCCCATTGGAATCCCTGCATTCGGCTGCATGTAAATTAGGGGCCGGGTGCATGGATTAGGGGGATGGCACCCCTGCCCCCGTATGGACGGGCCACCGCTGTTACTGACTCTGCTGACTCTGAATAATGGCTGAACAAAGGTGGCTCCATGGAGAAAAAAAGGAGAGGAAGGCATTGTCGTAGAAAAACAAAAAGAACAAGAGAAGCGCCTAGACTGTTACATGGTGTAGTAGATCTACAAGTAGAACAGCTCACATGATATATGTGACAAGAAGGGACATCAGTTGTAAAATCCCCATTGAGGGTCCCCACTGCACGGCCGGCTTCCTTGTCCATGCCAGCAGCTGAGCACCGGATTTCCTTCAGCTCCATCCACTGTGCAGTGGCGACGCTCAATGGGAATTTTACAATTGATGACCCTTCTTGTCACATACACCATGTGAGCCGTTCTACTTATGTATCTATTAAACCATATAATAGTCTACACTTAGAGGCGCTTCTCTTGTTTTTTCTCCACAATTTTATTATCAGCTTCTGCTCTTGGTGTATGATTCAACTTTTTTAACCCTCGTATTATGGTTCTTTTGAACCTTGGACTATCTCTTAGCCAATTTTATTCATTGGTTGTACCTTGAGGTGTTCAATCCTGTGTTCCTATTTTCTTGTTTCTATTGTTGTAGAAAGCACTGCAATCTCTGTGGAAGCTAACAAATGGAAATGACTTACTGGGCATGCACATGCCATGGAAAAAAATTTCTAATATTAGGTTTTAAAAGAAAAGGGGAGACATGCTGTATTTCCCCTTTTGCACCAAATTAGCCCAGTCTAATCCAGTATACCAAGTATAGAATTACAGCTCACTCACTGAGTATTTACCTTTTCTTGGTTATCAAACAGCATAAACAGTGTTCCCACAGCAACAAAAAAAAATACAAATGTTCACCAGATCCCTGCTTGAGTTATATTTTGAAGTAATAGTATGTAACTAAGATTGTGTCAACCCAAGTGGAGATCCAGTGTGCTGAAGTCACATTTACCAAGCAGTATTAGCACGTAGAGGCTCAAAATTTAGCACAACTTAGCATGCCTGCCAGATATTAGTCAGACAACACCTACTACAACCAAGCTGATGATGTTGGGTTCATTTTTTTTGTAAAGAAAAATGTAAAGAACAAAAATGAATTTATGGATTCAAATCCACAGGATTTCTGGTTTAAGTTCGGTAGATTAGTATTAGAAAAAATACATGTAATCTTCAACTTATTTCTATCAACAGCACTAACTAATTAGTGCCAAGTTCATTTACAAAGTATATCGCTGCAATTCACAATTCTGTCCAACTGTCACAGCCAATGCAAAGCCAAATGATGGTGCCATGCTGTTATAAGAATGTTTTCATAATTTAAAAAACTAAGATATCTAACTGCCAGGGAATGGCACCTATGTAGGGAACTTTTGGAGAGGGGGTGATGCAGGAATACTATGACTGAAATCTCTAAAGATTCTGACGGAATGTGTCCTATTGGACCGTTTTGTTGCATATTCCGTCTGTGTGTGGTCTCCATCGGACTGTTTCCGTTGGAATATCCGACGGACCAACTTTTCCAACTTGCCGGTAAAATTTTCGGACAAAATGCTCCGATCGGACATACTCCGATCATGTGTAGCCTACTCCGATGGACAAAGTACCACGCATGCTCAGATCAAATTCCTAGACCAAAGCTATTGGCTACTAGCCTGAACGTAGTCCCGTCGTAACGAAATAACGTCATCACGTTATGTACAATCGGATTTTCCGACAACTTTGTCCGACCGTGTGTATGCTACAGTTTTGGACAAAATCCGTCGGACAAAATCCGTCAGACAAAATCCAACGGATTTGGTTGTCAGAATGTCCGACCGTGTGTACAAGGGCTAAGAGGTATAAAATACTATCATCAAATTGGGGGCCACACTAAACTAAAATAAATGTTAGTCTTTAATGCATACAACAAAAAGTGACCGTAAGGTGTATTTATCTATCCCTAAATCAACTTTATTCCTAATAATTCCACATCTATCCATGTGGAATTGTGTTGGTATGACTACATTTCCTGCGGATTTCCCCTCAAACTTGTTCTCTCTTTTTCTTACTAACATAAAGTAAACCTGTCATAAACCTGGGTTATTTACACTGAGCAGATAATGATAAAATGCAGACGTTATCTTCAGTGTGAACATTTTGTTAAATAGATTAGTAGATCTAAAGGCATTGAGGAGAATTTACTAAAGTTGGCCATACACTAATCAAATTTTGGCCAGTTCATAAAGGGAGCGGATGAGTTTAAATCAGTGTGTGGTCATCCCTGCTTGACAGAAGTCAATTGGTTTGATCAATTTCTGTTGAAGAAACATAGTGGAAATTTCTTCTCGATCACTAGCTGTAGGCCAATGGGCAGCAGAAGCTGACCAGTGTATTAGGACAGCGGCAGATCGAATCAGAATACTCAGAATACAACGTTGTAGAGGGGTGATTCCTCCATTAAACTCACTTGTTTGGATGGAGGCATCTGTTTTTTTTTTTTTGTTTTTTTTTCTCAGCCTTCTGTAGCAGACTGCATCTGGAGCACCAATGCATAGCAACCATTAAGCTTCTTGCTTTCATTTTCAAGGCTTAACAGAACAAGTTGGCTCTTAAAGCTGATTGGTTACTTTGCACAGCTGTTCTAGATTCTGCCTGCTCCAATTTTAGTAAATTGCCTTCAGAGTCCTGTTGGTGCCTTTTCACACCACAATGTTGTGCATTATAATGTGTAATGTTGCAATGCATTAGACAGCTTTTTTAAATTGAATGGATAAAATGCATGGCTGCATTTTTCACAATTCAATGCACAGGATAACAAAGCAATATGTATGTAACCTTTAAGAAGAAACAAAGCTACCATCAGTATAAAACTTTGTAACTAATTTTCCGGGCTAGGACATTCTGAGAGCAGGACTTGGTGGTGTTTCAGATTTGGCCCATTGTTCCAGATCTATGGTCCATTGCCCTGTTTTGCATATAAGCATGTTGTGGCCATGCCGAGCCAGTGAGAGGTTGGTTGTACAGCAAAGAGATCAAACCTGTTCAAAAGGGGGGGGGGGGGATAGAGTCACCCCATCCATGGAGGCATGAATCTTGGAAGTGAAAATGTGCTTAACCTGCAGGCAACCTGTATTTGACTTTTTCCCAGAGCTTCAAATAATGGGCCGTAATGGAGTTCCATAGAAATGACCTGTCTGTTGGGAGGGTGAGGTGGACTCGCTGGGCGAAGATCAATGGGAAGAGGCCCTGCAGGCAGTACCTATATGCTCCCTGAACGCATCACATAGGGTGTCTCAACTGTATTTATTGTTAAGAGTGTATTATACCCCCCACAGACTGTTTGTCATGGGCCTGCTACCTAACCCATTGTGTACTTTATGTAAGAGAGACCATGGAGACTTGATCCACCTTCTGTGGAGGTGCCCGAAACTTCACCCCTACTGGATGGGGGTGGTGGACACCATAAATAGGGTATTTCAAATCTCACTACCTGCTGACCCAAAACACTGCTTACTTAATGTAGTGGGGGAACTGGAATGGGAAGAATGTACAAGGGTGGCTGTCATTAGATCTCTTTTTCTGGCGCACAAGCTAATAATGACCCACTGGATCTCAAAGGATCCCCCTGCTCTTAAAGAGTGGATTAACACTGTGGGGGAGATGATCCGGAAGGAAAAAATAATCTTCCAACATAGGGGTTGCGCCCGGAAGCTCGAAAAGTTGTGGGGTCCGTGGTTGGATGTACCGGGGCTTGCCCCTGTGGATCTGGTCCTGGGCAGGCTACTATCTTGATCGCGAGGTGGGGGAGGAAATGTCCTTCAGGACTCAGGCAGAGCTACCTCAGGCAGATTGCAAGGTTGAAAATAAGACTATGTAGAAAATGGACTGTTCGTCTTGATATGCTGACTGTGTATAATGACTGGTTTTGATGGTTGTAAAGTTGTAAAAGTGGTTATGTAACCTTGGTGTATGTTTACCCTGCATTTTCTCAATAAACCTTTTTATGGATAAAAAAAAAAAAAGAAATGATCTGTCTGTCAAAACAAGCCACAAGTTATCTATCCTCAGGGAATAACAGTCTACAGATTCAAGGGTAACCCATATGGACATTTCACTGACAGTGTGGTATTTAGTTAAAGAGGCCAGTAGAGTGGCCTGATGGTACTTCTGCAGGTGAGAGACATCTAGGCCACCTCAGAGCATGCGTTGGAACTGCAACAGACCCTTTGGGTCTGGTATGAATTTTAAGGAGAACCCCACGCTAAAAAAAAGTGTGGGGTCCCCCCAAAATACATGTCAGGCCCTTAGGTCTGGTATGGATTTTAAGGGGAATTCCACACCAAAAAAATGGCATGGAGTCCCCCCAAAATCCATGCCAGACCCTTATCTGAGCATACAGCACAGCAGGCCAGGAAAGGGGAGGGACGAACAAGCAGCCTCACCCTCCTCAATCATATCAGGCCACATGCAGTCAACATGTTGATGAGGACAAGGGCTTCTTCCCCACAACCCTGGCCTGATGGTTGTGAAGATGCGGGGGTAGCTTATCAGAATTTGGAAGTCCGCTTTAACAAGCGGGCACCCAGATCATGGCACCTTCCCCTATGTGAATGAGTATGGGGTACACAATACCTTTACTCATTCACCAAATAAATGTGAAAAGTAAATAAATACACAAAGACGGTTTTTGACAAGTTCTTTATAAAAAAGAAAAAATAAACACATCCCCTTACATAAATCTAGGGTCAATCATGTTGAACGGCCGCCAACCTGCAAGAAAAAAATAAAATCCCACCACAGGAAACTGGTCCTGTCCAGAGACACTCGTGGAATGACAGCTGTCTGTGTGAGTTGGTCACTAGAGTTCATTGTGATTGATGTTGGATTTACATAGGGGGACATGTTTATTTTTTATTTTTCATTAAAAACTGTCTTTGTATTTATATTTACTTTTCAAACTTTTTGGGCTGAATGAGTAGAGGTACTATGTACCCATTACTGATTCACATGGGGCGGGTGGGACCTGGGGGCCCCCTTGTTAAAGGGAACATACAGATTCCAATAACCCGAAGGGCCTCTTATGGATTAGGGGGATCCCCAGGCTGTTTTTTTTTTTCTAATGCCGGCTCTTCTTTTATTTACATTTGCTGCCAGCGGGGAACCTCACTGACAGTAGATGAGTCATCGTCATTAAGGATGCGGCAGCCGCCCACCCCTGACAACCAGCTATTCACAAATAAGTTTGGGTCATTTGTTACTTTGAATGCTTCAAATATCCGAATGAAACAAATTCATTTTGTTGTTTCGTTATCATTTATTTTGGATTAATTTAAATTCGTTACTATTGCCATTTGGAGATTCAGATACACCCGAATCGCTGCATAACGAAAATTTCATCGGAATTTCCATTCATAATGAAATGAACCGCACATGTCTAGTGAGGCTTGACTGGGTTGTCACTAGAAACACATTCCAAGTTGTGCTTATTTTCTCTTCTCCTGTTTTCAAGTTCTGTGAATAGGCAGTAGAATGATTGGATTCAGCCATGCTTTTACAGAATGAGATAAATTGTTGGTGTGTATTTATACAGGTTCTGTGCACAGTGGATAGGGAAAAGGGCCAGATGAGCAACACAACTTTTCTCTGTAGCAAAGGCTTTGGTTAACTCTTACAAAAGACAGCATCTCAGGACCATATCTGGTGGTTCAAAATAGGCAGTAGCACAGTAGGGAGGATTTATAGAAGACGTAGCTGCCTGCAGGTAATAGGATACACACCATTACACATAACTAATGTGCATAGTGCTGTATTTAAAAAAAAAAAAAAATTCAGCTTTAATTCAATCATCCCTATTTTCGTGTGTTGTTAGGTGCTGCACACTTCCCACATTTTGTTTATCTAGAATCTCAGGAAAACATATTGCCATTGGAATATTGCCCACCTTTTCCTAACTAGGGTTTGTAGTTGCTGTTTCAGTTTTCAACTACCGGTATATGATAAATTCAAGAAGTTCCATTGATAAAATTTGCACCTTTAAATCACTTGAAAATGCGTTTGCTAGACAAGTTGGAGGATGACTCTGCAAGAAAACAGTTTATATGTCCACTGCCAAGGCTTGTAGGCGCACAATGCCTTAATGTATGGATTTGAAAACCTCTGCACATGAACGCCTGAATGATTGTACAAAAAATAGCCGACATCCAGATGTGATTTTTCCAGCAATATTATCTTTCTTAGGCTTTACACATTTATTCTGAATTCTTCTTTGTATTTTAAATCTTCTGAACCCATTTTTTATTTTATATATCAACATTTTCAGATTAGCATTGGTTGAATTTAATGCTTAGTGTCTCTTTGCAGTTAAAGTAAAAATTCAAAACCTAAAATTTTAATTTTTATTGATTAAGGAATAGTATAGTATAGTTTGTTTTTTTTATGTATGTAACCCGTAAGGAAGGTTTTTCTTAACTTATTGTCTGAAGGTACAATGGGTAATTAGAGTAGATTTATCCAAGAGAAGGAAAGTGCTCTCATAAAGTGGTATTAGACCCAAAACCAGAAATGCAGTTTGCCAATCATTAGATGTGGTGGCTACGTTTTATTTTTTATGCTTTTTTCTCTCTGTTTTCACCTGGTGATCTGGCCAATAACATGCCTCCTGTATTACAGTGCCCCCACTCTAGATGAAGGAGCACATGGGCGCATTTGGTCAGCAGCTATGTCAGGAGCACATGGGGCACATTTGGTCAGTGCTGGTGAGGGGGTGTTGTAAATGTATTAGCAGATTTAAATACAATAACAAATTAAAGCCAAACTATAGTTCACACTTTATACAGGCATACCCCACTTTTAAGTACACAATGGGGTGTATTTACTAAAGCTAGAAAGTGCAAAATCAGGTTCACTTCTGCATAGAAACCAATGAGCTTCTAACCCCAGCTTGTTCAATTAAGCTTTGGTAATAAAACCTGGAGGCTCATTGGTTTCTATGCAGAAGTGAGCCTGATTTTGTACTTTCTAGCTTTAGTAAATAAACCCCATTGTGTACTTAAAAGTGGGTTATGCCTGTAATCAGTTACAGCAAACAGGTTTTACATGAATAAATAAAAGATGATCATTTTATACACCCGACAGTGTAAAATGGTTTCTCTCATCCATGTAAACTGATACTATACATTCTGCTAGAGGGCTTGTGCTTGACTCGGCTGAATCACTAGATGAAAATAGAAGAAAGAAAGCCTAAAAAATAAAACAAATACAGCCATTACGAGTCTAAGAATTGCAAACTTGCGGTATAATAATTGTTTGCTTTTGGGTCTTTATACTGATTTAAGCAGTTGTCACCAGGACAAAATGTCCCCATCTCTATTCTGGCTTTTCCCTCACTTTTGACAGTGACAGTGATCACTAGAAAAAAATAGAATAAAACTCAGACACCAACCCCTGTTTTGGCTTTATCTCTAAGGCTGGCCATACATTATATAATTTTATTGTACAATTTTCCTTTAGATTTACCAAAACCATATAATATGAGGTCAAACTGAAACACTTTCAATTTACATGTAATTAGGCAGGCCCTTGCACTACATAGTTGAAGGTAATTCTAAAGGAAATTGAACACGAAAATTGTATAATGTATGGTCATCGTTAGCCTTTATGTATGGTTTACTTTTATTTGACTTTCTTTTTTTTTATGAGGGGGGGTAGGTAGACTCTACAAACCTGCAGTCCTAAAGACAATGATCAGTAGGAAATGTACAGTACATCTCAGGAGCAAAGGCAGCATCCCTCATCAAGGGCTCTAACTCATCACCACTCTATATAAAAAAAGTTTTGGCTTTAGATACGCTTTGAGGGTCCCTGCACAATGGGCTTATAAAAATGCCAGTTCTTTTGACAGAAAAAAACACTCTTATGCTGCGTACACACGATCAGAATTCTCGTCGGAAAAAGCTCTGATGATTTTCCCGACAGAATTCCAATGGAATTCCAACGGAATTCAGCTCAAGCTGTTTGCCTACACACGGTCACACCAAATTCCAATCGTTTATAACGCGGCGATGTACAACACAGCTAAACAGCTAGACAGCTAAATTCCAATGGAGCATACACACGGTTGCATTTTCCGATGAAAAGCTCTCATCTGTCTTTTTCTGGCCGGAATTCCAATAGTGTGTACGCGGAATTAGGCCTCATGCACACAGGATGTTTAAAAAATGCAAATGCTGCTGCCAGGAAAAAGCATCATTAAAAAATGCACTGTTAGCCACATTTTTGATTAGCGTCTATTGGCGTTTTTTTTCCTCGTTTTTTGGCGTTTGCGGTCTTTGCATTTTTTTCAGTAAAAAAACTCTCTATAATGTGAAAACACCCAAAAATGCCAAACGCGGCTAAACGTGGCCAAATTCTTGTTCGTTTGTTTAGCAGCATTTAGCCATGTTTAGTAGCGTTTTTTGGTGCTTTTCGTTTTTACAGCTCAACAGCCTCTGCTCCTGGACGCACAGGCTGTCATTTTTTTCTACTGCCCCTGAATGCTTATGCCTCCAAACGCCTCTGAAAGTTTATGTGTGCATGGACACATGGGGGGGGGGGGGGGGCATTTAGAGGCAGTTAAAAAAAAGGTCAGACGCCCCTAATAGCAGCTGTAAAAACGTCCTGTGTGCATGAGCCCTTATAGAGTGTTTTTGTACAGCCATTTAGGAGAATTAAGGCTCCATGCAGACTAGGCTTAAAAAAAAGAAATGCTCATATACATTTTTTACACAAAGTTTAGATGAGATTAGGACAGTTTTACATTTTTCTGCTAGTAAACTCCAATCAGAAATGCAAACCACAAAGGTTTTTTTTCCTGCCTCTAAAAAAATATGCAGTAAGTAAGAGGCATATATTGAGTTTAACATTAGAGGCAGAAAGAAAAACCCTTCTGGTTCGCTTTCTGATTGGAGCTTGGAGGCAGAAAAAACATAAAACTCTCCTAAACTCGTCTAAACTTTGTACAAAAAATACTCTATAGTGAGCTTTTTTTTTAATTGTCCTAATGTGCATGTACACATAGGATAACATTGAGCTGCTTCTACAGAACACAAAACTCCTGTAGAAGCAAAGTTTTTTAAGCCAGTGTGCATGTAGAGTATTTTTGTACAGGCGTTTAGAAGCATTTATAAGTGTTTATAAACTCCTCTTATCTCTTCTAAACGTCAAGTTTTAACGTTTTTCTAGTAAAAAAAAAAAGGTATGTTGTCACTGTACATCATTTCCTGCCTTTACAAAAAGGATCTTTTGAACCTGTCCATCGTCTCCATCCTTCTATGAGAGAGCCACTCGTTCAGACATGACCAGGAGGGAGGTCATACAACATCAGTTGATTGCAGCTATGCAAGGACATGGCAACCTCTGGGATAAATCTCACCCAGATTATAAAGACAGAATTATAAAATATTCATCCTGGGAGGGGATAGCGTGAACTGGAGCACCCGGAGTATTCGGAAGAGTAGAATTGAAGAGTAGAGTGGCATGGCTCTTGATGGCTCAGGAATCTCTGCTCACAATATTCTTTGCTCTTTTTGTCCAAAATGGCACCCAGCAAAAAAAGGCTGTGAAATACTTATTTTGGGAGTAAAACCTTTGCAGAGGGGAATCTAGTGCTGGAAAACGTGGCATAAAAAACACAAATTGAGAACATATTGTACAAATTTAGGAGAGTTCATGAGAGTTTATGAGCGTTTGAGATTACATGTGTTTTTTGCACTTAGCAACACTCCCCTCTGCAAAAGTTACTCCCAAATCAGAAGAAAAAAAACCTTGATGCACACTAGGAGCAGAAAAAACGTCAATGTTTTTAGCTTAAAGTGGTTGTAAACACTTACAACCAAATTTGACCTACGGGTAAGCCTAGATTAAGGCTTACCTGTAGGTCCAAGAAACATCTCCTAAACCATGTAGGTTTAGGAGATATTTGCCGAAAGACAGGCACCACTGTCTACGGCGCATGCGCCATAGACAGCGGGGCACAGGCACACTGAGCGCGCCGCTGTCAACGGCGATATGCCACGAGTGGAGGCTCCCGTGCGCATGTGTGGGAGTGACGTCATCGTGGCTTCGCCGAATGACAGCGGCGGAGCAGTGAGACCCACCCAGAAGATGGATGCTCCGAACTACAGGGGACAGCGGTGACTTCGCTGGCTCTTGTGTCAGGTAAGTGACACATAATGGACTACTATGTGATGCATAGTAGTCCATTATGCTTTACCTTTGCAGGGAATCAAAGAGGAAGTAAACTCATCAGGGTTTACTTCCTCTTTAAGGCTCCATGCTGCACACTAGACTTAAAAAACATTGATTCTACAGGCGTTTGACTTTATTTTCTCCTGCCTCTAGGCTACTACAAGCGATTTCTGTCAGGGATGTTCAGAGGCAGGAAAAAAAACCTTCTCTATTGCGTTTTCTGGAGAGAGTTAGGAGCTGTAAAAACGTCACTCTCTCCTAAACTCCTCTTATCTTTTCTGAATGTCAAGTTTCAAAGTTTTTTTTGTAAAAGAAAAGGTGTGTTGTCACTGTACATCATTTCTTGGCTTTTGCGGAGGGGCGTGTAGTGCAAAAAACACCTATAAACGAAACGCTCTTAAACTCTCATAGACTCGCCTAAACTTTGTACAATATGCTTTCAATTTGTGTCTTTTATGCCATGTTTTTAAGCTAAAAACGTTTACGTTTTTTCTGCTCCTAGTGTACATGGAGCCTAAAAACGTGGCATAAAAGATACAAATTGAAAGCATATTATACAAAGTTTAGGCAAGTCTATGAGAGTTTAAGAGCATTTCGTTTATAGGCGTTTTTTGCACTACACGCCCCTCTGCAAAAGCCAGGAAATTATGTACAGTGACAACACACCTTTCCTTTTACAAAATAAACTTCTCCAGAAAACACAATAGAGAACGTTTTTTTTACTGCCTCTGAACGTTCCTGACAGAAAACGCCTGTAGTAGTCATAATGTTCAAAGATACATAGAACACAATAGAAGTGCTTCTAGAGGCAGGAGAAAAAAAACATCAAACGCCTGTAGAATCAACGTTTTTTTAATTCCAGTGTGCATGGAACCTGAAACTTGACGTTCACAAGAGATAACAGGAGTTTAGGAGCGATTGACGTTTTTATAGCTCCTAAACATCTCCAGAAAACACAATCAAAAAGGTTTTTTTTTCCTGCTCTGAACGTCCCTGTCAGAAAATAACAGTAGTAGTCATAATGTGCAAAACCCCATAGAATACAATAGAAGTGCTTCTACAAGCAGGTGAAAAGAAAATGTCAAACGCCTGTAGAATCCTCAACTTTTTTTTTTTTCCGGGGTGCATGGACCCTTAGGTGTCTATGCAAAAAAAAAAATCTATCTATCTATCTATCTATCTATCTATCTATCTATCTATCTATCCATCCATCCATCCATCCATCTATCTATCTATCTATCTATCTATCTATCTATCTATATATATATATATATATATATATATATATATTGCCATTAGTGCCTTACTATTATTTCAATGCAACTTACTTTTTTTGCAAATGCCTACAAACCAGCAAATAAAGAAAATAATGAGATAATGTGTGTGTGTGTGTGGGGGGGGGGATATATATATGTGTATATATATATATATATATATATATATATATATATATATATATATACACACACACACATATATATATATATATATATATATATATATATATATATATATATATATATATATATATATATATATATAAATAGATAGATAGATAGATAGATAGATAGATAGATAGATAGATATATTTATATAGATATCTATATATATATATATATATATTTTTTTTTTATTTTTTTTTTATCCTTTATACAATAAAGACAAAAAAATCCAACTGCCTATTTGGTTTGACTATAGAGCTATATACTCAGTAACAACCGTCACCAATAATCAGAATACCTTCCTATTAGGACATTAGCAAGTATCAGGACACAATCGATGCTCGCAGCTAATAACAGGACTGGTTAGACCAGGGTGCACTGGCAATGCAGGATCCCATCCAATACGATGAGCCTTCCTGATGCTGGGAATGAGTGTGTGCACATTGCCCATGTCCCCGATCCTGCAGATGTGGGTAATCCTAAACACAAGCATGCCATGGCAGACGGAGTACCTTGGAGTGTGGCACAGTGGCGTGTGGCTATGTTGACTGAGCTGTCATAATGAGGTTGATAAATGGTGTAATTGCGTGTATTAGAGGAGGCAGCTCAGAGGGTTGGGTGCAGCAATTCCTGCCCAGATGACGAGTGGACAGGGGCCAGATGGAAAGGGGTGGTCCCTCCTCTGCTGTACATGGCTCTTATGTATTCAGGGGGGTCTGAAGGAGGAAAAAAAGGAGAGAGAGAGAGAGAGAGCAGGATTTGGGAAAGTGATAGGTGGTCGGGTTTTGTTTGCTTGATGTGACTTTCTTCTCCTCTTGTAGGGTTAGTAGAGACAGAAGGAGATGGCCACCGGCTTGGAGGCACTGTAAGGGAATGGAGTGCTGTTAGTGCTGTTAGTCTCCAGTTAAGGATATACATGGACTGAGCTCTCCCAGGGAAGACTGCTCTTGTAAGGAAGGGAAGGGAAGTTATGCAGACAGCTGAGCCCTCGGATTGGAGCGGCTCTTTCCTGAGCTGATAGTGCCACTCAGCGTCTCAAGCTCTTGGACTTGATCCCTCCAAGGGATTTCATGTCCTCAGCCGTCTGCGAGAGGTAAGAGGTCACCCAGCTTCTACTAAGACTTCAGGATCACCAAGAGTGCAGACACTTTCCGATGACCACGGAGAACTCCAGCCAGCGCTTAGATCCCTTAACTCCATTGCCCTCCAGCCCTAGTACAGGGGCTCTACAGCCTGCACTGATGAGCCAACAGCCGGCAGCCATGGACACCTCCTCCTCCTCCTCTTCATCCTCCAAGACCAAGAAGCCAAGTTCGGGGCTCAGACGCCCCGAAAAACCCCCATATTCCTACATCGCTTTAATAGTCATGGCCATCCAGAGCTCTCCGACCAAAAGACTGACCCTGAGCGAGATCTACCAGTTCCTCCAAGCTAGGTTCCCCTTCTTCAGAGGCTCCTATCAAGGCTGGAAAAACTCTGTACGCCACAACCTGTCTCTGAATGAGTGCTTCATCAAGTTGCCCAAAGGACTGGGCAGACCTGGGAAAGGCCACTACTGGACCATAGACCCTGCCAGCGAGTTCATGTTTGAGGAGGGCTCCTTCAGAAGAAGACCCAGAGGATTCCGAAGGAAATGCCAAGCTCTGAAGCCCATGTATAGGATGATGAATGGTATAGGCTTCAGTACTTCTATCCTTCCCCAAGGATTTGATTTCCAAGCTCCACCTGCATCCCTGGCATGTCACAGTAATGGTTACAACTTAGATATGATGACCAACTCTATGACTGGAGGATATGACAGCTTGAGTGGAGGTCACCATGTCCCACATATGTCCCCCAACCCTGGCTCCACATATATGGCCAGTTGCCCAGTGTCTTCCAGCGGTGACTATGGACCAGACAGCAGTAGTAGCCCAGTCCCTTCTTCTCCTGCTATGGCCAGTGCTATGGAATGTCATTCTCCTTACACAAGTCCCACCGCTCACTGGACATCATCAGGGGCTTCCCCATACCTGAAACAGCAGGCCATGGCACCTAGCAATGCAGCATCCGCCAGTCTCCACTCAGGCATGTCTTCATACACCTTGGAACAGACTTACCTCCATCAGAACAGTCGGGATGATCTTTCAGGTAATCTACACAACATTTGTCTCTACAATTGTTATGGATCCTAGTGATTCAACATTCTGATTAGTGAGACAATGGGGTTGAGAAAGCAAAATCTGGTGCAACTCTGCATAGAGACCAATCAGCTTCCATGGGAGAGATTTACTAAAACTGAAGCATGCAAAATCTGGTGCAACTCTGTATACAAACCAATCAGCTTTCCATTTTTTTTTTGTCAAAGCTTAATTGAACAAGCTGTATTTAGAAGCTGACTGGCTACTATGTACAGCTTCACCAGATTTTGCACTCTCCAAAATTAGTAAATCAACCCCAATGTAATTGTTATGGTAGCCATAAATACTTTCATGAATAATCAATTTATTTTCCAATTTGAATAGTCTCCATAGCCCACAACCTTTTTGTTCGATATGCTACATAAAGGTGGATTTTGATCAATAGTTTGAAAATATTATTGTACATTATTCATTGACTCTCTGTTTTCATCTTACAATCTCATAATCCAATCAATTGAAATACAATCAAATTCTGCAGATGTACTGCAGATCAATGCAAAATAAAAATAAAATAAAACATTCTGCACTGGCTGATTGATTTAGCTTGATCGAATCCATTCTAAAATGATCGAAAGGGGAGTTATATCTATTCGATAATTTGTTGCTAATTAAAATATTTTGGTCAGAGCACACATTGATCAAATAAAAAAATTGAGACGTGTATGGTCACCACTGAAATGTTACTAAGGCAGGTCATACATTCTACAATTTTCTTCTAGAATTTTTCTTTAGAAATACCAAAACCATAAACACTCTCCATTTGTATGCAGTCAGGTAGGCCCTCACAATACATACTTGAAGGTAAATCGAAAGGAAGTTGAATAAGCAAATTGTATAATGTATGGCCAGCTTAAATCTCCAACATGTATACATTTCTTTTCATCCTTGCGTACTGTTAAGGTTGGTGCAATTTAGCACAAGGTTTTATTTTAAAGGCTTTTTTTCCTTTATTTTCACTTGTTGAAACTGATAGAAACTGTTATGTTTTGTTATCTTCTTTATTACCAATTGTTTAGCAAAAGTGGCAGTGAGAGGGTTGAGACAGACCATTTACCACTGACAGGGGTGCTTACAATAGTCAGTTTTTATTCATTTATGTAAAACCTTTATCTCAAAATGAAAATGAAAAAAAAAAACCTGCTGCTGTAACTGCTTTAAAAGGTGTGGAGTTTGTTGGTCACTTATTTAAAGTCCTTCTAAATCTACAAGTGCATCACTACCCTCTCCCCAGAGTGCCAATGCTGCTGTCCAAAGGTGTCTCCAGTTGCTCCTCCATTCTAGATTCTAGACCCTAAAAAGACAGGGAGTGTGTTACTGGGTGGGTCACCAGGTGAAAGCAAAGGGGGAAAGAACTTCAATTTATAAATAAATAAATGAATAAATAAAGAAGAATGCAGACACCTAAATCCATTTTTGGTTTAGAGTTAAGGAAACACAGTGGAGTTGCAAGGAGCAAGATCACTTTCACGTTGAAAAATCTAAGTTAATATAATTTAGTGAACAAGAAGCTGTGTTCATTTCAATCAAACATAAACATAAATCCTGTTTTTTTGCTTGTTTGTTTTTTCCTGCACAATGTTAGAGTAGGTATCCAAAGTACACAAAACACAACAGTATACAATAGATAGGTAAGTTTTCTTCTACAGTGAGCATCCTCTACTTTAGGGAATAGGAATAAGAATAATACATGTGAGAGGGCAACCCAATGTTCACGTCCAATACACAATTATTGGCAAAGAAAAACATCTGGATTTTTTTGCACATAAATGGTTAAAATGAACACAACTTTATTTTATTTGCAGTGAAGGTGAGCTTTACTAAGTGAACAGTCTCTACTCAAACTATAAATTTACTTAGAATCAAATAATAAAGATAGGAATTAATATATAAATGGACCCTTATCTCAGGATACTTTTATTGCACATTTAATATATTCTATGTCATATAAAATAGCGGAAAAGTGTCTCTCCAATGTTATCTGATTAGCCATCACTCAGGACCAATGCTGACAGCACCTTAGCGGGTGACTAGTGCAATGTATTTATTAAATTAGTACAAGGAGGCACGTAAGAGGAGCTGGAGGTTGCATGACTCTGATCACAGGTCATGTGTAAATCACAAGTAATGGGGCTCCTGGGACAGCACATTACAGTCATTTATCAACATTAATATGTAGCCCCGCTTCAAGACTTCACTTGCCACTACA